>NC_137814.1:63701238-63972439 GCF_963921795.1 Nannobrachium achirus
ATGTCCCAGTAGCTACCCACGATCAGTCCTATTAGGGAAAGACAGGACCATTGACTCCACCGCTCCGGAACTACTCTGCTGAGACTGGGAGAGGAAATCTGGCGCATGGAAGGACTAGGCTCTGTGGATTGACTCCTGTCCCGCCCCTACCATCTCACCAGGTCCTCTCCTGCTCTCACCCTTTCAAGGACCTGTGCTTTGCACCAGACCCCAGCCCCAGGCATTTCACTCAGGAGTGGTTGATTCTTGAGCCGCAATCGTGCTGCAGGCTCCACCTAGGCAACGGTGGTGCTGCAGGCTCCGCTTGCGGCTTGAATGGATATCCTAAAGGCCTAACCTTGGGTTTCTTGGGCTTCTTCCTTACGGAAGACACAGGCTGGGGCGCCAACCCAACCTGCTCGTGGGTGCTGTTATACATTGCGGCTGTCACCCGTCTCTCTGGTGATCACCAGACTATTCCTGGTTGTCATGTAGTCTATTCCTTCTTCTTATCATCATTATCATTAGTACTGTCTATGTATGTATGTATGTATGTATGAACATACGTACGTACGTACGTACGTACGTATGTATGTATGTATGTATGTATTTATTTATTTTTTATTTTTTTTATTCACTTATAGTAAGGATATACGTTATCTACCTGTCTCTGTATACGTATAATGCTGTCACTTGTTTAATGTTACATGTATACTTCAGCAATGTAAAACATAATGTCAATCTTGTCAATAAAGCATTTTGGTTTGAACATTGACCAGCGGGCTGCATGTTTGTTTTTCATGTCTATCCTTCACCAGTGTTTACTCAGCAGCACTCTGGACTCTGCTCTGAGCTAGTGGTCAATACAATGTATTCATGTTTAATTAAGATCTGCTATTAGCATTCATTTGTCTCTCTGATGTCTAATCTATCTATCTAATATGTTAATGTGTGAGATAAACACATTGGAAGCATTCCACACATTTAACAACTTTATTTGCGTCCACATTTAACAAGAAATTGTTGAACACAAACAGTAATAGACTCACACACATGGGGAAACTCAGCAATAAGTGTTTCAGGGTTGTCAGTCATCACAGACACCGAACTGAATTTAGCCAATGCCTTATCGGGCATCCCAGCAATCTGCAGGCCTCTCACAACAAACACGTGGACATTACCAAGGCTTCCAAATATGAACACAAGCAGTTTACATTTTTAACCAAGCTGTAGAATAGCATCCTTAAGCACCTTGGTAAGGAATGCCTCTTCTAGACTGTGGTTGAATGTACAACAGTCTGGAATGGCCACTTCTCTACTGTCCTCATCAACAACATGCATGGCTCCCTTGTCACATTAAAGTAGCAAAAATAGCCGATCTACACGCTGCAAAACGTAACGCATTTTGAGCTTGTAGATCTTCTTTTTCCTTTTTGTTTTGTATTATTTTTCTTTTGAATTTGAATGGTGAAAAGTATCCTTTTCAGACATATGAGGTTTCCATCTTTTCTGCCTTTGTATTTGATGTTATGCTTTTGAAACTGATATTATCCTAGATAAAGTACTATGTTCTATCCGTCTGTCTTTCATATGAGATACTTAAAGTGTGGTTCCTGTGGAAATAAGCCTCGGCTTTCTAGGATCTCCTTTTAGTTGACCTTGTACCAGTGATTTGTACTGTCATGAAACTGTACTTTTTTCTATTACAAACTTCTAATACATTCTTCAATCAAACAATCAATCTGACAGAGAGAGAACGCACTGCTACAACCTGTCATACAGAAGACTCTGCTGCCACCTAGTGGAGACTGAAGTACAGTCGCTCAACAGACTAATCTGTCATTAAACCAAAGTTAAAAAGAAGCCGATCCACAAGCTCATAACACCGGAAGGGATCTCATATATGGGCATAAAATGTATGTTAATTAGTAAAGCCAAGCAGGGCCTTGGCAAGTTAGGGTCTGGGTTTGATGCCTGGGAATCTCCATATATGGGCATAAGGGGGTACCCTCTGGGCATCATCTGGAAATGCCCATACTGTATATGGACATTTAATTTATTGTAAAGCTGGCTCTTGGGCCAGTTAGGGCTGGGGATTGATGACATCAGAAATCTCCATATATGGGCATAAAAGGGATTTTGTTTCTGGGAATGACCATATATGGCCTTTTTATTTTATGTTATCCTTTATTAATAATAATATGTATCCATATACACACAATATATTTTATGCCCATACATGGAGATCCCTATATGAACCAGTCACACAGATATGGGCCATGCCTTTGCCATCTGGCCAGTGATGACATCAGGGATCTTCATATATGGGCCATTGGGCATAAAAGGGATACCCATATATGGACTTACATATATGTCACCTGTGATATCACCTGTGATGTGAAAGTGACAAGGGAACCAACCCATAGACTGTAAAAATGTGTACTTACTGACTGACTGACTGACTGACTGACTGACTGACTGACTGACATGGATATCCAGGGTTTGATCTTTGATGAGGTGATGTCACGTGATGTCATGTGATATCACTTCCTGTACTGACTGAAGGACGGACAAGTTGCAACATTTCTCATGGTATACTGCGACCTTTGGTCGCAATAAACCGCATTTTCGCTGTGAGAATGGGCTCGGGACGACTCGAGAGAACTATGAAGAGGGGCAACAATAACAGAAATGGACCAAACTAGGTAGGTACATTCATGATACAAGGCAAATAAAGTGCAATGTTGTTTTATCCTGGAATTATCCTTTAATACTTTATTAGTCGGTAAAGCCTATCTAATTTCCATGTTCAACACATTTTGGTGCTGTTGAGAGAATGATTCTCTCTCTCTCTCTCTCTCTCTCTCTCTCTCTCTCTCTCTCTCTCTCTTGGAAGAATAATCAAAATCTACAAAATAACAATTATGATTTTAGTGGAGTAAAAGTACAATATCTAGAGATCTGAGATGTACAGTAGATATGCTGATACTAAATAATACTTCCCGTCGCAAACCAAAGAACCTCGATGATGTTTTCTCAGTGGACTACTCTCAACAGGAGAGACTCAGAATCAACAAAATATGTACGGATATCGAACAGCAGAAAGAAACTTGGAGAGTCAAACCTAAGAACTGGAGGTGTCGTCAAAGGCAGAACTAACTTCATCAATTTATGTATAAATGCAACGATCTCCAAAATATCTCAACACTTGTTAACTCATTAAAAGCCAACCCCGCGATGTCGCGGGAAAAGTAATAGAGTATCTATAGTGCCATCCACGCGATGTCGCGGGAAAAGTAATATATTACTGTAACGGCGAGTAAAAATACCTAGTACAATGGCCGACGCTCCGGAGACGAAATCCGCGCTGATTTGTCATCATCACGGCTCCACGAGCACACAATAGTCATCCCATAACATTGAGGTGGACGGCCGATCTCATCTTTAATGTCCATTATCTCAAAACTACACTTTAGAAGCTAGGATGGAGGCAGATGCTCGCTTATTTTACACAGTTATAAAAGCTCCCGGTCGGCCATTACACAACTCCACGTGGACACGCATCGGTTCCAGCGCACGATCCGATGACGTCAGACCGGAAGTACTTCCGGTCTAGACTTCTGGCCTTCAAAATAAGACAGCGGCCGTTAATGGGGCCGGGAGGGGGCACTCTGGACCCCCTAATCCGTTAATGTCCTGGGCTCAGAATGAGTTAAGAGACATTCTCATGGAATGAATCCCTTTTATTAATCTAATTAATTAGAAGTTTTCTCTCTTCATTTGACTTCATTCATTTATGTTTGGCTACTGTACAATTGAGCTGTTGTCACTAGAGATTCTCAGAGCTATCAGAATATAGCTATGTGTTTTTTTACCAATTCTACTAAATGGAAACCCTCCAATCAGAATCAATGAATGGGACAAGCCACTTAAGAATACATTTTTATTCATAGTTACTCTAAACAAAATTTACAAAATGTTTCATTGTGGTTACGTATTTTTGGGTTGCACCTATATGGAAATTCTTGGCCGATAACGATACAGATGTTTAAAATAACAATTTTGCCGATAGTCGATACTGATACCGACATTTTGGTGTTATTATTTCCTCTTTTAGGACAGGAAAATACATAATTCAACATGATAAGAAATAACTGTTCAGAATCTACTCTCTTGGTCAGCTGGAAATAACCAACACACCAACATAGCCAGCGTAAAATGTGTGCTTATCAACAGATAAATATCAGCTACTGCATCAGCTTTATTTGGCTATAACGATATTGACCAATAACGGCAAACATTGTCAGATAGCGATGTGTGGCCGATATATATCGGTGCATCCCTAATTGGAAGTACTCAATCATGTACATTTTATAGATTTTTCCCCCTTATGGCACTTGACAGTATGCAGTTCAAGACCGATAAATACACCATTCACCCAACAATTGCCCCACGAGTAAGAATCGAAAACTCTCCTTGCGATAATACCAACGTAATATCTCTAGTAACATGTATTATGCATTATTAGAGGGTTTCTCATGAGGACTAACAGTGTGTCATTTCTGCATGAAGGTGAATTTACAACATGCTTGCTTATCACTTATCACTCAATGGTTCTCATCATTAGTGTAATCATAACCAACATGATCATTAGACATGGAGGTTGATTAATAGGGATTAATAGTGTGAGGTCTCATCATAATTGTAATCATCCTCACGACCATCCTTATTAATCCAGTCCAGAAATCTGTAGACATTGGTGTAGACACCAGGCTTGTTTCTGGCACCACAGCCTTCCCCCCAGCCCACCAAACCAGCAACGTAGTGAATTCCATCCTGTGTACACATTAGAGGATGACACGGTAGTGGATTTTCACTCCTGTCCCGTCCCACTCCCGCAGAAAAAATCCTGTCCCGTCCCAATCCTGGGCCAGAGTAAAAAAATAAATCCCGTCCTGTCCCACTCCTGTACAATGACTCCTGGTCCCATCCCGCTCCTGGTCAAAATCACTCCCGTTCACATCCCACTCCCGAAAAAATGTTGTCCCGAAAGATGTTTTTCTATTTTGATCCATATTATATTTGATATCATGTTTATTATTATATAATGTATAATTTTATAATGTTCGCAGTTCAAAGACCTCACTTTCCTGTGCAATTTATTTCTGCGATTTGATGAACTGGTCTGGGATGATTCCCGCTCCTGCCCACTCCTGTTGATTTTCATTCCTGTCCCGTCCCGATCCTGGCATTAATACCAATTTGACTCCTGTCCTGTGGGAATCCCACGGGACCCACGGGACCCACGGGAATTCCTGTCAAATGTCATCCTCTAGTACACATCAGAGGACCACCTGCATCACCCTGTAAAGGAAACCAGTTGAGTTGAGTTATTATAAAGACTTGATTGATTGGGCTGGGCTGGGCTAGGTTTGTTTTTACCAGTTGCGAACGGCTGCTGCCTGTTTTTCAGGGCGATTTTAAAGGATGCTAGTGATCCACACTCCTTTAAGACCTTTGGTAAGGCATTACACATTTGTGTGGTATAGCAGAAGAACGAGTTTGACTCTTTCTTTGAGTTGACTCTTGGTTGAACGTGATCTGTGGCGCTGCCTCTGGTGTTGTAATTGTGGACATCCTTAACTTTAAAAAAAAAAGTGTAGGATATTAAACATAACAGCCTTAGCTTCATTTTGATGCCATGTGTCATTTGTTGTCTACAGCCATGTGGCAGGTAGCATTACAATTGTGTCACATGGTCTTGTGGGGCTGGTTGTCTCAGTGTTTCTGGGGCAGGTTAATTGTCCCATGTTATTTTTTTAAACTAATACAAATGGCCTTGGGTGTCTATAGTCATTTTACAATTTAGTTTGTCTCTCTAGCAAAAAATAAATAAATACAAAAAAATACAAATATTTGTTTAAATAAAATTGTTTTAGTGACAGGGTTGTGTCCCTATTGATTAACTATAGGGGCAACAACCCTGTATGTTGTGACAAGCTGCCCCACCATCGGGTTGGTTGTCACAATGTGTCAACTGTCAAGGTGACTTTGATGGCTTATAACTTCCTGAAGGAATAAGTTATGCGAACAACTTTTTTACCCATGTCAATTAAGCCAAGACCTTAAGCAATTCATTCTAATGTAGGAATGATTGTCATCAGATGTGTTGTTGATGAGAAATTCACGTCAGTGTAAAAAGTGTGACAACCAACCCTGCTCTCCCCCATTTATTCTGTCTCTGCCTATTTGTAAGTATATCAAAACTAGATTACAATATTTACATTGCAATTCATTCATAACTTAGACATTCTAATAATTTACATAGCCCAAAAAAAAAAAAAAAAAAAAAAGGCTATAGGCCTATTCAAAATGTTGAGCCCTGATGAATTTTGTCTAATATTGCAATTGGTGGTTGTAAATGTTGATAACAGGAATGTGGCACATTAGCATATTCATAAGGGTTTTTTTCCTGCAGGTGTGGCATTGTGGAATATCAATAGATCCTGGCATTCTAAATGAGGGTACAGATGGGGCAAAGTTTAGGATCCCATAAGTTCATTTAGGAACATTTTGAGGGTGGGGAAAATTCTTAGAATATAGTTTTATTGATCAGACTAGCCATGTAGGGCAGGCTGAGGTGCGCTATAGAACCCCTTTGCTCTCAAGTATGATATTTATCTTTAGTAGAGTAAAAGTAATTATAGTAGGAAAAAGAGGAAGAAGAAAAAAAAACTAAGTACAGATACTCAACACATTTACCGTAATTACTAATACTTAGCCTAAATGTACCATCCACAGACCTAACAATAGTGTATCTTGACTGTTAAATGAGATCACACTTAATTATTTTCACAAAATCATTGCTGATATGGAAATAAACCTCATAATTAAATATTAAGTAAGTAGCCAACAAATGAAATATTTGCATGTTTAAGAATTCGTTTTGGTTTTATGAGCAACAAATTAAAGTATCCATACAATTCCATCAACAAATGAATTAGCTGGCATAAATCTACCGTATTCACCTCCTTTGCCACTTGAACACCTGCATCCATGAACTGGGAGGAACATTAGCCAAAAATAGCAGATCTAATGTACAAGCCGTCTACAAGAAGACAAAAAAAAAAAAAAAAAAAAAAAACGGTCCAAGTACAGAGATAACTCAGGTCCAGTTGACTAAGTATAGAGGGTTTAAGTGGTTAAATATGGATACTTACGGGCTAACGTGTAGGCTGTTCCCAACAGCAGCAAGAGGCAGAGCTTTGTACCCCCCATGATGGGTTTGAAGAAGTTCTTGAAGCCTTAAGGAGAAGAGAGTCCTCCTCGTTCAGTAACTTGTGCTTCAACTTAATGGCTTTTATACTTGTCAAAACTTGCTGTATGAGTTCACTTGGAAGATGCACATGTGTTGCCCGTGTTCCAAAGTCTGAGCAGTCAATCCTTGTGGCAGGTAGGAAGGTGAAGCCATTAACAAACTATAGCCAAAGACTTGTCTGTCAGCACTGGGTGGGATGGGATTCTCTGATTACATGTATTTACTTTTTCACTCAAATGTTTGTTTGTGTCTGTTAGTCAAGGTATTACAAAGTAATGATTTAAAATATAGTTTCATGAAATGGTTTAGTTTTAAGGGAATTGTGTTGTTGTATCATTATTCAAGTTGTATTCATCAAGATCTCTGTTTTATGTCATTAAAAACTGATGTCATGTCAAGTCTTATGCTGAAGTGTCGGTCAAATACTGGAAGACACTTAGAACAACCATGATCTTCTAATCTACGCACAATTTACAATTTAGGCATTTAGCAGACGCTCTTAATCCAGAGAGACTTAAAATATGTAAGGTAATACATCAAAACAATAAGCAAGCTAATACATAAATACTCAAATAAATAGAAATAATAATCTAGTTAGACCGAGCACTTAATCAATAAACAATTAAAGCTTTATATAAAAACCTAAAAATAAAAATGCTATCAGGCCTTCATGTATGGTCATTGGGGGAAGGCGAGTGCTACAGTAAGTGCTATGGGCCTTGGTGAAGTCTGAATAGGTGAGTCTTCAGGCTACGGTGGAAGCTAGGCAGTGGTGTGTTCTAGACTTTTTTTTATGGCATACTATATAATCTATGACCCGCGGCTATTTGTGTGGCCAGGGCAGATGTCAGTGCATATGCTACTTTGAAAGGTTAACGAATGCAGTCGCTATTCATATTTGTATTTCCGACAGCAGATGCCGTATACGTGCGTTACAGGTAGAACACAGCACTGAAGCTAGGGAGTGTGTCTGTAGTGCGTGAATAAAAACACCCTCCCAGTTCCAACAATGGGATCAAGCGCTGCTACGGTCACATGAGCCGTCTCAGCGCCGTTACCGAGTTATGTGCCGTTATGGAGAGAATAGTAAATCTTCAGCCCCCCGACTTTCGGCACCTCCGCGCGGTCCAGGTGAACACAACAGAGTACTCCCTACCTCCGGTTCAGCCAATCACAAGCTTACACTGCTGGAAGTGGGATGGTGTTTTGTTACACACGTCTGTATGTAATGAATTATCACATTGATTATTTCTGATTGGTTATCTGTACCTTTCAAAATGTGTTGATGTTGTCAACCTGTTTGAATCAAGCCTGAGGAAGGTCTCATGACCAAAACAATGCTCTTTGTTTAACAAATGATTCTCTTGAACTTGCAAGTGGCAGTGTGTCTATCTAAAAGGTGGGCTGACTTCCATAGTTGGACCAGTCTAACTATGGAAGCCTACCCAGCATTACGGCTGTTTGGACCCATTCCACGTATGTGCTGTAGCTGGGCTTACAGTACGTCTTTCAAAGTGGAGGGAACTCCCAGTATGAATAAGTGGATATTTAGGGCAGGGGTTTTCAAAGTGGGTGACGGGGCACCCTGGGGTGCCGCGACGGCAGTCCGGGGTGCCGCAAGATCATTTGATAATATTTGGAATTTATTTGGACACTTGCAAAAATATTTGGTATCATTTTAAACTTGAATTACAAAGTTATTTTCAGTCAGTTCTAACCAAAATGGCTATTATCTCAACGTTTTCCTCGCAACATAATCACTAAAATATCGTCACTGTCGGGCAGTAACCTCGTATCGCCAAATGTCAAATGTGTACGTCTTTTGGCAAAGCAAAGCGCTGCCTCATCATACAAGACTGTGGCACAAAACTAGTGAAAACAGACGATCTACAAGCACACTGTGTGCTTGTAGATCTGCTGTTTTCACTAGTTTAGTACATTTTATAGATGATAAATACGACACGAACGGTTTTGGACATACAAGGTTTCCACCCGACATCGACGATATGCTAGTATAAATATAAGGTGCTGGGAGTGAAAATTATAATGTAGGGGTGCCTCGGATTAAAACAATATTTATGGGGTGCCCTGAGACAAAAAAGTTTGGGAACCCCTGATTTAGGGGAATACCTTGATCACAATTATTTGAATACGACCATGTATTGTCATCCAAAAGACCTGTACCTTGGGACACTCCCATAAGACATGGGTCAACGTATGGAGTTATTTTCGATTCATTATTGTGTAAGCACCTTTCTGATGTTGAGCAGTTGTATATTAAGAGTTGTGCAGTCGTACCTCTGAATTTGCAGACTTGTATGATGGAATCTGAACGTGAAAAGTAAAAAAAACTCAAACACTTGCACGCTTTTCTTTCTGCAACTGCAAATTCCGGTCTTCAAGCTCGCAAATCGTGACCTTCACGGTTTTGCCAGATTTTGAAAGGGACATATCGATGATTATGTTGCAATATCGCGAGCATGTAAAAATGAGGATTTGCGAGCGCGTAGAAAGGCAGTTGAGGTCGTAAAAGTAAATGTGTGCGTGAATGGGCAGAGCGCACACGTGTATAATGGAATCTGGAAAAAAAAAACACTCTCTACACGTACAGATGTCAGTTTGCAACCTCTCGAATCTTCATGTGCATTTGCTCGCATTTTTTCAGTGTCACCTGCTCGCTTTTGCCAAATATTGCATCCACATATCGAGGAATATGTTTCAATTTAAAGAGCAACAGTTTAAACTAATCTGAGCAAGTGTAGAAGGGATTTGAGGCTAATCTGAGCACGAGCAGAGAGTGTCTGTGTGGGAGCGCGAGCGTACGGCTAATCTGAGCGCGAGCAGAGAGTGTCTGTGATGCGGAGCGCAGGGATCAGCTCTACTGCCTTGTAGGAACTGCAATGATTTTTCTTCACCATCCGGGGGAGCTGTTTTCAATGTGTAGTCAATTTAGACCATTGGTTCTCAAAATGGACCCCCAGATTGACACTTATTAGCCTGCGGACCCCTATTAATCTAATAACCAGTGATCAAGGAAGCCAAAGTTACGTTGTCACTATCACAGAGATTATCTTGTGTTGTGATGTACAGTAGGCTACCTTACCTCTGTCAAAAAGACGTTTCTATTAACATGCAAATTCATCTAATAACAGTGAAAGTAAAGTTGTCCATACAGTATCACTAGAGATTAACTTGTATTGAACCCTCTGCTAACACAAATGCGTTTCTATTAACATGCTAATTAATCTAATAACGATCGTGATCAATCACTAGACATTTAGTCTCATGATCTGTAGGCCTACCTTTGAATGATGCCATCAATCATTAACAGCTGCCAAAGTAATCAACCACCATAATATTGTAACAGTTGACTTTTAATTTGTACTCTACCTGCAATGTCATAATCACTGGTAACCTATTAACCTTATTATTAATTAATAAGGTAACTTCAATCAGAAAACTATATACTACTAAGTGCAGTATGCCCCCCCCCCCTTATTATAATTTCCAATACTTTTCATTAACATGTATTGTATGTATTATGGATGTTTTTTATTGACAATAGACTGGTTGCATTCGAGTTGAATGGCTTGGGATAATATATATCCTGTACAAAAGCCTCGCTCTGTTTTATTTATTTGTATTTATTATTTTTTATGTATTATCATTTCATCTTGGTTGGTCTCTTGTGGTGTTCTGTATTTTGCTGGCATCTTCCAAACTGAAGCTGATGGTGGTGTGTTCTGGTAGACATCACTGGCAATGGGCAGGGGAGGTGGCTGTGCTTTCACCAGGAGTGGCAGCTGGGAAATAATAAAAAATACATAATTATAACCACACAACATGACAAATACATGTAACCTATGGCATTGCATTGTAATAGTTACAGATGTTTTCATTAAAATCTTTTCTAGGTTGCCATGCCCAGGAGCAATGCCATTCCCAAGTTGTTAATAACTTTGCTGTATGTGTGTGTGTGTGTGTGTGTGTGTGTGTGTGTGTGTGTGTGTGTGTGTGTGTGTGTGTGTGTGTGTGTGTGTGTGTGCAAATGTAACCACATGTATTTATCTATGTACAGTGTGTGTTTTCGTTTTTTTTTTTTTTTTTTTACCTCATCCCTAAAGTGCATTTAAAACATTTACCTGGTAGACCGGGTACATTTCAGCAGGTAACAGGTATAACAACACATCGGTTTTCTGGGCCTAGAAAGAAGGGGGGAAAACCTGGATCAAGCACATATATAGTTTTCTGAAGTTATAACCATTACAAGGATATGTTATCACTGCTTCCTGAGAATTATGCATTATTCTCTGTCCTATACAGAGATAGAGGGGCATATACTGTAAACTGAAATGGGATTGAGTGTTCATTACAATAATAGGTTAACAGTGATTATGACATTGCAGGTAGAGTAGCCTACAAATTAAAAGTCAACTGTTACAATATTGTGGTGGTTGACTACTTTGGCAGCTGTTAATGATTGATGGCATCTTGTAAAGACAAATCATGAGACCAAATGTCTAGTGATTGATCACGATCGTTATTAGATTAATTAGCATGTTAATAAAAACGCATTTTTGTTAGCAGAGGGTTCATCACAATACAAGTTAATCATACTGTATGGTATGGACAACTTTACTTTCACAGTTAGATGAATTTGCATGTTACTAGAAACGTCTTCTTGACAGAGGTAAGGTAAAGGTACTGTACATCACAACACAAGATCTCTGTGATAGTGATATTGACAACATAACTTGGCATCCTTGATCACTGGTTATTAGATTAATGGTTATTAGATTAATGATCATAGGGGTCCGCGGGCTAAAAAGTGTCAATCTGGGGGTCCTTGACATGAAACATTTTGAGAACCTATGGTCTAAGTTTAGCGCTGGTCCGTCCATATAGCGAATGTTATGGCTCAGTAGTTTTGATCTTCTTGATCCAAAGCTACAGTATGGCTAATATAAACCAAGGCAGCCTTTTCACTCATTCACCTAAAGCGACGCAACATCAACGTTTACTAAACAATGGTGAAATCAATCGTCTAATAAACAATAACTAACTTACCCTGGGTGTCGCCTGTAAGTTCCCGACGTTCAGTTGTTTGTGTTAGAGATGGATGGGACGTTCGCGAACGAATCGAGTATTTGAACGGCTCTTTGAAATGAACGATGGGATCCGGTTCGCAGTAGGAAGCCGTTCCTTTCTAATGAACAGTGGTGGGAAAAGTAGCCTACTCAATTTCTTTACTTAAATAAAAATATCAATACTGCAATCAAGTAGAAGTTTGGAATGTTAATGTACTTGAGTAAAAGTAAAAACGTATTGGTATCAAAATGTACTTAAAGTACCAATATTAAAACGTAGGCCTACTCATTAGGCTATGCAGAATGTCCTGTTTCACAGGTTTCCCAATGAGTAAAATGTAGAAAAATCATTTGAAAAAAGCAGAAAAATCTTTTGAAAATAGCAGATCTACAAACTTACAATGCGTCGCTTTGCGATGCATTGTGAGCTTGTAGATCAGCTATTTTCAAATGGCAGGTTTGCACCTATATATGTCCGAAATAAATGTATATAAGGTTGAAGTTATTTGTAATTATAATCAAAATCTATAAAGTAACTAGTAGAATGAGCCAGTCTTTTGAACGGCTCTTTGAAAGGAACAGATCCCAGAGTTCCGGCTCACTTCAAAGAACCATAAATCCCATCTCTAGTTTGTGTGGTCTAAATAATAATACTCCTTTCATACGTTCCGGTGCCTAATCACTGTTGCACGTTCCCCAGCAACAACGTTTCACCATGGCGTTATTTTAATTTTGTAATAATATAAATAAATGTTCTTGATTATCTGGCGATTGATTAACACATTGCCTGCCCCACGTTTTTTATTAAACTCTTCCAAAACATGTCAGGGTTTTGGAGCATTTTGACTCATTTGTAATGAATATTTTGAAAATTTGTTTCTATGTCTATGAACAAATGGAGTATACCGATGGAAAGATTAAAATCTATACTTTATAAAGAAAAATAAACAAGAGTTTTATGTTCCATGATGATTTTTCAATGAATTTATTAGCGACTACTGCGCCTGCCCCAAATGGCCTAATTTGTTTAAAAAGGCTAGAAAAAAGGCTTTTTATGAAATAACATGAATAAGTCTCTTATTGGGTTGATTTTGTTGTTTCAAGCCAATAATTGGCACTGTGGCACTGTGTACTCAGTCTCAACACACACACACACACTCACACACATGCATGCGCATGCACGCGCACGCGCGAACGTCACGAAGCACAAGGACCACCCTGAGCTCCTCCTATGACATTTCAGGCACACACACAAACACACGCGCACACACACACACACACACACACACCCCACATGCGCGCGCACATCCACATGCGCGAGCACGCACGCGCCCCTGTGGAACACCTGTGTTCAGTGGCGTCAGTTCAGAACAAGCTAAGGTATGGCAACATGACTGGTGTCTTGCACGCGTTTGATTGATTGATTGATTGAAGACTTTATTAGAAGTTTGCATAGGAAAAGGTACAGTTTCATGACGGTACAGTTCACTGGTACAAGGTCTACTAAAAGGAGATCCATGAAAAGACTAAGCTTATTTCCACTGGAAACCATTGAAGTATCTCATATAACATTGAATGACAGACAAATAGAACACAGTACTATGCAGTAGATATGTAAAGAAAAACAAAATAGAAGACAGTAAGTCAAAACAAACAGTATATACAAAGAAGGGGCAGGGGAGGGTAGGGTTGGGCTAGATTCTTTTTTACCAGTTGCGAACGGCTGCTGCCTGTAAGTGGTTTTTCAGGGCAATTTTAAATGATGCTAGTGATCCACACTCCTTTGTGGCCTTCGGTAAGGCTTTCCACATTTTGGTGGTATAGCAGAAAAAAGAGTTTGACCCTTTGTTGGTTTTGACTCTGGGTTGAAAGTGATCTGTGGCGCTGCCTCTGGTGTTGTAATTATGGACATCCTTAATGTTTATAAAGTATTTTGACAGGTACTTGGGTATCATAGTGGTGTAGTGTATCTTGTACACCAGGCCCATTGCAAGTTGCTGTACTCTGTCAACTACTCTGAGCCACCCCACTCTTAACTGGTGAGTAGCGGTGAGGTGAGTCTGATAGGGAAGTCTAAGCAGGACCCTAATTAGTTTATTTTGGGCTGTTTGTAGTTTAGTTTTCAGGGCTTGTGGGGCGTCACAATACCATACGTGGACTCCGTAGTCAAAGAGGGGCTGGATTATTGCACCAGCTATGGTCTTCAGTGTGTTGGAATTGACCATCGGGGCGATCCTCTGTAGGAAACGAGTTCGTTGGTTGATTTTATTTATTACTTTAGAAGTCATCTTTTCACTGGAAAGATTAGCTTCAAGGATACATCCTAAGTAAGAGATTTCGTTTTTTCGTGTTATGACCTTGTCACCCACTTTGATTGTGAAGTTATCAACTTTTTTGAGGTTATGATTTGATCCAAAGAGGATGGACTCTGTTTTACCCAGGTGAATTGATAATTTGTTGTCGTTAAGCCATGTGCAGATCTTACTTAGTTCAGAGTTAAGTGTCTTCTCAACCTGCAAGTGGTCCTTGCCCGAGACTAGGAGAGCCGAGTCATCCGCGAACAGGAACAGGTTGCAGTCACAAGCAGATGCCATGTCGTTCACGTATATTAGGAACAACAGAGGTCCCAGTATGCTACCTTGAGGAACACCACAGTTTACCGGGAGGGGGGGGGGACAGGGTACCGTTAATCTCCACCACCTGTTCCCTCCCCACCAGGTAAGACTGCATCCACCTCACTGCTGCGCTGTCAAGACCGATGGCTTTTAGTTTCTCAATCAGAATAGAATGATTTACGGTGTCAAATGCCTTCTGGAGGTCCATCATGACCATGCCGCTATATTTGCCGTCATCCGCTTCGCGTTTGATTTGGTCAGTCAAATAGAGAAGGCATGTGTCAGTGGAATGAGATTTTCTGAATCCAGATTGGAACTCGTAAATCAGATTATTCTCATCGAGATATCTTGCTATCTGTTCGTAGACTATTTTCTCCATGACTTTGGATATGGAGCTAAGAATGGAAACGGGACGGTAGTTTCCAGGGTCTAGTTTGCTACCTTTTTTATGCAGGGGGGTTACTTTTGCTAGTTTGAAGTCCTGTGGGACATGACCCTGTTCGATGGAAAGGTTAATTATGTGGGTAATTATTGGAGCAATGGTGGCGGCTGAATCTCTGAGAAATCTAGCTGGAATTTTATCAAGGCCAGTGGCCTTGTGTTGAGGTAGGGCACTCAGTTTTTTAAACACTTCATCAGTTGTCACTGTGGCAAGTTTAAAACTGTCTTTTCTGACGCCCAGTTTATTGTAGAATTTCTTAACAAATTTTACACCATACCGCCCAGATGGGGCGACCAGTTTTTCAACCAGCGAACGGGCCACGGTGGTAAAGGTTTCGTTAAGATGGGTAGCCACTTCACATTTGTCAGAAATGAGAGCGGTGTCCGTTTTGATGTTTATGCTGTGGCCTATGGTTTTAGGTTTTAAGCCTAATGTGTTGTTAAGCAACTTCCATAGGTCTCGTGGTTTGTTTTTGAATTCGTCGATTTTTTCATCAATGTAGTTTTTTTGGGCGGCTCTAATATAGGCAGTTGTCTGGTTTCTAAGCTTCTTGCACTGAGCAGTAAGATGCTTGATTTGGATATTGAGGTCAGGGTTGAATTTTTTTTTAAGTTTTTTGCAGCACTTACGTTTTTCATCGTACTTTTTGTCTCTGAGTTTAGCTGATTCAGCAATATCTGAGTTATACCATGGCTCTTGGCGGGCTTTAACCCTGGTGGTATTCAAGGGGGCCACGATGTCTAGAGCATCGGTCAATTTGGTTTTAAAACCACACCATGCTCCTTCGACATTTGTACACTGCAGTTCAGAGGAAAAGTCTGTATTCGCTAGAGTGTTATTTAAAGCCTCACTGGAGTAGTTTTTGAGGCTTCTAGCTACAACTGTTTTGTGGCCACTAGCCTTGGGTTTGTGTATTTTACGCGTACAGTAGATCATGTAATGATCACTAAGACCGCATACAATAGCCCCGCTAGCGGTGACTTTTGATTTGTCTGTGGTTACGATGAGATCTATGAGGGTTTGGGAGTGCTCCGTCACCCTAGTGGGCACAGTAACAAGCTGAGTGAGGCCATATTGATTACATAACCCATTAAAGGACTTGAACAGGGGTGCTTCTTTACGTAAAGCATCACAATTAAAGTCGCCCAGAGCGTAGTACTCAATACCGTCCACCTTAGCTAAGCTCTCATCAAACAGCTCAAAGAAATCATTCTGGTCAGGGGGTCTATAGACAGCACATATTAGTATATTTTTAGCATGTTCAAAAATTATCTCGACCCATACAGTTTCAAGAGAGCTGTGGTGTAGGTCTGGGCGAATGATAAAATTTAAATCATTGTGAATATACATGCAAACACCACCTCCTTTCCTGTTCCTATCATTCCTAATGACAGTGTAATTGGCTATTTCAATTCTAGCATCTGAGAATGAGTCATCGAGTTTAGTTTCTGAGAAGGTTAAAATTTGGACCTTACCATCAAAAAACATAGCTTTGATTTGTTCCAGTTTGGGTTCCAAACTGTTGACGTTGAGATGGATCATTTTCAGTCCTCTTTTTACAAATGTTTCTTTCATATTTGAGGTGATCAAATAGCCATTATCAGGGCTGGGGGTTTCTGCTGTGTGTGAGTCCACATCCGTCTGTAGTGGTAGTGGGGGTGGGGGTAGGGGGGGGAGGTCATGTCCCTTTGTTGTCTGTGAACCTAGACACCAGGATATCCAGCTTCTCTCCACGGCACGAGGGGGGGAGGTGTCGGCGCAGATTGTATCAAAGCCGAGACGTGTCAACAGCCACGACTGGTTATGATCCCTGGGGGGTGACGGGGCCAGCGTGCCCTCGTGCAGGCACGATGAAAAGTACATTTTTATTATTTCCCCCTGTAGCCAAGGTATGGCATTGGCAGCTGCATACCCCTGCCATACCCAATTGACGCCCCTGCCTGTGTTATGTCACGTGATTTCTTAGCTAACGGAAACTCAGATCGATGCAGAGAAAAGTTTGCTGGACCATTGGATCATTTTCCTTACTGTTGTTTAGCCACATGGATTATAGTTTTACGAGCCAGCAGACTGTTTGTTTATCAATGGAATATCTTTACGAGCCAGGAGTGCACTGGGGGGGAGGAGGTGACAGTGTATCAGGTAGGACCCTGGTTTTTTCCGTTTTTTTCATTGTGTGTCGTGTCGTATGGATGGATGTTGTTTTGCTGCGTGTGGCCAGGGGTGTCGCACCAAAATCTGGGCCCTGGCCACAAGGATTCACTGCGGGACCCCCATGATTGTTCTTCATAGGGGGGATTTCAAAAATAGCAGATGTACAAGCTCGCAGAGTGCCGCGCTGTGAGCTTGTAGATCTGCTATTTTTCAATAGCTAAAGTATAAAATAATTATGTCCCCTCCACCTTGGGCCCTAGTAGTGTAGGGTTTCCACTCGCACTCCCCCCTTGTGACACCCCTGTGTGTGTGCGCGTTCTACACACTCACTCCTCCTCTCCCACTATAAATACAGAGTGTCTTCACCTAAATACACTCAAATCTAAACGAATTCTACTGTCATCTCTAGGCTATCAATCAACTATCTAAACTCTAACTCTAACTATAAATATCCTATATTCAAATCTCAACCGAGCCACCCAACCGATCTTTTTTTTTTTTTTCTTTTTTCTCCTCAGCTGGCTAGCTGGCTAGCCTGGCTTGTCGCGTCTAAAACAGCTGCAGACTTTTCTCCCTCTCTCTCTCTTGTATTTGGATTGCCTGATAACATGTATTTCAATGCAGTTTTTTGACCTTTTTTCTTCATTCACGTGAATGACCTGGTTCCCTTTGATGTTGCCCTACTGTATTAAGTCACAGGCAGCACCGGAGCACCATCAATTGTAAAACAATGAAAAGACTATAGAACGTAGCTGTACGTGTAAGGCGGTAAATAGCTGGGCAAAATAGAACGTTTATAAACGGGCTGGGCGGCAGATGTGTTAATAGGCGATCTTGATATGGGGAGTTGACGACACATTGAAAACAGCTCCCCCGGGTGGTGAAGAAAAATCATTGCAGTTCCTACAAGGCGCAGAGCTGATCCCATGGCTGATCCTGTGCTCTCTCGCTTCTCCTCAGTCACACACACACTCGCACTTCCGTAACAAAATTATTCACCTCACGAATTTGCCTCTGCTCGCGCTCAGATTAGTTTTTAC
This sequence comes from Nannobrachium achirus, assembly GCF_963921795.1. Taxonomy (NCBI): domain Eukaryota; kingdom Metazoa; phylum Chordata; class Actinopteri; order Myctophiformes; family Myctophidae; genus Nannobrachium; species Nannobrachium achirus. The sequence continues at coordinate 63,719,874 of NC_137814.1, forward strand.
ACGCTCGCAAATCGCCGTGTACACTTTCTCAAATCAAGATTGGAAGCGCTCAAATTTTTTCAGTGTCCCCTGCACGGTTTTGCCAGATTTTGAAAGAACATATCGATAATTATGTTGCAATATCGTGAGCGACAGTTTACCACTTTTGAGCATGTGTACATGAGGATTTGCGAGCGCAAAGAAAGGCAGTTGAGGCTGTAAAAGTAAATGTGTGCGTGAGCAGGGGGAAAAAACACTCTCTACACGTACAGATGTCAGTTTGCAACCTCTCGAATCATCATGTGCAGATGCTCGCATTTTTTCAGTGTCGCCTGCTCGCTTTTGCCAAATATTGCATCAACATATCAAGGAATATGTTTCAAAATAGAGACCAACAGTCTCAACTAATTTGAGCATGTGTAGAAAAGGATTCGAGGTCGCATAAGACGAGTTGTGAACGTGTAGACAGAGATTTGTATTTTTTTTTCCTTTTCACGCTCAGATTCCATCATACAAGTCTGCAAATTCAGAGGTACGACTGCACAACTCTTAATATACAACTGCTCAACATCAGAAAGGTGCTTACACAATAATGAATCGAAAATAACTCCATACAACGTACCTTCCCCCGAGCACTTCCAGCATCCTGGGTCATTCTTAAGCTTTATGTTTATGCTCTTTGTAGTTTAAAGGGGGTCCAATCTAATCTGTTGAGAATTTTAAACTAAATTAACCTAGTGCGAATATTGCGTGACATGTGCTTTAATTGCGTAGTATGTTGACCCATTCTTGTTTTGTGAGTGTAGTCCCATTGTCTCTTTCCCATTTCAGGGCACTAGTGGTGCTGTATTTCTGCAGCAACATTAGTAGAATAGTAGAGCGATGCTTCGTGACCCCTGCCATATCTCGTGATAATAAGAGAAGGGGCGCCGCATTTTTAGGGACCTGGGAACTTCTCGATACTGTTCTCAGCAAACTACGAATTTGTACATAGAGCTAGTATTGTTGACTGTGCAGGTTAAATTCAGCCTGTGAGTCATTAAAATATTTAAGCTACAGCAGAGGTCACCAAGCACTGCTACACCCCATGTTGTGACAATATTTGGACCAAGAGTTTGTTCATTTGTGCATGCCATGTACAGTACTGTACTTCATAGCACTGGTGCCTGATCAATGGAGCCAGGGGTAGCCGCTAGTTAGTATGAAAACCTACAGCTCATGTCTGTCTGTCTGTCTGTCCATCCGTCGCCAGGTATGGTGGACATATTGTGTGTGGTCTTTGACATCAGACGTCAGTCATCTCCATGTTTGGGAAAATATGGCCATACGGACATTTTGGACACATTAACAACCAACCAGGTTGTGCATTTTTCTTTTTTTTTTGTTAAAAGTTGATCCCATGTCAAAGTGCAGTGCTCGCACAGCAGTCTGCTGTCACCCAGGCGGATGCGTGCACGCGCCAATGTGCACGCGCCCATGTGCGAGACCTCTTATCCTTCTTGTTATACATGTAGTGTATGTGTGCGTGCGCTGCGCTGAGCTGTGTGCTAAACAACTAGTAGGCCTAACCTTTTTTCAAAAAAACATTCCCAAAAAAGCAAAGGTTTTCATGAATTAAAAACTAAATTCAATGATTGTTTTCAGTAATTTCATGGAGAAATCAAAGAAAAAAAAATAAGACATTCCGTAAACTAGAAAACAAATGTTTAAGAAGCAGTGAAAATAGCCAATCTACAAGCTCGCAGTCGCAACGCGGCACAAAGCGACGCGTTGTGAGCTTGTAGATCTCACTAGTTTCACTAGTTTGGGTCTAATTTCTCTTTTGGGTCACAGACTAAAAAGTTTGGGAACCACTGCTACAGTGTGTATAGTTTCAATGTCCAGACTAGTGATTTTGCTTTTGGATATTCTACTAATAGACTGATGATAGGTTCTTGGTTTACTTCTGATCCTTGATAACTACTTCTATGCATTTGTTGCAGGCCTATTACTTGGTGTTGTCCTTGCTTAGTGTTAATCGATCTGGATTAAGAGTGTCTGAAAATGCTTAAATTGTAAATTGTAGGCAGAGGAGCCCCGGATCGAGGGAGGAATGGCAACAGACCAACGGCATGTCTATGCAGATGATGGACAGACTGTTGGACAGGATGACGACTTCATCCCAGCAGCAAACCTTCTCACAGCAACCTCCTCCTCCATTGTACCAGCCTGTCCGTCACTCACAGTATGCTTACAGTCATGCTGCTCCAGGGACGTGCAGATGATGTTAGAGAGGCAGGTGCTGAAATTTATATAAGGGCCTTTGGTGAAAATATGGAAAATAGCAGACCTCCAAGCTCACAACGCTTGGAGGACGGCTATTTTCCGTACTTGATAGGCCTAATTAAACATAATCAAGTGAATACTGGACATGTGGCATGGATTTCTACACAGAGTGAGGGCAATTCTTTCGACATAAAATGCTGCATTGAGGTTCAGGAGAGTTTGGACAAGGCAATTCTCTTGAATGCTGCCTTCGGGTATGGCATGAAGAGCACTTAATTCATTTGCGTTTCTTTCACCATAGTGAAAACTGCATTCATGGTCTGGAGAAGGCACTTTTTCCAGACGGGTAAAAGGGCAGGGGCTCAAGCCCCTGTTGATGTCTACAGTATGTGTGCAAATGCCCGTGCTGCTCCATCTGATTTTTCGGCTTACAGTACACATAATGCGACTCAGTCAGGTTTCACTCAGCCTTTAGGGTCTAGTTGTTTTAGGTTTACATTGAAGAATATACAGTAAGGCCATTTCATTAAGTTCTGGGGCCATTGCTGCCTTTTTCTTTTACATATAATTTGTTTGGTTATATCAACGCACACGCATAAATGCTGGTACTCATTATATAAACGCTGGAAGATTTCCCTTCATTTGACTTCATTCATTTACGTTTGGCTACTGTACAGTTGAGCTGTTGTCACTAGAGATTCTCAGAGCTATCAGAATAACATACACACATATATATACATATATATGTGTGTGTGTGTGTGTGTGTGTGTGTGTGTGTGTGTGTGTGTGTGTGTGTGTGTGTGTGTTTTATCACGTCTACTAAACGGAAACCATCCAATCAGAATCAATGAATGGGACAAGACGCTTTAGAATCAACGTTTATTCATAGTTACTCTAAACAAAATTGACAAAATGTTTCATTGTGGTTTAAGGAAGTATTTTTGGGTTGCACCGATATGGAAATTCTTGGCCGATAACGATACCGTTATTTAAAATAAAAATTTAGCCGATACTGATACTGATATTTGTTTATTTCGTTTTTGGTGTTATTATTTCCCCCTTTAGGCCAGGAAAACACATACATCAACATTATAAGAAATAGCTGTTCAGAATCTACTCTCTTGGTCAGCTGGACATAACCAACACACCAACACACCAACATAGCCAACGTAAAACGTATGCTTATCAACAGATAAATATCGGCTACTGCCATCTGTTAATATCAGCTTCATTTGCCTATACTGACATTTACCGATACTGACATTTACCGATAACGGCCGATACCGATGTGTGGCCGATATATCTGTGCATCCCTAATTGGAATTACTCAATCATGTACATTGTATAGATTTTCCCCCCCTTATGGCACGTAACAGTCAGCAGGTCAAGACCGATACACCATTCACCCAAAGATAAATTTCTCCACGAGTAAGCATCAAAAACTCTAGTAACATTGTATTATGCATTATTCGAGGGTTTCTCATGAGGAATAACATTGTTTATGTGTAAATTCTGCATGAAGGTGAATTTACAACATGCTTGCTTATCACTTATCACTCAATGGTTCTCATCATTAGTGTAATCATAACCAACATGATCATTAGACATGGAGGTTGATTAATAGGGATTAATAGTCTGAGGTCCCATCGTAATCATCCTCACGACCATCATTATTAATCCAGTCCACAAATTTGTAGACATTGGCGTAGACACCAGGCTTGTTTCTGGCACCACAGCCTTCCCCCCAGCTCACCAAACCAGCAACGTAGTGAATTCCATTCTCTTGACACATCAGAGGACCACCTGAATCACCCTGTAAAGAGACAACCAGTTGAATACAGAGTTATTAGAAAGACTTTAAACCAGTATGATGTTTAATATAGATTAATCATAAACACTTTAACCCTTAAGTTTCGTTCGGATTCACTTCACCTTAGTTCGGTTTGTGGGTCATTTTGACCCAGGGGATATTTGGTTTAAAAAACAATATTTATATAATTTTTAACAAAGGATCATCATAGTTCAATTCCAAACAATTCATATGATATACATGGTAAATGTTTGCATTTATGCTTTGCTATATCACATTAAACACTGAAAGAGCTATAGGTGTTTTGACTGTTTTTACAGGACATCATTTCTGGACAGGACAGTGCTTACTCTTGCCAGATGCTTCAAATCTAAGTTCACTGTTTATTTTACCATAAATATCATATGAATTGTTTGGAATTGAGACAAAGTCAATTTATGATGATGATTTGTTAAGTAAAATTTTATATCAGTATTGTTTTTGAAACCAAATATCCCCCGTGTCCGCATTAGAGGGTAAAAAAATATATATGGTAGGGCAGGAGAGAGGGGTCCGACAGCACCCGAATGACATGTTTTCGAAACCTGTTTTTTTCAGGACCCTTATGATGTCTAGTTCTGATTTCTGCTTTTTGCCGTGGTCAACTAATGTCCCATGGGGTTCATTTTTAACCTTTTCTTACATCTATCCCCAATCTGGACCATACAATGGACATAACAAAGAATGCCATAACACTTGAAGTAAACAACCTAGAGGGACAAATTAACACATTTTCTACATGATCTTGATACAAGGAATTAATTTATGTCATAATTTTCTTTACATTCAAGCACATCTTGACCCTATTTCAGGACAGAAACAGTGAAAAACAACCAGAAAATGTTCAAACACACACATCTATATTTCTCTTTGTACAAATACATTAAGGTGTATTCTTTTTTGGACCATAATGTTGTCTAGTCAATATTTCTTCTTGTTGCCGTGGTCAATCAATGTCGCTTGGGGTTCATTTTTAACCTTTTCTTACACCTAGCCCCAAAACAAAACATAAGATGGAGATAATAGAAAATACTATAACTACAGTATTGAAGTAAACAACTTACAGAGACAAATCAACACATTTCCCCACATAATTTGTAACCAAGGACTCATTAAAGTGGTTATTATTAAGATTCAAGCACATTTTGACACTACTTCAGGGCAGAAACTGCAAAAGAATTGCAGAAAATATTCAAATCACATCTATATTTCTCTTTGTACAACATTTCTAAGGTCACATGCTTTTCAATACCCTAATGGTGTCTAGTGTCAAGATTTAATCTTGTTGCCCAGGTCAACTCGTGTCCCATGGGGTTCGAGTGGCAACCCTTTTTTCCCCAGATATGTTTCTGGGCTTTTATGCCTTTATTGACAGGACAGTAGACTGACAGGAAACATGGAGAGAGATGGGGAGTGACATGCAGCAAATCTGGACGGGCTTGGGGATCGAGCCAGCGACCCACTGCAGGCTACACAAAGCCTATGTGGATACACCCAAACCATTTTGAATCAATAATCAAAGAGTTATCAAAGACCAATTTCACTGGTCAGTGTCTTCCATCTCATCAAACTCCACCTCATCCTCTTCATTCTCATCCTGATGAGTGTAAGTTGAAGCCGGAAGTGCAGGAACAGCTGGAAGCCTTCACGCGTGTGATGTAAAATCAAGCACGTGAGACATCAGTCAACCAGGCTAGGAGCAAGATGCTGAAGAAAATGGTGCATTTTGCCTGCCTGCCCCCCTGCCAAGCGGGTGAACTATAGAGTGGCCTGTTACAAGCGAGCAGCTGAGACAAATCTTTTGGAGGCCTAAACCTATGACGAAGGTCAGGGGTGGCAGAAGACAGACAGAGGGATTTTGGAGCCTGTCTGGTTTTGTGGGCCAATTCTTTCCCAATCTCTCATTGACCTGTTGGCTTATGGTGGCCTCAGTGATGAAAATGACGATGATGAGAAGGAAGAGGATGAGGTGTATGGGGTTATCTTTGTGCCATAATTAATTCGTATTCGTACTTTTCCTTTTTTTTACTCGTAAACATTTTCACCCAAAAAATTACATGTGAACAAATTAATTTGAAAAGAATATCCGTAAAAAAAAGAAAAGAAGTATGAATGTTTTTTTTGGAAGCTGCAGTGATTATTATGCCAAAACTAAAAAAACAAGCCAAAATACAAATATTTTCTTACTGTTTTACGAGTTGTTTTTTTGGTTACTTCATCACGAATGCTTTCATCATCTGCACGACTACGAATCTCAGTCAGCAGTTAGGAAACTGCCAAAAATCACATGATAGGCAGAGAGCCAATGATGTGAGGCCTGTCCCACTAGCCAATCAAAGGTCTCCGGAGTTGGCATGGCAACCAGCTGTTGCCATGACTTCTAAAAGTGAGTACTCTGGGCTTTCTTATCCATAATTTTAGCTAATTCCATCACCAGTCCCTATGGAAGTCTAAATGCTCAAAAAATAATACATAAATACTACAATGAAATGAAATAAAATAAATAACAAAATGATATAAATAAAAAATACATAGTTTTCAGATCTATATGCCCATCCCCATGTTCTATTAATAGATCTATGGAGTCATCATATGTTTTATTGTAGTTATTTTAAATAAAGGGGCCCCGGCATCGGCCAAGGGACCCCCCGGGGACCCCCTGGAGCTCCGGGGACCCCCGCGGACCCCCTGGCGCCGCCGCTAAGGGGCTCCGAACCGTTTGTCGTACAGACGCGTGGGTGGCCTCATATTACTTGATTAGGAGTCCTTGACCTTAACTTTCCCACTGCCAGATTATTTATTTATTTATTGGGTCTGGTGCCATCAAAAAGCGGCTTACCTTTGCGACGTTATAGTAGATAGACAGACAGACATTTATTTATTTATTTTTATTTTTTTGGGTTGTGCAATAGTGCACTTTGGTCTGCCAGGCAGCAGAGGGCGGCGTCATGCGAGAATGAATGTGAATTTGCCTGTTATGTGTTGAAGAAGAAGAAGACCAGTCACTGGCCATAGAGCCTTACAGCCGGAGGAAATCAACAAGGAAGTGAATTGTTCTCCGTTGATCTAACGCATAATGGATTTTTTACACCATCACCGCGGAAAATGTGTTTACAGTAGACGGCCGCGCGACCCCTCATCAGCTTACAGTCATCAGACGAACGAACCGAACGAGCGCCGTATTGGCGGAGAGGTCTTGCGCAATCGGGCGAACGTGAACGTTCAAAGCGGTGGGAGAGTTAATTGGTGCAACAGGAAGTGCCCTTCGCCAAACAGGAAGTGCCTCTATATCTCATGAACCGTTTGTCGTACAGACGCGTGGGTGGCCTCATATCACTTGACCTTAATTGGTGCAACAGGAAGTGCCCTTCGCCAAACAGGAAGTGCCTCTATATCTCATGAACCGTTTGTCGTACAGACGCGTGGGTGGTGTCATATCACATGATTAAGAGTCCTTAACCTTAATTGGTGCTTCCTTCGCCAAACAGGAAGTACCCTCGCCAAACAGGAAGTGCCTCTATATCTCATGAACCGTTTGTCGTACAGACGCGGGGGTTGTGTCATAAGACTTGATTAAGAGTCCTTCAGCAGTGATGACCGGGCCCTTGCAGCTCTACCCACGTCACAAGGGGCAGCAGCCAATCAGAAGAGGATGCAGGGCTAGTTAAACCAATTAAGCTGAAGGACTCTTAACACAGCGGGTGCCCACGTGGTGTCTACGCGTCAATTTCTTTGATGTCGCTGGAGGCCCAACGACGCGTTTGACGCGTTTACTGTATTTACAGTATAACTTTATATCTCACCGTTACGTTGGGGCTGCGCCTGGATGTAGCCCATTAGCCGCTAGTCGCTTCGAGTCGACGCTGAGAGCATCGCACGGCCGTTTTTGTCCGTATAAAACTAAAACTGAACGACAAACGGTTCATGAGATATAGAGGCACTTCCTGTTTGGCGAAGGGCACTTCCTTTTTGGTCTGTCCGCCCGTCCGTCCGTCCGTCCGTCCGTCCATCCGGGGTGGGGTAACCCTCGGGGGACCCCCCTGCAGCCGGCCCCGTCTCTCCCGGTGGCAGAGTTACGGCCTTTTTTACCCGCCGGCAGTACCGACGTTCAGCCACCAGGTGGCGCTCCACCACGGCCGGCTCCGGGGCCCCGAGCCGGACGTGTGGGTACCGGTCCCGTCTCGAACGGTCACTCCTAGCCCGAGTTATGGGTTTTTATGTGCGCTGCAGTACCGGGGGGCCGCCACCAGGCCGCGCTGTCACGTTTGCCCCGGTCCCGTCACCCATGGAGGGGGTCCGCACAGTCAAAGTCCCGAATTTCCCATGAAAGTGCCGCTCCTATTTTGGGCCCCTTCGGAGCCCCTTAGCGGCGGCGCCAGGAGCTCCAGGGGGTCCCCGGGGGGTCCCTCGGCCGATGCCGAGGCCCCTTTATTTAAAATAAGTACAATAAAACATATGATGACTCCATAGATCTATTAATAGAACATGGGGATGGGCATATAGATCTGAAAACATATGGATGACTCCCTAGATCTATAGAACTATGTATTTTTTATTTATATAATTTTGTTATTTATTTTATTTCATTTCATTGTAGTATTTATGTATTATTTTTTGAGCATTTAGACTTCCATAGGGACTGGTGATGGAATTAGCTAAAATTATGGATAAGAAAGCCCAGAGTACTCACTTTTAGAAGACATGGCAACAGCTGGTTGCCATGCCAACTCCGGAGCCTTTTGATTGGCTAGTGGGACAGGCCTCACATCATTAGCTCTCTGCCTATCATGTGATTTTTGGCAGTTTCCTAACTGCTGACTGAGATTCGTAGTCGTGCAGATGATGAAAGCATTCGTGATGAAGTAACCAAAAAAACAACTCGTAAAACAGTAAGAAAATATTCGTATTTTGGCTTGTTTTTTTAGTTTTGGCATAATAATCACTGCAGCTTCCAAAAAAATATTCATACTTTTTTTTTTTACGGATATTTTTTTCAAATTAATTTGTTTACGTGTAATTTTTTGGGTGAAAATGTTTACGAGTAAAAAAAAGGAAAAGTGCGAATACGAATTAATTATGCCAGAATGGTACCCCCAATCCCGGCAGAGTAGTTCCGGTGCAGCACATTGAGTGACCCTGTCTTTCCCTAATAGGACTGATCGTGGATAGCTACTGGGACGTAAGTCGGGACTTGATCAACCCTGGCTGAGTCACCTGGGCGAGGGTGTATGATGTTGCGAGACCCGAAACACCCGTCGACCCCAGGCTACATCACTGATGATACGTCCCAGCTGCATCCTTGTGATGTTTTTTTTACACTATTAGTTATATTTATAGTGGCTCATAGGAATAGACTATGTGACAACCAGGAATAGTTTGGTGACCACCGGAGACTCGGTAGACGGCCGGAATTTAGACGGCACCCGGGAGCAGGTTGGGTTAGCGCCCCAGCCTGTGTCTTCCGTGAGGAAGAAGCCCAACAAATCCACGGTGAGGCCTTTAGGAGGGCCATTCAACTGCAGCAGCTGAATGGAATGTTTGGATTGGGGTCTGGTGCAACGCACAGGTTCTGAACCTGGTGAGAGCAGGAGAGGACCTGGTGAGACGTAGGAGGAGCCCGGCCAGGAGTCAACCCATAGAGCCTAGTTCTTCCATGTGCCAGAATAGTGCCCCCAATCCCGGCAGAGTAGTTCCGGTGCAGCACATTGAGTGACCCTGTCTTTCCCTAATAGGGACTGATCGTGGATAGCTACTGGGACGTAAGTCGGGACTTGATCAACCCTGGCTGGGTCACCTGGGCGAGGGTGTATGATGTTGCGAGACCCGAAACACCCGTCGACCCCAGGCTACATCACTGATGATACGTCCCAGCTGCATCCTTGTGATGTTTTTTTTACACTATTAGTTCTATTTATAGTGGCTCATAGGAATAGACTATGTGACAACCAGGAATAGTTTGGTGACCACCGGAGACTCGGTTGACGGACGGAATTTAGACGGCAACCGGGAGCAGGTTGGGTTAGCGCCCCAGCCTGTGTCTTCCGTGAGGAAGAAGCCCAACAAATCCACGGTGAGGCCTTTAGGAGGGCCATTCAACTGCAGCAGCTGAATGGAATGTTTGGATTGGGGTCTGGTGCAACGCACAGGTTCTGAACCTGGTGAGAGCAGGAGAGGACCTGGTGAGACGTAGGAGGAGCCCGGCCAGGAGTCAACCCATAGAGCCTAGTTCTTCCACGTGCCAGAATAGTGCCCCCAATCCCGGCAGAGTAGTTCCGGTGCAGCACATTGAGTGACCCTGTCTTTCCCTAATAGGACTGATCGTGGATAGCTACTGGGACGTAAGTCGGGACTTGATCAACCCTGGCTGGGTCACCTGGGCGAGGGTGTATGATGTTGCGAGACCCGAAACACCCGTCGACCCCAGGCTACATCACTGATGATACGTCCCAGCTGCATCCTTGTGATGTTTTTTTTACACTGTTATTACGATATAACTTAAACAATTTGGGGGGATTGTATTTCGTCTCACTGCTCTTCTATTGAGACATTTATTGTGTCTCTGTGAGACATGACCTTCGACAATCCAGTTTCTGGTTTGACACAGATTTTGACCTGAAGATTTAATTTATCCCCTGAGCAAGTAGAAGGGCTCTATTAGCTCAGTGAAAAAAAAAAAAGAAAAAAAAAATCAGCACTTCATGAGAAAAGGGAAGTTACATAGTGCAGCTTTAATTCAAAGGTTTTCTCTAGGTTTTCACCACTATAGTATAGTACATACGAGTGGTGTAATCTTATTTACAGATACATGTATTACAACCTATTTTGTCTTTATTTTGTCTTTTCTTTATGACCCAATGGTGACCCGTGCTTTGACTGGTTTGTTGGCATAATAATATTGATAAGGTATCGATATGGTAAAACACACATAAGAAATTAATAATTATGAGAGTGCTAGCCAATCAGGGCTGTAGGCTTGGGGCACGTGGTGGGTGGTGGCCTGGTTCAAAACCATTCAGCCAATCAGGCGAGGCTGTGTACAAACACATCCCTCCACTCTCATTACAGACATCAAAGAGGTAGTTGTCTTTGATGTTTCATTGATTAGAGAGAACACTAACAAGCTATTGACACTTGTATGGCTCAATCAATTACTGCGGTTTTCAACCCCTTTGAAGTTCAAAGGGAGCAATTAAGAGCAGGTTACCTTGACATGTTTTTAAACCGCCCCTAACATCATGTTAATAGGCTTTAGCCTGCCCCCCAAAAAAAGAATCTCTCCCCGAAATTCCTCTTCCCAAAACGAAGTGTGTGATAGAGTCTGGTTTATTAACCAGGCAAGGATGAGACAGGGGGGGGCAGGATCTCCTGCAAGATGGTGACCCATAAAAATAAAATGAACAATACACACATTTCCTCCAGATCAGAACCAAAGGAAACCAACATGTAAAAGGACACATAACCTTGTGCATTGTCCTTAATATTGACAATATAGGAATCTCCATATATGGGCATAAAACGTATGTTAATTAGTAATGCCAAGCAGGGCCTTGGTGAGTTAGGGCCTTGGTTTGATGCCTGTGGATCTCCATATATGGGCATAGTGGGGTACCTTAACATATGAGTCATTCTGTACCACATCACTGTGACTCACTGACATCACGTGACATCACTTCCTGTACAGACAGTCAGACAAGCTACAAGATCTGTCTTGATCACATGACTATAGAAATACTGTGTACTGATTTGCATGATATTTGGATAAAATCTAAAGGAACAATAGTAAAAAAATAAATGTGTTTTACATAAGTCGGCCCCCAGGTGGCGCTATAAAAGGCTGATGATGAAAAATGCAGGGAAAAGGTTTTTTCCCTGGCCTCTAGGGAGAGTGCGTACAATGTTTGACACTGATCGGTGGAGTTATATATGTAGGTAAAACACAAATTGGCCTGTTATAGAGCCACCATGAGGCGGATTTGAAAAGTCATTTCTTCCTCGGCCTAGTGGGAATGTGCGTGCACAATTTCACAAAAATTGCACGCTGTGTTCGTGATTTGAGGCATTTTGTTCAAAACGGACCAATCTTACAAACTTTGGAAGCCAATCTCAGCCAATCAGGATGGAATATGGAAAATCAGACAGATCCATGTCGATCACATTTTGGACAAAATCTGTATACATATATCCTGGTGGTGCTAGAACAGGCCCATGTGAAAAATGTGGGGCAGAGGTTCTGAATTGGCATCCAGGGAGTGTGTGTGGTGTGTGCAGTTTGGCAGCGACCGGGCCAACGCCTCCGGAGATTAGCTGGTAGCAAACTGGATGGACGGACGCACAGACACAGGGACGGACACAGGGACGGACGGACGGACGGACGGACGGACGGACGGACGGACGGACGGACGGACGGACGGAGGGGAAAACATAGTCTCTCCCCTAGCCCCTTACGTTTCTGATTTTTTTTTTTTTTTTTTATATTTTGATGTTTTATATTGGTAAATACAGTCACTTGCTCCTTGGTTGGGTCTCTCTGATACGCAACGCTACCACTGTCTGGTCTCGGACGAATACAGCGTCGCTCAGATGTTGTTGAGATTCTTTAAAGATACCCAGAACTGCACCAGGAGAGCGCGGAAACTATGAATATTTTGCTGCTTTTTCCAAAAAGTCTCTCGCTTCCTCATTACGTCACATGTCTCACCTCCCCGCGGCGTCTTTTGGCTAGCTAGTATAGTGTCAGCCTGTCTCTGATAGATCAGGGGCAGGAACGTAGCCAACCACACCACGGGTATGCGGGACATGTGACACAATGAGGTAGCGAGAGACAGTTTGGAAAAAGCAGCAAAATATTCACAAATAGATTAACTAGACCAGGTCACCTGGTTCTGCCAGACCCGCAATGAAAATCAGAATGCAAGGAAGGGGTGCAGCACTGACCTAACACATGAACACACAGGAATTTATAGTCTCAGCAGCTCGTCAGCCAACTCAACTCAGCTGGTCCCGTACAGGTGACGGCACTCAAGGCAATCAGCCGAGCAAGGGAAGGGAGGGGCAGATGCGTGTGTGTGTATGAGTGTGTGTGTGTGTGTGTGAGTGTGTGTGTGTGTGCGTGCGTGTGGGTGCGTGCGTGTGTGTATGAGTGTGTGTGTGTTTGTGTGAGTGTGTGTGTGTGTGTGTGTGTGTGTGTGTGTGTGTGTGTGTGTGTGTGTGCGTGTGTGTGTGTGTGTGTGTGTGTGTGTGCACACTGAGGAAAAGAGGGACCGACCCTCTGGGTCTGGCAAAAATAGCAGGAATAAAAGCTCACAGTGCGGCACTGAGTGCTGCGTTTTTTTTATTCAAAACAGTGGTGCTCTAGTAACTCAGTCCCACTTTTCCCCTCCTTGTGACGCCCCTGACCGTGGGAGCAGGGGAGTGTGCAAGTGTCTGCGTACGTACATGCGTATGTCTGTGCGTACACACGTTTGTGTGCACGGGATTTTGCATGTCAATCTGTGCCTATAAACTCTGTGTGTGTGTGCGTTATTTGAATGCAGGATCAGACAGCTACATTCTGAATGTGTGAAAAGTGAAAAAGGGAAGCGTGGGATGGCGGGAATAATATGTGAGAGGAAGGTGAGATTTGTGTTGACATATGCCATTGGATGAGGACATCCTCAGATGCCAGGCTGTGCCTTGCAAGTGTTAGTGGGGGGCTACGGGTTATCACAATATGGACTGTCCTGGCAACAGGGGACGGGCCATGGCATCTGCTAGGACGCATCCTGGTCCTGGGATACTCATGATCCATGGCTGTCACTATAGGTCCCCAGACACAAATCCCTCACATGATCTACATCAGGGGTCTTCCAATGTTTTCAGGCAAAAGGACCCCTTAGTTTAGAGAGAGATGAAGCAGGGACCCCCACAACCTTATCATAGATTCCATAATAGTTTGATTGTTTGACAGCATGGTCATCAGTATATTTTGGATTCATGTTAATGTGGGTTTTCAGATATTTAACCACTTGAACCGTCAATACTTAATAAACTTGACCTTTCACTGTACTTAGTCTGCTCTTTTCCCTCTCCAAAGCTCTTTGCCAAAAATAGCCGATCTACAAGCTCACAACGCCTCGCAGCGCAAGACGTTGTGAGCTTGTAATTCTGCTATTTTTGGCAAAAGTGCAAGTGGTTAATATACTGTAAACTAGACCAGGTCACCTGGTTCTGCCAGACCCGCAATGAAAATCAGAATGCAAGGAAGGGGTGCAGCTGTGTATGAGTGTGTGTGTGTGTGTGTGTGCGTGTGAGTGCGTGCGTGTGAGTGCGTGCGTGTGTGCGTGTGAGTGCGTGCGTGTGTGCGTGTGCGTGTGCACGTGTGCGTGTGCGCGTGTGTGCGTGTGCGTGTGCGTGTGCGTGTGCGTGCGTGTGCGTGTGCGTGTGTGTGTGTGCGTGCGTGTGTGTGTGTGTGTGTGTGTTACACACGCACGCATCTGCCCCTCCCTTGCTCGGCTGATTGCCTTGAGTGCCGTCACCTGTGTGTGCACAGTGAGGAAAAGAGGGACAGACCGACAGACAGACCGACAGACAAAGCCTTTTGTAGGCCGACCCTCTGGGTCTGGCAAAAATACATAACAGCATCGCCGATTAGGGCCGCTCTACACACGTTTCCGTGCTCTCCTAGTGCAGTTCTGGGTATCTTTAAAGAATCTCAACAACATCTGAGCGACGCTGTATTTGTCCAAGACCAGACAGTGGTAGCGTTGCGTATCAGGAAGAGTTAAGTAAGGAGCAAGGGACCCTAAATACCGTCTTCCAAATACAAAAAAAGGTAATTTAAGGTTCCCGAGGGCTAGCCCCTCTCGGGAACCTTAAATTACCTTTTTTTTTTCTCTCCCCATGCCTTTCGGCTGGTGGAGACAATTATAAATAGCCTAATTACAATAAAACCCTGCCACTCCCTGATTTGTGTTCAGTTGGAAGTGGAAGAGACAGTGAGAGCACTTATTCTACCAGTTGATTGGCCTTTAGAGTATCTCCCTGAGATTGGGAGGCTGGGGTTCAATCTCCGGCCGAGTCATACCAAAGACTATAAAAATGGGACCCAATGTCTCAAGGCTTTGATTGAGTTTAAGTCCCTGCAACATGCCCCAAGCGTCGTGTCCTGGGGGTGTACTTGTACTGTTGTACATCATGGCTGTGTGATGTACTTGTGCTCTACAATAAGCCACCTGCCGCTACAGAAACAGGAGATAGGCTCCTGCCCATATGGGACACATGGCTCGGATTGGTTCGCAAGGATACTTGTTTACTTACTTGCACATGGCCCTATCCCTCTTGACAAAGATGTCTGTATGACTTTTGGTGTAAAAGGCCTTAGGTGTATTTCTGAGTTTCATAAAGCTTGATTTTATACTTTGTGGACGGTATAGGACAGTGTCTCCCACCCAAAAAAGTCTCATTATCAACCAGTAAGACACAAACTTTAGAAGGCAAGGGTAGGCAATCAGGAGGGAATATGGGAAAAGATCCAAAAACATGTTTTTAAAAAATCAGATGGTGGGACTAGATGATTTTTAGGGTAGAATATGTAGGAGCAGTGTCCAAAAATGTTGCCGACAGGGAGATCATCGGCAGATTTTCGGTTTATCTTTGAGAACGTGGATAATGGGGAACTGAATATTTACTATTCTGTCAATAACGGCACATAACTCGGTAACGCCGCTGAGAGGCTCATCCGCCGTTCGCACCGTTCCTCACAGCGACTTGATCGCTACCGCTTGCTCGGCGGTGAGTCACAGGGCTCATCCTTAGCTGAGACGGCGCGTCACCGCCATGGATAGTGGCTTGAACGGTAGCGTCGGGTAGCTGGGAAACCAGCTGCAGTCATTTCAAATCCCACTAGGGGATTCCCCTTTTTCTTTTTCTTTTCTTTTATCACTAGAAGGTGCAGTTGCATTACTTATGAAGTGCAGCGCTTTCAATGTCCTGCCCGGACGTGCTGGGATTCTTTCAGCGTCTTGCTAAGACGCCGTTGGGGGGTGACATGGCGTCATGCTCACTGAGGGGTGAGAATGTGTTGGCCTGGCACAATGTGGGTGGGCACAGATGTGAGCTTGTACATCGGCTATTTTAAAGTTCCCCCTAGTGGTTAAAAAACAAACAATCCCTTAGCTCCAAACAGATTCAGACGTTATGATATGTGACAGAGCGCAGCACAGGGATAGTCATTTCGGGACTCTCCATTATTCACTGGAGCTATTATGACGTTTTGTTTAGTTTTTTCTCTAAAATGTAATAAAGCCACAAAAGCATCTCAAAATATCTAGGCTACATTTTCACATTTCACATTTCAAAGCTATACTGTGTAAGTTGCTCAACTAGTGGTCAGTAGCTCTATAGCAAACCGCGGTTGCGTCCGCGTCTTTTCGGCCGTTTTTCGCCGCGGACCGGGCCTCACACCCCACGTCTGCCTCCAGCTCGCCGAGATCTATCTTTAGAGGGGTCCCTGGTGTTAATATTGGTACACTCTTGTGTCTCCTGTAAACCGCTAGGGGGAGATGTGTGCTGTAGAGGTATGAACCGGTGGGCCGGATGTGTGTGGGTGTTCTATCGAAACTACTGGGTGTACGTGCAGGTGGCGTTTGGGAGAGCAGACAATAAACTTATCTTGTGAACCAACAAAGTTGTATTATTCCAGTAACATTGGTAGCCGAGGATGGCTGGAAACTACAGAATCCCACCTGGCTTCGACGAGAGGAAGCCGTATGAAAGTTGGAAGAATGAAGTTGCTATTTGGAGCAGAGTTACAGAACTTGAGAAGAAAAAACAAGCACTCGCCGTGGTTTTGGCGCTATCGGGCAGTGCAAGAGAGACGGCGATGGAAATACCCGTAGATGACTTAAATAAAGACGAGGGTATGGACACTTTACTTGCAAAGCTTGACAATTTGTTTATGAAAGAAGAGAAGGATCAAGTCTATGAAGCCTATTCGAGCTTTGAACGGATAACGAGAGACAGTAGCGTGTCCATGGCGGACTATATTATTGATTTTGAGCAACGTTACTCTTGTATGCGAAAGTACAAGATGGAGCTTCCCGACGCAGTTCTGGCTTTCAAACTGTTGGATACTGCATGCCTGGACATGAAAGATCGCCAGTTGGCTCTCACAGCATGTACAGATCTAACGTTTGCGTCCATGAAGTGGGCGTTGAAGAGGATCTTCGGAGGAAAGACGTCGGCTCTCACTCCCAGCATGGGAATCAACCAAGAAGACACTGCGTTTGTGACGGCGGATCAAAGACGACAGAGGGGCAAGTTTTTGCCTCAAAAGGATCAACAGAAGACACCAGTGCCTGGCACGAATCCCTTGGACAGGTACGGTCGTAGATCAAAATGTGCCGTCTGCCAATCTACTTTTCATTGGGCCAAAGACTGTCCACATAAAAGTGAGCATGTGAAGCTAACTGAGGAAACTGAAAATAATGCTAATGCAGTAGAGGAGTGCAAGATTACGTTGTACGCTAAGGAGCCCGCCAGTGGAGCGAAAATATCTCCCACAGCAGCAGAGATATTTATGACGGAATGTTTTGGTTCAGCAATAATAGACACTGCATGTACACGCACTGTGTGTGGGCAGGGGTGGCTAGATGGCTACATAACTAAACTGAGCCAAAAGGAGTTGAATGATCTGAGAAAAAATGAAAAACACAGTCATAGGCCATTTAAGTTTGGAGATGGAAAAGTGGTGTATTCCACTAAAAGTCTGAACATTCCTGCGAAAATTGGACAGACCAAATGTCACATTGAAACTGAAGTAGTTCCAGCTGATGTTCCTCTGCTTTTGAGCAAGGCCTCAATGAAGAGAGCAGGGACAGTACTGGATATGGAACATGACAGGGCAGTAATGTTCAATAAACCTGTGAAACTTGACTTCACAAGCTCTGGTCATTATTGTGTGAACATAATTGACAACAAAAGTGAGAACATAAAAAGGGAAGACCAGGTCCTGACGGCTACAGAGGACAGCATTCCTGAAAGTCAACTCGAGGATGAAAATCAGTTGGAAAATGAAATACTGATAATTACTGAGGAAATGAGCTCAGCTACTAAGAAGAAAATGTTATTGAAGCTCCATAAACAATTTGGCCATGCCTCGCTGACAAATTACAGAAGCTCCTAAAAAGTTCAGGTAACAATGATGCTGAATGTGTTAATATTCTGCAACAGATTGTAAGTGAATGTGAAATATGCCAAAGATACAGCAAACCTACGCCAAAGCCTGCTGTTGGCCTACCACTGGCATCTCAGTACAACAAGACTGTAGCTGTAGACTTGCATGAACTTGAACCAGGTCTGTGGTATCTCCACATTATTGATCAGTTCACACGATTCAGTGCAGGCAGCATCCTGACCACGAAGAAAGTCTTCAGAAATAGTGAAACACTTTGTTCACGACTGGATAAGTGTTCATGGCCCCCCACAGAATTTTTTTTCGGACAATGGCGGCGAATTTAATAATGATGAAGTAAGAGATATGGCAGAAAATTTTAATATAGAAATAAAGACAACAGCTGCTTATAGCCCATGGAGTAATGGCGTTCTTGAACGCCATAACGCCACACTTACTGAGGTCATAAAGAAAGTAAAAGCAAGCAACGGTTGTGACTGGAGCACTGCAATGGACTGGGCTTTAATGGCAAAAAACACCATGCAAAGTGTACATGGATACAGTCCTCACCAGCTTGTGTTTGGACAGAATCCCAATCTACCCTCTGTACTAACTGATAAACCCCCAGCCTTGGAGGGAACAACGAAAAGTGAATGGGTGGCAAGACACATCACTGCTTTGCATGCAGCAAGAAGGGCTTTTACTGAAGCAGAATGTTCAGAAAGAATACGGAGAGCCCTGCGGAAACAAACACGTAACACTGATGAAAAATATGAAAGTGGAGACCGAGTATATTACAAGAGAGTGGATTGTCCTGAGTGGAAAGGACCAGGAGTTGTCATCGGACAGGACGGTGCAGTGATTTTTGTGAGACATGGAGGAACATGCGTTAGAGTGCATCGGCTCAGACTGAGAAAAGTGAACAGAGAAATTATGGATCAATATGCGACGGCTGATTCAGAAAATGACACAAACTTTGAGCGAGCACAGGACATTGTTGGACATTCTGACAGTGACCTAGAGGTCATAGAAGACAACACACCTGTGGTGCAACAGGGTCTGAGAGACATTGAGACAACACAAAATGAAACAGGTAACACAACTGACAATACAGTTACACAGGATGGTACTGAACAGAGAACAAATGTTAGTCTAAAAAGAGGACAAATTGTGAAATACACAGACAGAGACCAAGGCGTTGTACATACTGCTAAAGTGTTGGGGCGTGCAGGCAAAGCTGTGGGCAAGTATAAGAACTGGTACAATTTGCTGTATATTGAACCAACTAATGTTGCTGGCACTACAGAGTCAGCTGATATGTCAAGAGTGGAGATCCTTGAAGTGTTAACAGATAATGTTGATGACACTAATGTAACAAATGCTGATGACACTAATGTAACAAATGTTGATGACACTAATGTAACACATGTATGTGAGGATGTATTTGTAACAAAGGATGTTTCATTTGACCTTGCAAAACATGTTGAGATAAAGAGCTGGAAAGAAAACAATGTGTTTGAGGAAGTTAAAGATGAGGGACATAAATGTGTTTCTACCAGGTGGGTGTGTACTCTCAAAGAGACACTAACAGGACTAGTACCAAAAGCACGGCTTGTGGCTAGAGGTTTTGAGGAATTACAAGTGTCAGAGTTGCAAAAGGACTCCCCCACATGTGCAACGGAGTCACTTCGATTACTTGTCGCAGTGATTTGTCAAAGACAGTGGACACCGCATTCGATGGATATCAAATCTGCGTTTTTGCAGGGAACAACACTGTCACGTGAACTATACATCAGGCCTCCTCCTGAGGCTGAGAGTGAATGCACATTATGGAAACTAAAAAAGTGTGTCTATGGACTGGCAGATGCTTCTCTCTACTGGTACAACAGAGTAAAGGAAATTGTGCTGACAACAGGAGGAAACGTTTCCAAAGTTGATCCAGCCGTTTTCTACTGGCTGGATAAGGACTGTACTGTGTCTGGGGTTCTAGCCTGCCATGTGGATGACTTCATCTGGGGAGGCACACAAAGCTTCTCCACCACAGTTATACCACAGCTCAGATCTGCATTCCAAATTGGACGTGAGGAACACGAAAACTTCTGTTATGTGGGAATAGACTTTGTCACTCAGAACGGAAAAGTACAAATACACCAGGAAAACTACATACAGCATTTGCAACCCATACATATGGATCCCTCACGGGCTGTTGAGCATGACTCACCTCTCTATGAAAAAGAAAGAGATGAACTCCGGTCCAAGATAGGTCAAATCCTCTGGGTTGCAAGGCAGAGCAGACCAGATGTGATGTTTGACGCAAGCAACTTGGCATCAAGCATTAAAAATGCAACTATTCAAACTATTCATGAGGCAAACAGGATAGTGTCTAAACTTAAGTCCAAGAAAGTAATTCTCAACTTCCATCACTTGGGCAGAGACAGTGCCTTGAAGATGATTATGTTCAGTGATGCTTCATTTGCAAATCTCTCTGATGGGGGCACACAAGGAGGGCACTTTATTATGCTGATGGGGGAAAATGGAAGGTTTTCACCCCTTTCTTGGCAGTCTAGGAGAGTCAAGAGGATTGTGCGAAGCACACTTGCAGGTGAAACACTGGCAATGTCAGAAGGGATTGATAATGCTATCTTCTTGTCTACACTATTCTCTGAACTAACTGCTGGTGATGTCGAACATGCTGCACCAATAACCTGTGTCACGGATAATCATTCACTGGCTGATGCACTCAAGTCCACAAAGTCAGTCACTGAAAAGAGACTCCGTCTGGAAATTAGCAGTATCAAGGAGCTCATCCAAACCAAAAGGGTTGAGCGGATCCTTTGGTACAAAACAACAGAACAACTTGCAGACTGCCTTACAAAAAAGGGTGCTTCACCTCTCCAGTTACTGAAGGCTCTTGGAGAAGGACAGTGGCAACTCGCTTGAAGTACTAAAAAAGACAATGACATTGAATGTAACCGAGTTTAATTTTTTGGTCACAAGTTGTAAGATGCTTAATTTGAATGTAACCGAGTGTAATCCTCTGCACTAAGGTCGCACGTTTGTTTTGAAATTCATGCTAAAAAAAAAAAAAGAAAAAGGACAGTGAGTTTGTTAATATTGGTACACTCTTGTGTCTCCTGTAAACCGCTAGGGGGAGGTGTGTGCTGTAGAGGTATGAACCGGTGGGCCGGATGTGTGTGGGTGTTCTATCGAAACTACTGGGTGTACGTGCAGGTGGCGTTTGGGAGAGCAGACAATAAATTTATCTTGTGAACCAACAAAGTTGTATTATTCCAGTAACACCTGGTTCCTGTGCGTTCAGGCATTCCGGAGAAACGGACTCCTTTACCCGAGTATAGAGACACACGGGCGCCTACAAATATGGCCGCCCTATTGTGATAGCGACCCCACTTCAAGATGCGCTGTGATTGGCCGGCAGTGTATAACCCTCGCTGTGATTGGCCGGTAGTGTATGATGACTTATTTTTTCTGCGAAAAAGCGGTGCCCGGTCAGGATCATAGAAAACATATAAAGAGAAGGCTTTAGAAGCTGAAAATAACGGAGTGGGTGTTCTAAAACTTTAGCGATTTAACAGTTAGGACAATTTTAAGATTTGTTTTATTAAAAAAGTTACATGGTATAACTTAAAGCCATACTGTGTAAGTTGCCCAACTAGTGGTCATTAGCCCTGTAGCAAACCGCGGTCGCGTCCGCGTCTTTCGTCCGTTTTTCGTACCTTCAGACCCCCGCGTCTGCCTCCACCTCGCTGAGATCTATCTTTTAAGGGGTCCCTTGTTCCTGTGCGTTCAGTAATTCCAGAGATACGGACTCCTTCACCCTGCCTGGTAGGCGAAATTACCTAGAGAAGGGATGGTACAAACGGGCGACAACAAATATGGCTGCCATAGCGACCCCACTTCAAGATGCGCTGTGATTGGCCGGCAGTTGTATAACCCTCGCTGTGATTGGCCGGTAGTGTGATGACGCAATTTTGGCGCGAGATCCGGTCCACGGCAAGGATCTCAGTTTACATATAGAGAAGGCTTTACAGGCTGAAATTCACGGCGCGGATCTTCTAAAACTTTTGTGATTTAATAGTTAGGAGAATTTTAAGATTTGTTTTATAAAAAAAGTTACATAGTACAACTTTAACTTTTTTAATAAGACTTTTTTTAATTAATGTGAGAGATCGGGACATAATTCTTTTGGTCCTCCCGGCCATGTAGCTAAATGCTTGTTTATTTTTAATCAAGCCAACCTTTGTTAGCACTTTGTAACCAAATGCGGTAAAATCGGGACTCCATTACTTAGCGATATTTATTCCGGTATTTATTCCGTTCATTTAACCCTTAAGTGCTGTTCGGGTCATTTTGACCCGTTTTACATTTTCATTTGGAAAAAAAAGGTAGAAGTTAAAAATGTTACCACCTGAAACTCACTGGCCTTAAAGATTCTTCTGAGATGAACATGTAAAAAAAATATTTTTGCACTACACCCATGCTACACCCCCCTCATATTTTTTGAACCTTAAGTGCTGTTCGGGTCATTTTGACCCGGAAGCACAGAAATACACAGTATTATGCCAAAACAGAGACACACAGTCACCCCCACTTCTAACACCCCCCTTCCGAAGCCCCATTCCGAACCCTCCCCCCCTTCCTATAAGCATGAGCAATATTGCCCAGTATTAAATGAAGTATTTTTTTTTACATGGATTTCAGCTAAATCAGTAAAAACGCCTAGCTCTTTCAGTGTTTAATGTGATATAGCAAAGCAGAAATGCAAACATTTACCAAATATATCATATGAATTGTTTGGTATTGAGTCAAAGTCAATGTATCATGATGATTTGTTAAGTTAAAATTTATATTAGTGTTGTTTTTTTTAAACCAAATATCCACCGGGTCAAAATGACCCGAACAGAACGAAGGTGCAGTGAATCTGAACAGAACTTAAGGGTTAATGCCACGTATGTTCCAAATGAACAATTATTAACCACGTAATGTTGTTATAATGATTTAATCTATTATTTATTTATTATTACGCTTTTCTTCTTCTCGGGTTTTGGAGAAAAAAAATATCCGCTTCCTGCCTGGAGGCGTCTGTGATTGGCTTCGACTTGTGACGTACCCGCAAACGGTGCGGTCCTTTGTCGTTGAGTTTGGACAATAAAACATTGACAGGAATGACAGCCAGGGGAAAAAATCTATCAGAAGGAAACATGGAATGCAATTGTTCACTTGCCATCGGAAAGTTGACTATTCTGGATGACTGGCTATTAGTGGCTAACGGCTAACGCTAGCTAGCATTAGCTAGCGCTAGCTGCAGGCTAATGTAGCCATCGTATAATCAACTAGAATAAAACGTGATCCAACTCTATTTTCGCCAACTCTATTTTTGCCAATCTATGAAAATCTACAAGCTCACAATGCGAGGCGGTTAAGCCTGTAGATTGTGGTTTATTATCAGAGTCAGATGATCCTTCACGAAGTTACACAAACCCTAACCACCCAAGTTACATAAAGCACTTAGCATAGCTACAGTTATCTATTTTAGGTGTTATGTCCAGTTTCGAGCAGTAATTCACACAGTTACTGTGTGTGAATTATTTCAAAACTGACCATTAACACCTGAAGACTATTGGCAAACGTGGGCTTAGGACAGCAGAACAAAGGATTACATTTGGGCATTATGAGAAAGAGATAGAATAGTAGTTTTAATACAGAGGAATACCGAGGACAGAACGCCTCGTTTATTGATATACCAGTGGTGGAAAAAGTACTCACATACTTTACTCAAGTAAAAGTATCAACACTAACTAAAGTTTTCAAATAAATGTAGTGGAGTAAATGTACAATATTTGGATCCGAGATGTATTGTGGAGTAGAAGTAAAAGTATTGGAAATAGGAAACAGGTACAGTACATTACATGTAACGGCAGCTTTTCCCCAATAAATAAATAAATACATACACAACAAAATACATGCTAACTCGGTATCATAGCTGTATGTCTAATGTCATATAAGCATCCACACCACAGTTGCACATAATTATTATTTAAAGCATAGCTGTGTAATTTGAATAGCCAATGTGTTAGTTTCGAGGCAATTCACAGTTATTGTGACAGAGATAAAACAATAGAACTCAAGTATTGTTTTGAAATAGGCCAATTTGTTAGTTTCGAAACAATTCACACAGTTACTGTGTGAATTAAAGTGGTTTATGTATAGGCCTATTTTATATTATAATTTTGTATCTGCAAAGTAATTAGTAACTAAAGTTTTCAAATAAATGTAGTGGAGTAAATGTGCAATATTTGGATCCGAGATGTATTGTGGAGTAGAAGTAAAAGTATTGGAAATAGGAAAAAGGTACAGTACAGTACATGTAAATTGTGTTACTTTACACCATTGGATAAGTAATACAATTAATTTTTGACAGGCTAAATACATGCATTTTGGGGTCTTGCTTTGGCAATGTAAAGTTTGTTTCATGCCAATAAAGCTTCGTTGCATTGAAGATTGCTCTCTACTTCCCCATGTGGCAGAGTCAGGTCATTGCAGGTTATATTTTCATCTAAAGGGCTGATTATCTCAGAAGTAGTATTTCAGCATGGCATCATTCTATAAGCCATATCTTCAAAACTGTTGGGTCAATCTCCACAACCAATATATCATTTTGAAGCTATGATTCAATGACTAGCCGTCAGCCGGGTTCGGACACATATATGGATCTGTTTGGTGTTGAACTTAGATTAAATTTTGTCTGTTTATCTGTTGAAATAAAATCTATATAGTAACTTGCTGCTTTATCAGAAAATGCTAATTCAAAAATATGAAGGGATATGACAAACCGCAGCACAGCAGCTCTATCCTCAGGGCGATCCCATTGTACCACGTCCATGGCAGCACACGCACAAACTGCCTGGTGATGGGCGACTCGAACAGGTTCTCCTTGAACAGGTTCTCCTCATGGTTACCAGTGAAGATCTGGAGACAGAATGACAATAAATAAAATGGCAGCATGTTAATAATAATAAAAATGACCAGCTTGCTCCCACGTTGAAGTCTTTTTACAGAGAATAAGCTCATTCCCAAGATACAACGCAACATTTCATGGTTAGATGTGACTTATGGGGGCTAGTAGTGTTACTGTAAATAGCAATAAAGAAACTGCTGGCTTATTGTGTCCAAAAAGACATATTTAGCCACTTGTACGCATGCCCCCATGCATATGAATGCCCCCACGTTTTAGCATGCTAAAGGTGATAAACCGAAGTAAATGAAAACATTTTAACACTCACCTTTTCTTTTCTCTAATTACAATCTAAAACATGAACCCTTGTTGTAAAAAACTAAAGTTGTTGTTTAAATGGGAATGGAGTGTTTTTTTGCTATTTTGAGTTTGTGCAAAAATGTGTGCAACAAAATGCTCCATTCTCCATAAAAAAAGACAGGGAATGAAACATGGAATAAATGGTCCATAACAATGCTTCAGTGACCAATGACCAAGAAAGTCCAGCTGAACTGACCTTGTCTGACCCGTTGGCTTCTTTGATGACGGTCCAGGACCGTCCGTCATCACTGTGGGACACTTTGAAGGATGTCACATAATATTTATAACCACCTCCTCCCTGGGTGATGATGCCTGTGATAGTCTTGGGATGCTTCAGGTCCACCTGTGTGCAAACACCAGTCATTTTTTTATTTAGTATAGTCTATATTTCTCCAGTTCACCTCGTCAGATTGTAACCACTGCAAGTAAATCCATTTTTTGTAGTAGTAGTATTAGTAGTAGTAGTGCTCATTGAGAATGCCAAATCTATCTGTGACATGAGACACTTTCTTTCTTTCCCCCCAAAACCAGTAGATATTCATTCACAACAGTGTTGTAGTTCTAATGTTCTCCATAGGCTACATCTTTCCTTACCTGCAGCCACTGATGATGATCATCTCTAGCAGGGAACCAGGAGTTACCATTGCCCAGACGGGCATTGTAGGCGGGGTAGGATGTACTATACACACTGGAAGCCGTCAGCTGGTCGTCCGTCACCAGCCTCCGCTTATACTCTATACCAAGGTAACTGGAACAACCTGCCATGTTCAAACACACAACAGAGTTGAGACCAGAGAGACAAACGTTAGAGATTTGTTTAATTTGTTAATGTCTCTGCCAGAGCTAGATCTAAGACCAACTACTGTAGCCTATACAGTGTGTGTGTTGCAGCACGGCTAACGAGCCTGGCTCTTTAGTTGAGTGGTAACTTTTAGACAAGACGTGGAAAATGTCTTGTCGTGTGTGTGTGTGTGTGTGTGTGTGTGTGTGTGTGTGTGTGTGTGTGTGCGTTCGTGCGTGCGTGCGTGCGTGCATGTGCTTACTCTGACACACTGGGGCTGCAACATCCCATCCATTAAACGTACACCGGCGTTTACTGGACCCTCGGACCAGTTGGTAGCTAAGATGAATGTGAATGAATACAGCATAGCATGTCAACGGTCATGTCTTCATTATAACAAGTCAAATGAATTTCACATACAATTTCATGCTGTTTAATAAACAGAGTGCCTCTCAAGCCAACACACACAGGACATAAGGAATTAACTGAAACCAAACCGCGTCACGGCAACCACACTTGCAAATTAATTCGGTCCTGTTTATGTACAGTATGCAGCTTGGTAAAAGGGAATTGATCCCAGTTTAGGACAGAGGACAATTTCACGATGAATGTAAATCGCTGTGTGAGTGAATGTGTCGTCATACCCTGGGCGGCACGTGTACTGGACCTCTGACCCAAAGATGAAATCCTCTCCCTCCACAAGCTGCCGCACTGCATGCTGTGCATCGCCAGGGGGATCACATCGGACTGTAGGTTATTTATTTAAGGTTAGTATGGACCAAAAGGAGGGCGGGTCATCAAATATTTTTTGAGCACTTGTTTAATTTTGTATTAAAAAATAAATAAATCTAGTTTTGTTGTTTTGTTGTATCCCCAGAAGTTTCCAAACAGCAGAGAGAAAAGTTGAAGATACCAAGGATTCGTCAGAGATGTCACTGTGGTTTATAAACTTCTTCAAGCTTCAAGCCGGTGCTATTTCCTACTTCCGGGTTGGATAAGATTGACATCACTGTCAAATCCTTGGTATCTTTATCCTAGCAGTGTATGTATTATAATTTTCTTTGTAGACAAAATCTACTGCATATTTAGTCAACTAAAATCCTTTGATATTTAGTTGACTAAAACTAGACTTTTCAGATGACTTCAATGTGACAATTTATTCAAAAGGCTATGACTAAAACTAAATCAAACCTTGCTGTCAAAATCAACACTGTTATACATTTATGATCAGAAAATATTCACTTACTGACACATGATTCAATCTCGTACCATTGACCATATGAGCACAAAATGGATTTGTTTTTGCCTTGTGCAACAGAAAATCCTGTTTCACACTCATATGATACCTTCTTCCCATGAGGAAACATGGTCTGGTATTCATGCATGATGACGGCATGGGGTATTTCATCAGGCTGTGGACATGCATTTATGTCCCCTGTAAACACATACATTACATGAGAGGAGAACAGCAATAGGGCATAGCAATAGGCTTGGTTTTCTGGTGCCACAATAAGTAGCCTCGCGTAGCCAGACAACTATTCCACAATCTCTGAATTCTATAGAGTCTGGAACTACACCTCCCGAGAAGCTGGCCTTTCCGTTCACAAACAAATATTTTAAAATATCATTTCTACACAAAAAGAATCCGCCATTACTTTTTCCCATAGAGATTTACAAACATGTTTATGTTCAATTATTTTAAGCCTAGAATCAAGGATCATCCAGGATCCTGGTGAATCATGACCATAAAATATTTGATTCTGTGCAAAAAAGAAAAAAAGAAAAGAAAAGCAAAGCACACTGCTATGAACTATAGATAGATCAGACGGGATCGTTTGGATTTTAAGTTAGAGAAACACTTCACTAATACATGGTTATGATTCTTCTTTTTTTTGTCCACAATTTAAGTTGTTCTAAATATATATGTCCAGAACTCCTCCAAGCATGGACAGCTCCACAGCATATGAAGTAAGTCTCCATCTGAGACTCCTTCTGAGCATCTCGGGGCAATTGATTGAATCATTTTTGTAAATTGTATGTAATCTATGTGGAGTATATTAGGTTCGATTAAAAAAAATGTTAAACTGCATTTGTCTGTGTTCAGTGACGATTAAGACAGTCTGAGAACACTCAAGCATGTTATGCCAATCAATGTCATCATAAATGCACCCCAAATCAGATTCCCATTTTGCTTCATATGCAGAGTATTGTAGAGTGGTAGATTACTAATCAGAGTTTTGGATTTTAAACACAACAGTATAAGCTAAGACTTTGTTTAACAACTTTTCAAACATTTCACAGGCTTACTTTCACAGATTGGAGGCGATGTCCAGTTTCCATTTGTACATGTTGTACTGATGACCCTTCCATTGATTTTATAGCCTTCATCACACTTAATTCTAATATTTCTTCCATTCTCATATGGAGGATCTGGGTATTGTGCGTTGGGGATCTCTGGTTTGAGGCAATTCTTTTCCTCTGAGAAGAAAATACAATTGAGCACACATAAATATATAACATGGTAATAATAATATATGCCAAAATACTGTATGGAGATCCCTGATCATCAGTATACAATGCTGACCCTTCTTTCCCTTCCTTACAACGGTATCCAGGCAAAGATATTTTATCATAGTGATCGACATTTCACATTGAAAACTGATAAATAAGAAAATTAAATAGAATATTTGCAAAGCTACTATCTGTCAGTTTTATGTCCAAACTACGAGAGAAGATAGCAGTGCATCTAAATGATATCTAGATAGATGCATAGTGTAGGTGTTCAGTTCAGTGTAGGCTATACCATCTGCTTCAAATGACATTATTGACAAATTTGTGGCATTGGCCTATGTTCTCTTCAATCTTTAAATGGATGACCTTTATAAAGAATTAAGGGTATGGGACTGGGGATGAATAGCCTCTGTCCTAATCGTCTGGTGTATTAACACAGATTACTTGTTTTAGGCTCCATGGTATGACGGTGTCACTCGCCAAACATAGGAGACCAATACAAGCTATGTGTTTGTGTCTAGAATAATGTTCTCACCAGTCATTTACAAATGTATGTGTCCGCTATTTGATTCAAAGCATGTACTGTAATCATAAAAGTCTTGGATGTCACAAAGTTTGATTTAAGAAACAATGTTTCTTAGAAGCCATTTACCTTTACTTGTCAGTAACTTCATATACAGTACGTATTACAGTTACAGTTTAGGCATTTAGCAGACACTTTTAATCCAAAGCTACTTACAATAAGCAGGTAATACATCACTATGTCAAATGTTATCCCTCCCAGAGGGGTTAAATGTCAAGTATAACATTAGTTTCAATCAATGGAAGCTGACTTCTCTCAAGTTTTTCTCACAACATATTGTATCAATTGTATGTTAGGGGGACAGACTGACATATTTACGTATCATTGTAGTTCAGGGGTGAAAGCGTTGGCACACTTACCCACACACTGTGGTGTCTGAGTCCAGATGCCATTCTGACATGTGCTGGTTGCCCACCACCCCTCTACGCTGGGCTTGAGGCCCTGGTCACAGCTGTAATGGACTGTTGTTCCGTCAGGATAGGTCTCTTTCCAGCCAATGCCATCTGGAGGAACAACAAACCCATCCTCCAGCTGAAGAGCGGGACAGCCTGCCTCCCTTTGTCCTGAAACTGGTTAGAAAAAGGTCAGAGCTCTATATTCTGTTAGTAAACATTGCTGTGGTGTAGAGCAGTGGGTATCAACCTGTGGGTCGGGACCCCCAGGTGGATCCCCAAATTATTTTGTTGGGTACCCAGAAGATTAGCTTAAAATGAAACATTGTTGTCTCACTCAACAGAAAAACAAACCAACATGCAGTTTAAGTGTTATCTGCACATTTCTAAAGTGACAATTGAAGGACTTTTTAATACCTCTAAAATGACAAATTTAACATTGGCCAAATTGTCAAATATTAGAGGCAGAAATTGTGAAAATTGCAGATCTACATGCTCACAACGCCTCGCACATTTTCACAATAGAACCGTGTTACAAAAAAAATGTAATGCCTCAACTCTTAGTGCTCGTCAGAGTGTGTGTGTGTGTGTGGGGGGGGGGGGGGGTCCCAGTTAAAATATGATTATTTTGGGGGTCGTGGCCTGAAAAGGTTGAGAACCACCTTTGTAGAGTGTTTGTTCAGTGCAGGGGTCTCCCTCTGTCTCCTTGGCTCTTTGAACAGGAACATTTTCAGATGGGTTGCCAATTTCAGCCAATCATAAAGTGTGTCAGCTCAAATTTGATTCCACCATGTTGTCCGCATGTACCTTTTTGTACCAACACTTCCAATCAGGGGTGTCGCACCAAATTCTGGGCCCTGGGTACAAGGATTCACTGCGGGCCCCTGTGCTTTAACTATTGAAAAATAGCAGATATACAAGCTCACAGCGCGGCACCAAGTGCCGCGCTGCGAGCTTGCAGATCTGCTATTTTTGAAAAATCATGCAAATCTTTGAATATTTCAAATCCTTCTGAGGTTTTTTGAAACCTCAGTGGAGCTCAAAGTGGAGCTTTTCATGTGAAGGACCCCCATCATGGTATGTATTTGGCCATGGAACCCCATCTCAAAATATTGAGTTCCAGGGACCCCCCAGAAGCAAAATTTGAGTTACAAACGTTCGCTTAAAAAATACATATTCAAAGATTTGCACACATTTTCACAACTTTTCAAAAATAGCAGATCTACAAGCTTGCAGCGCGGCACTCGGTGCCACGCTGTGACAGGCATGCAAACGTGTAGCTTTTCGGCGAAAATTGCCGTTTTGAATCCAAATTGGTCATTTGTGTGAATCGTGCAGATTCGTTAAAAAATTGTTTAGGGGGGTGGGGGGGGTGTCGTGTCGTCAGAGCAGCAGTGAGAAGAGGAGCGTTTATTTCTTATTCTCGGCGCCATCCGTTTTGTCAGTACAATGGTGTTGAAGGTGGATGGGGAAGTGGGTCGTTTTATTTTTTAACAAATCAAGCGCTCCCTGAGTCCCTTCTCTTTCATGTGACGTCGTCGTCAGCTGGCAGCGCTCAAAGTCAACACTGACTGCACTCAGTGCACTGCGAGCCACAGACAGAGCTGAGCGCTCATAGTCTCAAAGCTCCCAAAGTTGCAGTAGTTGTGGTGTGACTGTGGACTGTTGGCTGTTTGATTCGCTTGCATCGCGGTCATGCGCTATTCTGCATCGATGCGTGATGTGATATTATCGGTTATAGCCTTGTTGATTTTACGATGATTCGCTAGCTTAGCCACATGCTAACGCTAGAGTCGCCGTGACTTCTTCCTACAGAAGGAGGATGCTGAGACAAGTTACAAAAAGTCTGGTCTCTCAACTTAAGAACGGACTAACTGAGCTCGAGTTACAAGTGAAAAGGATCGACCTTTTCTTTGACGATGATGGCTAGCTAGATTGCAAAAAGTCAGCCAGGAGAATCCACTAAATTAATAATAATCTGTGATTTACAACTGTTTCCCAAACACTGGGACGGGACCCATGTGTGGGTCGTGGACACACATTTTTATGGGTCCCTTCATTTTTGGTTTCCCTCATTTCGTTTTTAATTATTTCAAAACATTTTCAAAAAACATTCCCTCCCCAAAAAAGCTAAACATTTCATGATTAAAAAAAAGAATAAGTAAATTACTTTTCTAATTTCATGAATAAATAAAATACAAAATGATCTAAGAAATGATCTTAGAAAACAAATAGGCCTATTTAAGAAGTAGTTAAAATAGCCGATCTACAAGCTCACAGTGCACATTGTCACTGTCTATGCCTGTTTATTAAAGACAAGTCCCTAAATATTAGGATATTCCTATAACTACCGGTATATCTGTAGGCTATATTATTTTAGATTTAATTTTCTTTATTATATCTAGAACAATTGGTGGTAGGCAACAAGTCCAATTTTGCTGCATATGTATGATATGTATGAATAAGTCACTGTTTAACCGAGTTAGAAACGTGCAAATTCAGTAAAACAATGGTCAAAAATTTCGCGCCACGCTGTGCGCGGCGCACATTTTATCCCCATAAAAATTTCTCACCTTTTTCACCTTGGGGCTGTTTGCATGTCTGTGTGAGCTTGTATATCTGCTATTTTTCAATAGCTAAAGTATAGCATAATTAAGGCCTCTCCACCACCTTGGGCACTAGTAACTCAGTCCCACTTTCCTACCCCTTGTGACACCCCTGCTTCCAATTGCACTTATTTATCCTGTTTACAGTGTTGATTTTGACAGCAAATTTTGATTTAGTGTTAGTCATAGTCTTTGGAATAGAATTCAGCCGTATTTTAGTCCTCTAAAATGTTTTAGTGTTAGTTTAAGTCGACTATATCACGACTAAAATGTATTTCGGCAGTCCTTGATGATGTCGTAATGCCTGATGATGATACACTTGATTGCTTGCTGAAAATAGCCGATCTACAAGCTTACAACGCGCCGCAACCGAGGCATTGTGAGCTTGTAGATCTGCTATTTTCAGAGCACAACCAAATATAAAATGACTTGTCTTTTTGTTCAACTGTCTGGATCTCATTCGCCCTCCCTAACACATTTCCCATTTTTGTCATGGTTTTAGTTTTAGTCGACAAAATCAACACTGTTGTATGGGTTCTCTGCTCTCTTCTGATTGGCAAAAAATGGAGTGGAGGTTTTGTTACTGTAACTGCAACCTGATACAAAGCTGCTTCAGTGCAGTGGGAGGAGACGGCCGTCCCCGCCCAGTTCTGCACGCAGTAGTGAGGGATACTTGGAATTGTAGGAGTTGAGGCATCACATTTAACACATCAACATAACTGAAGATTACTTTTAGACAAGATGTAGAAAATGCCAACTTATTCAAACTGTTCCAGGAGTTCTAAGCCTTTTTTGTGGCAACCCTGAGAGGATTATTGCCAGAGAATTCAGGGAGCATCCACACAATGCCCCGCTGATGGCACATATCAAGTTTGAGGGGAATTAAACCTTGAATTCAATTGGCTATAGCTCCTCGGGTCCTTGAGAATTTTAGAAATTTTATTTTATTTGAAAGAACATAAAATGTGTCTGGGGAGCATTAATGAAGGCTCATGTCAGCGAGGAATGACTTGTTTGTTTTTTACAGCATTGTGATAGAAGCTGGATTTATTATCAAGTGTTTCACATGCAGCTGCCGCTAGATTTCATGTGTGTGTGTGTGTGTGTGTGTGTGTGTGTGTGTGTGTGTGTGTGTGTGTGTGTGTGTGCGTGTGTGCGTGCGTGCGTGCGTGCGTGCGTGCGTGCGTGCGTGCTTGCGTGCGTGCGTGCGTGCGCATGCGTGCGTGTGTGCGTGCATGTGCTTACTTTGCTGACACACTGGGACAGCACCATCCCATCCATTACTCGTGCACCGGCGTTTAGGCCTACTGGACCCACGGACCAGTTGGTAGCTAAGATGAATGTGAATGAATACAGCATAGCATGTCAACGGTCATGTCTTCATTATAACAAGTCAAATGAAATTCACATACACTTTCATGCTGTTTAATAAATGCATTTCCAGATGTGACACGCGCAGAGAACAGCTGAGAATAGCAGACCTAAACCACCTGCCGCTACAGAAACAGGAGATAGGCTCCTGCCCACATGGCTCGGGTTGGTTCACAAGGCTACTTGTTTACTTACTTGCACATGGAAGCTCACAGTGGTCACATCCGCGACACGGTTGTGAGCTTGTATGTCAGCTGTTCTCGGCACACAATAAATAATGTTACGGGGTGAAGAATATGTCTCGCTAGGAGTGTCTCACAAGCCAACACACACACAGGAGATGGAATGAACTGAAACCAAACCGCGTCACGGCAACCAAACTTGCTAATTAATTCGGTCCTTGTCCCTTTTATGTCCCTATAGAACCATGATGTCATCAATATCAAGCCCATATCTGGAAATGCCCATATATGGATATATTGTGTCTCTGTTGTTTTAGTGTGTTTTATGCTATTTTTGGCGAAGACATTTGGCGTATAGGGAAAACAAGAGCATACCAAGCTGTCTAATAACGTGTTTATGTATGCAGCTTGGTAAAAGCGAATTGATCCCAGTTTAGGACAGAGGACAATTTCACGATGAAAGTAAATCGCTGTGTGAGTAAATATGTGGTCATACCCTGAGTGGCACGTGTACTCGACCTTTGACCCAAAGACGAAATCCTCTCCCTCCACAAGCTGGAACTCTGCATGCTCTGCATCGCCAGGGGGACCACATCGGACTGTAGGTTATTTATTTAAGGTTAGTATGATCAGATCCAAAAGGAGGGCGAGTCATCAAATATTGAGGTTTTGAGGTTGTGGTTTGGCAGCCAAGGAGTGTGTGTGCAAAGTTTGGCATGGATAGGGGCAACGGTGGCGGAGATATGAGTAGGGCAAAAGTGTAACGTGTGACATGTGACAGACAGACCATTTTTCTTTTCTTTACATATCTACAGCATAGTACTGTGTTCTATTCGTCTGTCATTCAATGTTATATGAGATACTTAAATGGTTTCCTGTGGAAATAAGCTTAGTCTTTTCATGGATCTCCTTTTAGTAGACCTTGTACCAGTGAACTGTACCGTCATGAAACTGTACCTTTTCCTATGCAAACTTCTAATAAAGTCTTCAATCAATCAATCAATCAATCAAACAGCCGGTGGAGGTTTTGTTAACTGCGACCCACTCTGAGCTAACACGGACAGTTTGCGTAGGCAGATGGGCGGGCGCAGCGAATCTCTCCGCGAGTCTCTGGCCAATAGCATGTGTCCCCCCCCCACCCCCTCTGCTCCTCTGCTCAGCGCAGAGAAGCTGCTGCGTCATGATGTCAACACATTCGGTGCGACTCTCTCTGCACTCTGATTGGTTAGGGAATTTCTACACTTGCTACAACAGTGATCATAACGCAATCGCCCAGGCTTCTTTTTCTTTCCGATCGCCAAAAGAAGCCTGGGTTTCCGAGGCTAACTGCGACCTGATACAAAGCTGCTTCAAACACTGCAGAGTGCAGTGGGAGGAGACGGCCGTCCCCGCCCAGTTCTGCACGCTGCAGTGAGGGATACTTGGAATTGTAGGAGTTGAGGCATCACATTTAATACATCAACATAACTGAAGATTACTTTTAGACAAGCCTTTTTTGCGGCAGAATTCTGGCAGCATCCACACAATGCCCCGCTGATGGCACGTGGGTGGGTGACGTGACGTAACGTTTTCGCTGTCCTCGGTGTCAAACATGTATAAATAAAAAATATATTTGTCAAAAACCTTCTGAATATTGTGCAGGACATTAAGCTTTATGTGAACTTACTCAAGATTAAAACATTTCATTCCTCATTTCTTCAGAATCTTCAACCAAACATGGCAAAACTCATATGGTGTGACTGTCCTGACCTTGTTTCTCAAAGTGGGAACTTGAATAAAACTAAGAAAAAGAATTGCTAAAAATCATTTGAAAATGAATTTAGGCTAAAAAAAATGTCTATTTTGAGCCTATATCTTTTCAAAGTCAAAGCATAATGTTTTCAGTCATTTCTGATCAAAAACATTTTGTCCCCCAACCCAAAATCATTTGGTGTGACACTAGTTTGGAAAAATTAAACAGGCAATTATTTGGACACCTATTGGCTAGAGAGGTCCTTCTTCTGTAAGGCTATTCAGCACTCCCAGCACAACTGCAAGACAGGTGTCTGAGGTGAGTTATGATTTTAACATTTTCATGAAATGCCATCTTGTTGAAACGTTCACAAACTCACCATTCTGGATGTCTTTTGGTGTGACACCTTTTCTTTAAAAAAAGCTTAAGTTATTTGAAGTTTTGGTCATATTTCCATGTAGATCTAGGCTGCTTTGTTATAGCTAGCATGCTGTTAGCATGCTAATGTGTACATAGTAGCCTCAAGGTAAACCTAAATGCAGAAAACAGTAATATGGTGTGACACTTAATCATATGGTGTGACAGGTCTGCTTGTCACGCCATATGACTTGATTGTCACACCATATGATTTATACTGTATTTAACTACAGATATAACAATAAATAACAAAGTTCCATGTTTCTTTTGTACATTTAAACATTTGTTTTAAACATTTTTACATAAAATGTAATTTAGCTTCATTCAGTGATACTTCAAATTCATCAGACAGAGCAGAAACCCCTTCACAGAAACCTTAACATATTGTTTCAATCTAAACAATATTTTCTCTTTGTCTTAAACTATACATTCCATTTTCTTTTGTCAGCTGGGAAATGACAAGTGCTGAGAGAACGAGAAAGTACAGGGAGAAACTAAACAATGACCCAGCAAGGAGAGAGGAGCCAAAGGGGCGAGACTGCATTTTCTAAGAAGAGCAGGAGGTTGTCTGTGGCATAGCAGAACCACAACAAGGCAGCCGGTTTGCTACCCTCACCAAATACGACTGGCTGATGTACAATACAGTCTAAATGTATAATCTAATCTGATCTAATACTTTTGTACTTTCACTCACTGGACTGGACAGTGGACAGTGTTAAGGTAGGACCCGAGACAAAACTAGCGAAAATAGCTGATCTACAAGCGCTCAACACGTTGTGCTTGTAGATCAGCTATTTTTGGAGTTGCGCAACCCAGCACTCTTTAGCTAGTGGAGATGTGGTGTAATGTCATGATTCCTAATTACATTTGTTCAACACAAAATGCTGTGTTCAAGTTCAGGAGACTTCGGAAAAAAGCAATTTACCTGAATGCTGAGTTCTGTTTCCACTAATTGGTGTTAATAAAATGTTGCCTTGGCTCCAAGTGTGGCTATGCGCCTTATTGTCTCTTTAGGATCCTTCTGCCGTGGGCCGGCAGAAGACTTAGGTGTGTGTAGCATTCCTGTGCACATCCTCATCATCCATCTACTACTACAATTCTTTCTTATCCCATGTTAAAGCCCTACAATAATATCCTGTTCAGAAATATTAAGGCCATGTTATCCTGGGTAATTGTTTAATCAATCAGTAAAGTTCAGTACTCACTAATAGGTAGGTTAAACACAGTTTGTTTTGACACATGAAGATATGATCATACGGTGTGACACTAAATCATTTGGTGTGACATTCCAAATAGTGAAAAATCATACCTTTATTAATGATTAAACCAAAAAAATGTTTATGCATTACATAGAGAATATTATCAGGAAGAGTCACAAATATTTGTGTAATTTTAGAGAAAGTTTTGACAGAATACATTTAAAATATGTTGTAAGATCATGAACATGGGCCTCACACAGAGTGTCGATTATGAAAAAAACATACAGATATAATTAATTTTCAAAAAACTATAGTGGATCACTGGTTAGTTATGATAAAGGACTTTGATAAAGTGAGTAACTTAAGAAAGATGTACTCCATTTTCATTTTATGAACAATTATTTTCATGTCACACCATATGACGATTTTAGGCACAAGTACAACAAACTGCTGAATAAAGTCTGATTCCAATAAAATATCTAAAAACAGAATGTATTTCCATAAGGTTGAGAGTGAGTAGAACAAAAGTAAATAACTTTTATGCCTGCAATTTAAAGTTTTTTTAAAAACACATTTTTTGGGGCGTCACGTCACTGACCCACATATCAAGTTTGAGGGAAATTAGACCTTGAATTCAATAGTCTATAGCTCCTCAGGTCCTTGAGAATTTTAGATTTTTATTTGAAAGAGCAGAAAATGTGTCTAGGGAGCATGCAGACATTGATGATGGCTCATGTCAGCGAGGAATGACTTGTTGTTTGTTTTTTACAGCATTGTGATAGAAGTGTTTCACATCTGCTGCTAGATTTGCATGCACGTGTGTGTGTGCGTGCGTGAGAGAGTGTGTGTGCGTGCATGTGCTTACTATGACACACTGGGGCTTCACCATCCCATCCATTAAACGTGCACCGGCGTTTACTGGACCCACGGACCAGTTGGTAGCTAAGATGAATGTGAATGAATACAGCATAGCATGTCAACGGTCATTATAACAAGTCAAATGAAATTCACATACAACTTCATGCTGTTTAATAAACGGAGTGTCTCACAAGCCAACACAAACACAGGACATGGAATGAACTGAAACCAAACCGCATCACAGCAACCAAACTTGCAAATTAATCCTTTTATGCCCATTTATGGAGAACCCTGATGTCATCAATATCAAACCCATATCTGGGAATGCCCATATATGGACATATTGTGTCAGTCTCTGTTGTTTCAGCATGCTTATGCTATTTTTGGCGAAGAGATTTTGCATATAGGGAAAACAAGAGCATACCAAGCTGTCTAATAGTGTGTTTATGTATGCAGCTTGGTAAAAGTGAATTGATCCCAGTTTAGGACAGAGGACAATTTCACAATGAATGTAAATCGCAGTGTGAGTGAATGTGTCGTCATACCCTGAGTGGCACGTGTACTCGACCTCTGACCCAAAGATGAAATCCTCTCCCTTCACAAGCTGCCACTCTGCATGCTCTGCATCGCCAGGGGGACCACATCGGACTGTAGATTATTTATTTAAGGTTAGTATGGTCCAAAAGGAGGGAGGGTCATCAAATATTTTGCGTGAGGTTTTGAGGTTGTGGTTTGACAGCCAAGGAGTGTGTGTGCAAAGTTTGGATAGGGGCAACGGTGGCGGAGATATGAGTAGGGCAAAAGTGTGACGTGTGACGTGTGACAGACAGACAGACTGACAGACAACCGGTGGAAGTTTTGTTAACTGCGACCTGATACAAAGCTGCTTCAAACACTGCAGAGTGCAGTGGGAGGAGACGTTGAGGCATCACATTTAATACATCAACATAACTGAAGATTACTTTTAGACAAGACATAGAAAATGACAACTTATTCAAACTGTTCCTGGAGTTCTAAGCCTTTTTTTGTGGCAACCCTGAGAGGATTGTAGCCTAGGAGCCAGATATGGACACGAGAAGTTATGAATCATATTCAAACCATGGACCCTGGTGTAGGGACCTGGGTTGAATGTATTGAATGGACCCTTCCCCCACGGAGATCACTGACTAACCAATTTCCTCCCAAGGAGGGCTAGCTACTCCATGGTGTAACCAAACTAGCCTGATTTCAAGACTCTACGCTGGAGCTTAAGAGTCTGAGCCTGTCTGCATACTATTTGATTGAAAAGGGGAGGGGATTTCAAATTTGAAATTCCCAATCACAAGCGATCTGGTGGGAGGGGTTGTGTTTGACTTTTGCACACAAAACAATCCCTCCTCCCCCTCCCCTCAATGACATGCACCCAACAGGTCACTGTCTTTGATGTTTCACTGATTAGAGAGAATCACTAACGAGCTATTCGACACTTGTATGGCTCAATCAATGACTGCCCTTTTGAAGTTCAAAGGGAGCAGGGGCTCGCCCCCTAGTGGTCTGTTTGCAATGAATACAATAGTAGATCTGTCAGTATACGGTTGAAACCCCAAATAATTGATAAAAGAGATTTTTCAATGGATTCTGTTACTATTGGGTATGATAAACAAGATACTAAAAGTTTAGGAAAAAATAACTACCGGAAAGCCATCATTTTCAAGATGGCGTCCACGATGGCTGCCGGGAGCTAAAAATGCATATTTAACGTGTAAAAATTCATATAAAATATGCACTTGGTGAAGAGTTTTAGAATTTTGGCATGGTGTTAGGTATGGGTATAAGGTTTTCAGAAACCATCACAATCAAGTTGGGCTCGCCCCCTAGTGGTCTGTATGCAATGAATCAAATATTAGATAGGTCAGTATATTGTAGACCACTAGGGGGTGAGCCCAACTTGTTTGCGATAGCTTTTGAAAACCTTATACCCATACCTAACACCATGTCAAAATGTAAAAGCTAGTTACCAAGTGCATGTTTTATATGAATTTTTACACATTAAATAGGCCTTTTTAGCTCCTGGCAGCCATCGTGGATGCCATCTTGAAAATGATGGCTTTCCAGTAGTTATTTTTTCCTAAACTTTTAGTATGTTGTTTATCATACCCAATAGTAACAGAATCCATTGACAAATCTCTTTGATCAATTATTTGGGGTTTCAACCATATACTGACATATCTACTATTGTATTCATTGCAAACAGACCACTAGGGGGCGAGACCAACTTGTTTGCGATTTTTTTTGAAAACCTTATACCCATACCCAACACCATGCCAACATTCAAAAACTCTTCACCAAGTGCATGTTTTATATGAATTTTTTCACGTTAAAAAGGCATTTTTAGCTCCCTGCAGCCATCGTGGACCCCATCTTGAAAATTATGGCTTTACGGTAGTTATTTTTTCCTAAACTTTTAGTATGTTGTTTATCATACCCAATAGTAACAGAATCCATTGAAAAATCTCTTTTATCAATTATTTGGGGTTTCAACCATATACTGACAGATCTACTATTGTATTCATTGCAAACAGACCACTAGGGGGCGAGCCCAACTTGTTTGCGATGGTTTTTGAAAACCTTATACCCATACCTAACACCATACCAAAAATCCAAAACTCTTCATCAAGTGCAGATTTATTATGAATTTTTACACATTAAAACCCAGTTAATAGGCATTTTCAGCTCCCGGCAGCCATCGTGGACGCCATCTTGAAAATGGTGCCTTTCTGGTAGTTATTTTTTCCAAAACTTTTAGTATGTTGTTTATCATACCCAATAGTAACAGAATCCATTGAAAAATCTATTTTATCAATTATTTGGGGTTTCAACCATATACTGACAGATCTACTATTGTATTCATTGCAAACAGACCACTAAGGGGCGAGCCCAACTTGTTTGCGATGGTTTTTGAAAACCTTATACCCATACCTAACACCATACCAAAAATCCAAAACTCTTCATCAAGTGCAGATTTATTATGATTTTTTACACATTAAAACCCAGTTAATAGGCATTTTCAGCTCCCGGCAGCCATCGTGGACGCCATCTTGAAAATGGTGCCTTTCTGGTAGTTATTTTTTCCAGATTTTTTAGTATGTTGTTTATCATACCCAATAGTAACAGAATCCATTGAAAAATCTCTTTTATCAATTATTTGGGGTTTCAACCATATACTGATGTATCGAATATTTGATTCATCGCAAACAGACCACTAGGGGGCGAGCCCAACTTGTTTGCGATGGTTTTTGTAAACCTTATAACCATACCTAACACCATACCAAAAATCAAAAACTTGTCACCAAGTGCCCAAAGTTGATGTTTTTTGACGGATTCCCTCCCAGCTACACACTTAAAAACTCTTTACTCTCTGAAATCTTGACGGATTTACTAACGGTTTGGATTATTACAAACATTATTAACGTGGCTATGATTCAGGCTGGTTGACATGTTGAAATTGAAGCTTTTCATTTCGAAAAAAGAGCATGCAGCATAGTTAAGTGGCATGGCTACTTGCATGCAAGTTCATCAAGGCAACAATCGAGAAGATTTTCAAATATTATCAGGTTTTCCTGAGACCAATA
This sequence comes from Nannobrachium achirus, assembly GCF_963921795.1. NCBI lineage: Eukaryota > Metazoa > Chordata > Actinopteri > Myctophiformes > Myctophidae > Nannobrachium > Nannobrachium achirus. Next base: position 63,761,692 of record NC_137814.1, read on the forward strand.
ACGATTTCATGACAACTAATCTTTTGTCTAAATTACATTTCTTTGTGTGGATATTGTTGTATTTTTTAGCTGCAGGCTAAGAGACAAGAAAGAGGCTGTGAGTGTGAGCTTAGCTAGACCTATATTATTACAAAGTTGACAGCAAAGTTACAATGGTGGGAGAGGCAGAATTACATGATTTCCAAGCGGTTTGGTTTGTTAAAAATATCTTACATTTAGATACATTGATACAGGGAATTGCTGTCTTTTTGTTTACAGAAATATAGCCTACTGTATGTGAAGTCTGTTATTGTGAAGATGCCTGATTGTTTTGCTGCCTATGGCTGCTCCAATGAAAGGAGTATCCAAATGGAACCTGTGGGATCAACTGCCACAAATATGACAATATGATATTATAATTAGGATAATCACTATGTACAATACAAGTTCTGCTGCACAGGAACAACAGGGCTGTGAGATAATAACATTGCAAGAGTGTTGTTGACCCTGGCTTTTAGACATATTTCTACCACCTGTTTACACACTTTTTAACTCTTTTAGTGTGGTTGTCTTATTCTCAAAGTTTGCATAGGCTAATGCATACATGCATACATACATACTGTACATACATACATCCTTACCCTTAAAGGAGTAGTTCACCCCCAAAATGACTTTTTTATATAGATTATTCACACCATGGAGACTTGAGTTCAATAATATTTTTTTGTGTTTATCACATTCCTAAGACAAAAAAATGATTATAGTAAATTTACCTCCATTGATTCCGGATGGGGACCCGAATGCATTTATAATTTATTGTAATAATGATATTAATATTATAATAATCTGTCTACTGCTAATTTCAGGATTTGTTGTGCAACGCACTTTGAAGAAGCTGTCCTGTGATGTCTGCCGGGCCAGCCTTGTGACCGATGCTGAATCTGCCTGTAAGGACAAGAGCTACCACCTGCTGACCCTGAAAATCAATGGAGGTCTGGTGATACCATCTGTTCTGAAGGCAGCAGAGTGGGTCGTTCACCAGGCAATCCTCTAGATTCCAGATGAAAACAGCCCATAGGATAGGAGGATAGGTTCAGAGGATGTGTTTTTCCTCAGGCATTGACAGTCACCACCATACACTGATGAAGTTAGTTGTGTCCCTGTATTTTAAGCTGAGGCTGCACCATATTGCTAAAATGACTACCCAAAACGGTCCTTTTAAAGGCCATTCGCTCAAACTCTGTGTGCACATACGGAAGCCTAATTTTGGCTTCGAGCCAATGTTCCTCAGTGTTTATATATATATATATATATATATATATATATATATATATATATATATATATATATATATATATATGGAAACATTTCATCCACAATTCCATGCTGTAGGTACCATAGGAGATATAACAGGCAAACAATGATCAAATAAAACATTCTTCTACATTCTATAATTGTGTAGTCTTCTTGTAAAGTAAGTAATGCATATGTTAAATAATGGGTAATTGTTTCCCCAATGGATGTATTTGAGTCTGGTTTACCTCCTTTCAGGCTTTAAAGTTTACTCCAAGCAAGAACGTATGAGCCCATAAGTAGTGCACTGAATGCCATCTGAGAAAAGGAACCCACTGTGATTTTGCTATTCAGTTCTAATGCTACAGGTATACTTGATGATGGTAAATCCTGTCTGTCTCTCTACACTGCCACGCCACCGCCCTCTCAACAGCCCCCCAAAGTTCCAGTCTAACCCCCAAACTCATTGATCATTGTTGAGCTGTTCAATATAATATTGGTCCATTGAACCTTCAAACAGGTGTACTCAGGGGAGGCCTTAGCTATGTTTCACCAGTTTCAATTGAAACGGGCCTCAGCCACTAGGGGGCCTCCAAGAGCTAGCCAGCAAGCCTTGTTCAACTTGCAACACACGTATAACACTTTTTAATAATCATGTAACCTTGTTAATATAACGCCATTTAGGTCAATGCTATAACATTATGTAGTGATATAATTTGCGACCGAAGGTCGCATATACTCTGAAGAATCATGTCGCTTGAGTGTCCGAAGCCTCGTGACCGTCCTTCCGAAGCCTCTGTGATGTCAGTGTGATGTCAGCGAGTTGTGACATCACTTCCTGTACAGGGCAGCTACACGAAATGTGGATAACACTATATATGGAGATAGTCCAGTCCATCATGTCATATGGGACTACCGTCATAGAAAGTAGCCATTGTTAGGCCGGAGTCAATGGCTGTCTGTCTGACTGCCAAGTCTGCCATTGACTTGCAGCGCATGAACGCCGCACTGGAGCGTGAAAACCAACAGGCCTGATGGAAAATGATACATGGCCGCAGGCTTTGTGACGTCCCACATCTTATGTGCTGGGCATACTACTAACCGATGCCAAGGACCTCCAGAGGCCATACAAAGAGTATCTAACCCGAGGCCCCTTACTAAGTAGCATACATTTACAACATACCTTCTCCAAAAACATCAATATTGAACTCCATATGTATATGGATACATACATGTATTTTTATTAATAAAGGATAAAATAAAATAAAAATGCCATAGATGGGCATTCCCAAAAGCAAAATCCCTTTATGCCCATATATGGGGATTTCTGATGTCATCAATCTCTGACCCTAACTAGCTCAAAAGCCTGCTTTACTCTGATTTACACCCTACCTTTCCAGATGATGACCTATTGGGTACACACTTATGTCCAAATATAGAAATCCCAAGGCATCAAACCTAAGCTTGGCTTTACTAATTAACATATGTTTCATGCCCATATATGGAGATCCCTGTCCCAATGTTATCAATATTAAGGACATATCTGGAAATGCCCATATTTGGTAATGTCCACATATGGGCATGTTTTGACATAACATAGTCAGGGAACTCCATGTATGGGCATAACATTGATTCTGTGAGTGTGCCATGATTCTGTGAGTGTGCTGAGCTCCTAGGGTTGATACCCTCACAAAAACATGAACAAACTCCCCCCAGAATGACAACAACTAGAATCGTCAGAGAAACGCTGTGGTTGGCCAGATTGTCAAGAATTGGCGCGACCTCGCCCTTTAGGGCGAGGTTGCATGTCACCCTGAGGTCGCATTCCACCCTTGGGTGTCTTACTAGTAATAATTTATAAATAGCAGGCAGTTATTGACTATAAGTCAACTTCTGTGTGCAATTGTTGCGTGGCTACTATGGCCTGGGTGCGCTGGCGGTGGCGTGGGGGGGCCTCATCAATAGCTCTTGAAACGGGCCTCCAGATTACTAAGGCCGCCCCTGGGTGTACTGCATGTAGCCTACTTCAATATCAAGGGCCACCAAAAGCTACCTGTGCAGCATGGGGTTTAAAAAAAAAAAAAAAAGATTATTATATATCATGATTATTGCTGTTATTACTATAGTTGGTATATATTATGTATGTAGCCTACTCGTCTAGCTGTTGGTGGTCTGATCTCAGAGGGAGGGGAGGATTGGCCATGTTACTGATTGGGAAATGACTTGCAGTTGCAGTGCTGAAATAAAATGTATTATTTAAAAAAGAGGTCTATTTGGTTTTGTTATGTCCTTAATAAAATAACCTTGAAGGCCCATCTCTAATCTCATATTTTACAGAATTGCAACATGAGACTATTTTATATAAAATAAATATAAGCCAAATGAGACAGATTTTTGTATTAAATAAATACATTGTTACATTTAATACATAATGTATTAAATAATATAAATATTACTAATAATGGAACTATTACATGTTACATATTTACTATAAATACAGTGTGTATAGCTAATTGCTTTACTTTACCTATATACTTAATGTTATTTCATATGGAAATCCATGGTTATAATTATTCTAAGTATACAGTAACATAGCTACGTTTCTTAGGTTTATAACAAACCAATCCATTTCAAAATAGGTTGAAAATTGAGCAAGCTCTGGTCATTTAAATAGTACATGCACTATAGAAATTAATGTTAAACTGGGCGATCGGTCCTGTCCCAAGATGGCCGACCTGTAGCGTCGTCAGTCCCCATTGGCCAACAGCGGGCGTGAGCTATCTAGCCTTTATATATATCTATGATGGTGACGACACCCAGCCAACATGGCCGACCTTCTAGCACATGCTAGGCTGCTACGCTAGTAACCAACCCTCTCCTTTTCTCCTCCTACTCTCACACACGTGACGCAGACGGACCCTCTACAGTAAGGCAGTGAGTGTACACATTGTCAATGGCAACTCAGAGTAGGATTAGATTAGATGTTTAATGATCTTGTATTGATTTCATTTCTTTTAGTTCTTTTCTTTTGGTGATTGTTTGATATATGTTTTTGGGGAAACGCTTTGCAAAACTGAACAATGTACAGTAGTCTGCCATCTATTTTGTACAACAATTTGACAGTTTTAAAATACTATGCCTACTATTTCCCTAGGAACCCATTATCTATATTTTGTTTGAAGAATCAGACATAGTTATGCTAGTCTGAATGTACATTTTATGATTTTTATAATAAATCACCCTTTTCATATTTTAACCTTAAGTAAACAGTGTGCACATTCTTTCACGTGTGTTTTTGAATTGATGTGATTGGTACTGGAATCTTAAATGACTTATGTGGCTAATATAAATAATCCGCGTTTCGAACAGTGAACGAGAAGAAAAAATATATTTTTCATCATTTTGTGAAAAAATATTTTTTATTATTAATATTAATATTTGTATGAATATTAATATTATTGTCATAACGCTACAAATTGGGGGCTCGTCTATTAAAAAGGTAATTTGTCATTTTTTCGTAAATATTCATATTTTACAGTATGTATGCACAGTAATGAACATTTATTGCAACTCTGCCAAGAACTCACGCTTGTAAACAATAGCGTGATAGAAAATGTATGTTTCATAATTCTTTTATGAAATATTATTTTTAATATTACGATATATATTAATACTGTATCCATATTCAGTATTCATATGTGCACTACATATTTGGCACCCAACGTGGGGCAGAGTCTTGTTCCATTACTGTACATACTGTAGATATGAATTTATGAAAATTCATACATTTCATATTTCTGAAAAAAAAATATTTTTGGTCTAAAAATCGCACAGGATATTAGTTGATTTCCAGTATTAATCATAACTTGTTCAAAATGAGCAGAAAGTAATTTTTCCATTTTGCTGTGTGTGTCGATGCGAGACTATTGCATACGCTGGACGTACCGTATGGTGTCGCACCGAATTATAGCAAATGCACTAATTGTCAGTGTCATACTGTACTTTACCTTTACTTTATGGATTAGACAGAGTCGCGGCCACGGTTCTGAATAATTCATACTGTACATGTACAGTACTCATATTGAGTACTGTATATGTTTGTGGGGTGGGTCGAAAACGTCTGAAAGACAGTGGTAAAACATTTTTAATGATAGCTACATTTTAAACATGTACCCTGACTTAAGCATAAGTAGTCGGTATTCCGGCGACTTCCCACTTTAAGTTAAATTAAAGTGAGTGAGCGCCTGGCAAATCGAACTATTGTTTCACACGATAGTTAAACTGACTGGAAGAAAACTACTGTGTGTTCCGACAAAGTAGGATTTTTAGAATTGGTCCTACTTTCAGCGCTTCGTAGCAGCCAAATAGATCGTTGTGTACGAAGGGATTTATTTAATAGTGAATAAGCGTATCTGACAACTCTACGAAACAGTAAAGTAACCGGAGCGTTGTGCCTTGTAAATCCCAAACAATTCTTAAATCAAAGCAGGTTATATACAGCTGCGGGACGTTGGACACGGGACTCCGTGGACAACTGCGTGCGCGCGCGCGCGTGTGTGTGTGTGTGTGTGTGTGTGTGTGTGTGTGTGTGTGTGTGTGTGTGTGTGTGTGTGTGTGTGTGTGTGTGTGTGTGTGTGGCCGTGTTCGCCCTGTGACCAAGTGCTGTGTGTGTGTGTGTGTCTGTGCGCGCATGCGTGGGTGTACGTGGGCGAAGACGCCATCTTGAATAGAGGGTGGAGTCTCACATGCTTTGTGACTTCCCTCTCTCTCACACTCAGCGTTACGCGCAGCCTATCACTTCTCCAGTGAGAATTAAGCACCTCCCATACACAATACACAGACCAGAGGACAATTAAAAGGTTTCTCTGTGTGACACTCAGTCTTAACATCACCTCAGATCTTTGGGTTTTTTCAACCCGTTTCGACATGAAGTGTTTGTTTTCTTATCTTATCTACTCCCTCCCTATCCAGCTTTGACTGTTTCTCCAGCCTCAAAGACTTAGTGAATTCTATGGGTTGGCACGACTGTTTGACTGATAACTGAATTGATCTCTCATGAACCGGTTCAGCTTTGTCAGGCAAACAGTCCTCCAACTACTGGATGAATTAATTGGAGTAATCAAGTTTAATCCAAGTTAATTTGTTTTAATTACTTATTCACTTTGGTCATTAACGCTTGATTTTTTTTTTTTGTCAAACCTATCAATAGGTCTAATGGTTTACGCCCTTTGTGCCTCATTCAGTTACCAAGGACAATTATTTTAATTAAGTTTAAAATTTCAATTTAATTCATTTTTGTTTTTATTTTCTCATGAAAAAAAAAAAAGAATTTTCCCTTCTACGCTTGGAACTCCTTTTATAGTCACATCAATTATTAAGTTAATTCATGAGACTAACCAAGGAACTTTTCCATGCATTAATTGAAATTTAAATGTCACTTTCTGGATGAAATACTAAGGAGTGTTCTTGATTATTTGAAGTAGAGTGGTAGAAGCCTAGAGCAAACACTTAAAACTACTAGGTTTATTTGATACCAAGTTCCCAAACTAGGATAGTTGGTCTGGCGGCTACTAGTCAGACATTTTTGGCATATTCTCTAACCTCGGAGACCTATAGAAATTATATAGCTGACACGGTTGATTGATTTATCACTGATTTGGGCTCTTTCATGCTCCAGTTTAGTCAATCAAACAAACAATCGTTCCAGCCAATAAAGACTAAATTGGATTAACCTATTATAATCCGGTTTAGTGTATTAATTGCGACCGTAGGTCGCATTTACTACCAAAACCTCCCCGGGCTGTCTGTCTGTCAGTCAGTGAGTGAGTGAGTGAGTCAGTGAGTCACACTTTTGCCCTGCTCATATCTCCACAACCGTTGCCTCCATCCATGCCAAATTTTGCACACACACTCCTTGACTGCCAAACTACAACCTCCAAGGACCCCCGGAGCCCCAGGGACCCCCAGGTCCCTGGGGGACCCCCAGATGTAAAAAATGACCAAATGTGCTCACACGTCACACGTCACACTTTTTCCCTGCTTATATCTCCGCACCCGTTGACCTGATCCATGCCAGATTTTACACACACACTCCTTGCCTGCCAAACTACAACCTCCAAGGACCCCCGGAGCCCCAGGGACCTGGGACCCCCAGATGTAAAAAATGACCAAATGTGCAAAAATGACCAAATGACCACCCCAACGGGGCTGCTCACGGGGAATTCCCGGGGACCACCGACTCCTGGTGCTCCAGAACGGATGCAAAAGTGGTGGCGCCCCCAGTGGAGGACCCCCTGCCACTGCAGCGCACATAAAATGCCGTACCTCGGGCTAGGAGCGTCCGGGAGAGCCGGGGCCGGTACCTATTCGTCCGCCAAGGCAACGCGGAGACCCCACCCCTCATTTCTCACATGGCCCTATTCTAGCGCCACCTTCAGGCCGATTTTTAAAACACATTTTTGGACACTGCTCCTACAGTTTTTGCCCTAAAATCACGAATATCACTACACAGCATGTCTACACTCATGTCATCAACATGGATCAGGAAGATTTGGGCAAAACAAATTTTTGCCCTATTTGTGGAGATAAGCCACCTACGGTCGCTTATCTCCCGATTAGGGAGTCTTACTGGTTAATTCATTATCTCGGTCACCGTGGTTTGAAAATATCTTTGTCAAATCCAGCAATTACGCCAATCAATTGTTTTTATTTCTTTTGTCCTTCATTTATCTATTTAGGACACTTTGTGTCCGCATACTGTCAGATCAGCCATTCGTTTTCATTTCGTCTGGACCATCTTAAAAAAAAAAAAAAAACGCTTTAGCCATAACTCAGAAGGAACCCATCTCTCTCGCTCATTCGTCCAACTTCCATCAAAACATGCACGCTTGGCTGTGTATGAGTTTTGACAAACCCTGGACCTACATCTTTGTTATTTGATTACCTTAAAACTTTTCCCCACAGGCCAAGGCGACACCCTGGTGTGCCCCCTACTCCAGGCATAAACAACACTACAGAACAGAGAGACAATTAAAACTGTCTCTCCTGCGTCCTTCGCACGCAGGCCTGTAAGTTTATGACGGTGAGGGTTATATGGTCTGCTTGCATCCTGAGCATTGTCCAGCCATTTGCACTAAATTTGTTTTAACAGTGGGTAATCTACATAACAAACACACTGTAGAGAGTCGTTCCATCAGTTAGCTAGAAGCAGTATTTCACTTTCTTTAAGCGTCTGACTAACCAGTGTTGGTGAGCGATCATTAATTCTGAGTTTGTATTTCTTTTCCCCAAAACTGTACCTTGCATTTTGTGTGTTTCTGAACTTAGGGTTCTATAAATTTTATCTGACACGCTTGGGTGATTCATTAACTGGATTGGACTCCTCCATTGAGTCCAGTCTAGTCTGTTCAGTCAAACAACCGTCCCAGTCAAAGAGGATTAAAATTGGATTAATCTATTTTAACCCAGTTTAATCTGTCAGCAAGGAGGAGGTTTTGTGTTGAACCCCCCCCCCCCCCCCCCCCCCCCAAATTCCCTACTGCGCGAACCAGATCCCATCGTTCACTTCAAAGAGCTATTCAAAAGATTCGATTTGATCGCGAACATCCCACCACTAGCAGGCAGGCAGGCAGGCAGGCAGGCAGGCAGGCAGGCAGGCAGGCAGGCAGGCAGACAGGCAGGCAGGCAGACAGGCAGACAGACAGACAGACAGATGCTTCTAACATTGACATACATATATTATACTGCAATTTGGCAAGTTGCGGTTGGTTGTTTCACTTGTGCAGGGAGACATGGTGACATTAACTTGTCACCTTCTCTCTCATGAAACACATGATGAGGTACTGTGAGGTACTTGATATCTAACCCAGTACCTCCTGAAGATGCCTGTGCATTGTATTGTGCTCCTTGTCTGTTGGCACCATGTTGGAATCTGGAACACTGTCTCTGTTCCCCAGCAGACTACCATAAAGATGCTGTAATGCGCATGATGACACTGTGTACTGAACTTATGGGTGAGTGGACTGACACTTTGTCCTTCACCCAAATGAGACGTCACCATAGAGAGCAAGAACAATAAGTAGAGGCTGGTGTGCATAATGTACACAAGTGGAGACTACATTTAGTCATAGCGAGGCAGACATCACGATAAAATAAAGTTCTTTAAATTTGTTGTTCTCCCAGAGGTCAAATCTAACCTTGACCTGAACTTTAATGCGCGATTGACCTGATATGAAAAGTAAAAAAGAAAAAGAAAAAAAGAAAAGTGTCCAAATCTGAGGCCATGGTTCTCAGCAGGGAACTGATAGATTGCACACTCCAGGTAGGGAGACTTTACCCCAGGTGAAGGAGTTTAGATATCTTCGGGTCCTGTTCATGAATGAGAGACAGCGGAAAAAGGAGCTTCGGAGCAGCAGGAGCTGGCGGTCTCGGAATCGCACTGTTGTGAAGAAGAGAGAGTTGAGCTAGATTGCAAAGCTCTCAGTCTACCGAGCAATCTTTTGTTCCTACTCTCACCTATGGTCATGGAGTGTGGGTCATGACTGAAAGTAACTCTTTTTATGCATTTGATGTACTGATGTTGATGTAATGACCTTGCTTATTGTAAGTCGCGTCTGTAGTACAGATAGATGCCTCCTGAGCATGTCCCTCCCTGCCCCTTCCTTGTATATACTGTACATACTGATTGTTTAGACTTACTGTTACCTGCCCCTTCCTTGTATATATTGTATATACTGTACTTACTGATTGTATAGACCTACTGTTTTCTTTTTTTCTTTACATATCTACTGCATAGTACTGTGTTCTATTTGTCTGTCATTCAATGTTATATGAGATACTTTAATGGTTTCCTGTGGAAATAAGCTTAGTCTTTTCATGGATCTCCTTTTAGTAGACCTTGTACCAGTGAACTGTACCGTCATGAATCTGTACATTTTCCTATGCAAACTTCTAATAAAGCCTTCAATCAATCAATCAAAGTCTGGGGGCCAAAGACCAGATGGAGGGATTACATGGAGAGAACACTGGCCTGGGAACTCCTGGGGACCCCGGGGGAGGTGGATAAAAACACCCATAAACGTTGTACATTTGTTGGAAGTACAAAAACACATCAGCACTGCCAATGTGAACAAACTTTGAGTGCTTTGTGACAAGATGAAGGCCAGATGTAGGGCATGCTTTGGGACGCGTTTGTCCATGTTTCGTCCCAATGCCAAATGTTGGAGCTTCGCTCAAAAACTAAGCTATGCTTTTATTAATGTAGACTGAGAGGCTGTAAACAATATTTTCTGACATCAACAGTGTCCCTGGATATAGACCCCAGGAAGTCTTTATAACAAGTGCTTATTGTAGTTCCCCCATTTTAAAGTTAAATACAGAGTCTACAATAGAGATGAGCAGTGTTTCGGATATATTTCATGCATGCATTCAGCTGAGGTATTACTGAATGCCAAATATAACATCTAAATATATGTATGAGCATAGGGTAAAGTAGTACATAATAATAAACTGAATTATATCACCCATAAAACCTGAGTGTTGATTTAACCCGAGAGAGTATAAATGGAACCAAATGGACCCATAAGGGTTCGTTTGTTTCAATTCATACTCTCTCAAGAGTTATTAATGAATAAATTAACAGGATGATTTGACTCCGTACAGACTGACTGCACTAATAATCATTAATATTATTAATACTTAATTAATACTTCTGTCCTCCCAAACGGATTCAAAACAATCAAATTTTTGCCCCTTTTTCATGTTTTCGTTCAGAATTAAAAAATTGTGAAAACGCAAATCAGAAAAACAAAAAAACAGCCAGGTTTACTTAGTATAATTGAGATATTCAATTTGAATAAAAAAAAAACAGAAAATTGGCTATTTTTCCAATTTTCGTTCAGAATTGAAAAATTGAGAAAACCCAAATAAGAAAATCACCACCAGGGGATCTTAGTATAATTGAGATGTTCAATTTTAATCCAAAAGGGAAAAATCCCTTTTTGTGATTTCTGTCCTCCCAAACGGATTCAAAACAATCACATTTTAGCCCCTTTTTCAAGTTTTGGTTCAGAATTTAAAAATTGTGAAAACGCAAATCAGAAAAACACAAAAACAGTGGGGGAATCTTAGTATAATTGGGGTATTCAATTTGAATCAAATAAACCAAAATTAGCTATTTTTCCAATTTTCGTTAGTAATTTAAAAATTGTGAAAATGCAAATCAGAAAATCACAAAAACAGCCAGGTTTACTTAGTATAATTGGGATATTCAATTTGAATTAAAAAAAACAGAAAATTGTCTATTTTTTCAATTTTCGTTCAGAATTAAAACATTGAGAAAACCCAAATAAGAAAATCACAAAAACCAGTGGGGGGATCTTAGTATAATTGGGGTATTCAATTTGAATCAAATAAACCAAAATTAGCTATTTTTCCAATTTTCATTAGTAATTTAAAAATTGTGAAAATGCAAATCAGAAAATCACAAAAACGGCCAGGTTGACTTAGTATAATTGGGATATTCAATTTGAATTACAAATAACAGAAAATTGGCTATTTTTTAATTTTTTTATTCAGAATTGAAAAATTGAGAAAACACGAAAATAGGCCCATTATTCAATTTTCTAGTCAAGGAAAAAAATCACCACAATCAATGTCACGTGACCACGTCACAAATCACATGGTCTACAACTTCAAAATAAAGGCTATCTAGCTCTAACATCCAAGCAATAGAATCAACAGGCAGGCAGTAGAGGTGCATGGGATTCATGGCTCTGTGAAGTGAGCCAGCGCCATGGATCTGGCTCACTTAAAAGAGCCGTTAAAAGATTGGCTCATTTAGCTCATTTGGTTCAGTGTATATTTATATTTTTTAAAATAATTAATTGAAAAATGAATCCACAAGGTGGCACCACATTTCTCTGCTGACAGTTGAGAGCACAATCTGGTATTTACCCTTTTCATAAAACGTGTGTGTAAATTAAGCTACCTTGACTTATGTTATTCATGCAACACCTCAAAAAAACCAAGCAGGCAACAATGAAATCACCTCTCTCTCTCTCTCTCTCTCTCTCTCTCTCTCTCTCTCTCTCTCTCTCTCTCTCTCTCTCTCTCACACACACACACTCACTCACTCAGTGGAGTAGCAAGGAGGAGGTTTTGTGTTGAACCCCCCCAAATGCCCTACTGCGTGAACCAGATCCCATCGTTCACTTCAAAGAGCTATTCAAAAGATTCGATTCGATCACAAACGTCCCACCACTAGCAGGCAGGCAGGCAGGCAGGCAGGCAGGCAGGCAGACAGACAGACAGATAGATGCTTCTAACATTGACATACTTATATTATACTGCAATTTGGCAAGTTGCGGTTGGTTGTTTAAGTTGGACTGGTTAAACTGACACAATATGTCCATATGGGCATTCCCAGATATGGGCTTAATATTGATGGGTATAAAAGGGATTCTATTGTATGGGCATTCACAGATATGGGCTTAATATAAAAGGGATCAGATGTAGAGGTCAGCTCCATACTGTATGGAGATCTAGGTGATGATCCACTTTTCTCCATGAATGGATATCCAGGATTTGATCTTTCATGAGGTGATGTCACGACAATGTGATGTCACAATGTCAACAGACAGGTCAACAGCTATTGTATGGGCAAACTCAATATGGGCTAATATTGATGGGCTTAAAGGGATACTATTAGTGTGGTTGCCTTAACAATGCATCATCTGGGAATCAGATGTAGAGGTCAGCTCTATGTATGGAGATCTAGGTGATGATCAAGTCGTCTCCATGTATGGATATCCAGGGTTTGATCTTTGATGAGGTGATGTCACAACAAATGTGATGTCACAATGTCAACAAACAGCAGATATAGACATTGAGGCGTTACTCACGGACAAGATACATACGGTTAAGATCTGTGGATTTTCATTGTAATAAATACTAGTAAGACGCCTCAATTCGCCCCAATTCTTGGCCATCTGACCAGTGATGTATATCAGACCAGTTACCCATAGGCCTTACATGAAGACCCCTACTGATATGGAGATATGCTGTAAGAGCCCCAAAAAAGCTTACTCAGTTATCCGTCATGTGAAAGTCCTATGATGTCTATGACATCTGACATCATACCCTTTTATGCCCACATGGAGATCCCTGTCAGTAGAACCTGCCACACATGGGCTGTCTTGGCCATATATGGATTCTGTTAGTGTGGCATGTGGCCGATGTGGCCTCCATATATGGGCATTCCCATTTAAATTTCTGTTAGATATGGGCATAAAAGGGATTCTGTTAGTGTGACATCGGTGAAGCCAGCATGTGATGTCAGAGTGGAAAACCCATTCTGTTCCCCTGACGTTACAGTGACGTCAGAGTATGATGTCAGAGTGACAAACCCATTGAACCACAGTGTCAGGCGTTATAGACAGAGAGAGATACATACTGTATATACATACGGACAAGCTGTGACCGTTCACATACTAATCTGCGACCTCGCAATTATTATTATATTATTAATAACTATAATTATTCTTAGTTATTAATAATAATAATGATTCTTAGTGTGGTCAATAGGCACTCTGTGCTGTTTTATACATTTTTAACTCTGAGAGAGTATAAATGGAACCAAATAAACCCTGTATGGGTCGATTTGGTTCTGTTTATACTCTCTCTCGAGTTAAATCAACACTCAGGTTTTTACTATGTAGTTTCATGGGTACTATTATTCAGTTTATTATTATTTACTGCCTTACCATAATTATGCTCATACGTATGTGTAGAATATATTCTTAGGCCAGTCTTAGGGCTGATTCATACTCCACTTTTAGAGACAAATTTAGTTCGGGGAGTCACAAAATCTTGGTGGCACCGAACAGCTAAATTGATGACGGTACACTCCCCCCGATCCTCTGAATGACGCCATATCGTAGTTTAGACAGAGCCGAACCAAAATAAATTTGGCTTTAAAGTGGAGTATGCATCGGCCCTTAGGCTTTTACGCAATAGGCTAGGTCAGGTCAAGGTCCCTTTCTGCCAACAATGGCACAGGGGAACCCACTGGCACACTGGCAGAGGAGTGAGAGAGAGGATCTTTTTTTTTAAACAAACATATATATTTTTTAAACATGGTCAATCAAACAAGGTTAGCTAATTTACAGTAAACTACATCCTGCACATAATTCTACATCTATTAAAACTCTGAACTTTGACCGGGTAGGGAGTCGTGGAGATTGTTCGATTATTGTCTAATCGTTATAATAATGTCCTGCCAATCAAAATGTGTCAATATATTTGATGGCGTCATTAAAATGAATTTTAACATGGCACACTGACAATCTTCTAGACAATAAAAACATAATTTGATAAAGGTTGCTGACCCAAGGCTGCAAGGTTCAGCACTGGAAATGCATGCATGAAATAAAGACATTTGGACAGATCAGTAGGCTACAGTACAGAGCAGTATCTGGACACTGCTCATCTCCATAGTATGTCCCTACTGGCTGATAGTGGGTCGACTACTTCATACTGCAGGGAGACATGGTGACATTAACTTGTCACCTTCTCTCTCATGAAGCACATGATGAGGTATAGTGAGGTACTTGATATCTAACCCAGTACCTTCTGAATATGCCTGTGCATTGTATCGTGCTCCTTGTCACTGAGGCTAAGCCAGACCTTGTCTGTTTAATGGCAACATGCTGGATTCTGGAACACTGTCACTGTTCCCCAGCAGACTACCATAAAGATGCTGTGATGCGCATGATGACACTGTGTACTGAACTTGTGTGTGAGTGGACTGACACTTTGTCCTTGACAGGGGGGTGGCTGGTGAGGATAATGTACACAAGTGGAGACTACATTTAGTCAAAGCGAGGCAGACATCAAGATAAAATAAAGTTGTTTCAACTTTTTGTTCTACCAGAGGTCAAATATAACCTTGACCTGAACTTTGCGATTGACCTGATATGAAAAGTAAAAAAAAAAGAAAAAAGTGTCCAAATCTGAGGCCATTCTCAGCAGGGAACTGATAGATTGCACACTCCAGGTAGGGAGACTTTACCCCAGGTGAAGGAGTTCAGATATCTTGGGGTCCTGTTCATGAATGAGAGCGGAAAAAGGAGCTTCGGAGCAGCAGGAGCTGGCGGTCTCGGAATCGCACTGTTGTGAAGAAGAGAGAGTTGAGCTAGATTGCAAAGCTCTCAGTCTACCGAGCAATCTTTTGTTCCTACTCTCACCTATGGTCATGGAGTGTGGGTCATGACTGAAAGTAACTCTTTTTATGCATTTGATGTACTGATGTTTATGTATTGACCTTGCTTATTGTAAGTCGCGTCTGCTAAATGCCTAAGTTGTAGTACAGATAGATGCCTCCTGAGCATCTCCCTATAGGGTGGTCTGGGGGCCAAAGACCAGATGGAGGGATTACATGGAGAGAACACTGGCCTGGGAACTCCTGGGGACCCCGGGGGAGGTGGATAAAAACACCCATAAACGTTGTACATTTGTTGGAAGTACAAAAACACATCAGCAAAAAAAAAAAAAAAAAAAAAAAACATACCAAGACTGAAGTGAGTGGTGCTATTTATGAGTTGATTCCATTAAGCACTGCCAACGTGAAGAAACTTTGAGTGCTATAGCCCCTTTTCCACTGGCCAGGTTTGTGCCAGGTTTTCCACAACAAGGACCTGGGTAGAGTGGTGTGAAAGTGGTACTAAACGTGGTACTAAAAGGTATCCAATCTAGAGGTCTGAGCTAGGCCAAACACTTCATAATGACTGATCACTCACTGACTTTTCATTTAGACCACCAGGATATAGTTGTAATACACGACAATAGATTCTATTGTGTTATAACCACTATTATAATCTATTATAGTGTATTATAATTATCATAGTGATACATTAATACTTTATAGTGTATTATAATCACAGTTATAATCCATTATAGTGTATTATAATTTATGATAGTTGTAATACAAATTTATATTGCATTATAATCACAGTTAAAAGGATCAATTTGTTTCTTACCGAAAGGGGTACTTTTGTGTAATGGAAAATGTAGATATTTTTTATGTGGTGTGGTGTGGTGTGGTGTAGTGTGGTGTACTGTGGTGTGGTCATAAAGCTGCAGTGGAAAAGGGGCTTATGTGACAAGATGAAGGCCAGATGTAGGGCATGCTTCGGGACGCGTTTGTCCATGTTACGTCCCAATGCCAAATGTTGGAGCTTCGCTCAAAAACTAATGAGCTATGCTTTTATTAATCTAGACTGAGAGGCTGTAAACAATATTTTCTGACATCAACAGTGTCCCTGGATATCGACCCCAGGAAGTCTTTATAACTAGTGCTTAATGTAGTTCCCCCATTTTAAGTTAAATACAGAGTCAAATATAACATCAGAAATAGATTCTAAATACAGTATATGTATGAGCATAGGGTAAAGTAATACATAATAATAAACTGAATTATATCACCCATGAAACTACACAGTAAAAACCTGAGTGTTGATTTAACCCGAGAGAGAGAGAGAGAGAGAGAGAGAGAGAGAGAGAGAGAGAGAGAGAGAGAGAGAGAGAGAGAGAGAGAGAGAGAGAATAAATGGAACCAAATGGACCCATAAGGGTTCATTTGTTTCAATTCATACTCTCTCAAGAGTTATTAATGGATAAAATAACACAGATGATTTTACTCCGTACAGACTGACTGCACTAATAATCATTAATGTTATTAATACTTAACATGGACAAACGCGTCCCGAAGCATGCCCTACATCTGGCCTTCATCTTGTCACTTAAGCCCCTTTTCCACTGCAGCTTTAGCACCACACCACACCACACCGCACCACATAAACATATCTACATTTTCCATTACACATAAGTACCCCTTTCGGTAAGAAACAAATTGACCCTTTTAACTGTGATTATAATACAATATAAATTTGTATTACAACTATCATAAATTATAATACACTATAATGGATTATAACTGTGATTATAATACACTATAAAGTATTAATGTATCACTATGATAATTATAATACACTATAATAGATTATAATAGTGGTTATAACACAATAGAATCTATTGTCTTGTATTACAACTATATCCTGGTGGTCTAAATGAAAGGTCAGTGAGTGATCAGTCATTATGAAGTGTTTGGCCCTGTTTGGCCTTGCTCAGACCTACTCTAAATTGGATACTTTTTAGTACCACGTTTAGTACCACTTTCACACCGCTCTACCCAGGTTCTTGTGGTGGAAAACCTGGCACAAGTGGGAGGTGTTGTGTGGAGTGGTGTGGTGTTGGGCCAGTGGAAAAGGGGCATTTATGACGCATAAATGCTTCAACAAATAAGGCTGTTGTGGTTCTGAATGAGGCCCTAAAACGTTTCACTTACACTGAACACCCGCACACACACACACACACACACACACACACACACACACACACACACACACACACACACACACACACACACACACACACACACACACACACACGTCAAGTCATCAATATATGTTGATCTTAATATTTAAATTAAATACTCACAGTAAACATTGACAAGGACTCCACGTGATTGGACTGTAGTGATGTTGTTCTTTGCCTGACAGTAGTATGTTCCATTGTCACTGAGTTGGATGTTAGAGATGGTAAATATCTCCTTCTGTGCCACTATAGTTCTGTCTCTAAAAAGGATGTAGCTCTGGATTGGTGGATTTGATCCACTGCTGCTGCAGGTGAAAGTGACTGAGCGTCCTTTGACAACACCCCCTGGTGGACTTACTGCCAAGAGGACATTCTTAGGACCATCTGTTGGAGAAACATTTATGTCACTTTAATAGCCTTCTTTATGAGGCATAAATGCTTCAACAACTAAGGCTGTTGCGGTGCTGAATGAGGCCCTAAAACGTTTCACTTACACTGAACATTTAGATAGTAAGGTGATGATCTCTGTGATCCATGTGTGTTTGTCCCCTGACAGAAATACTGCCCAGAGTCAGCAGGAGACACAGTTTCCTTCACCAGCTGTGGACCAGTGGAGATAGATCGGCTTCCTCTGTCCCTGTACCAGGTGTAGGTGTCTACTGGTGGGTTGGCATCACTGCTGCAGGTCAGAGTCACTTTGCTGCCTTCAACAACTTCTCCTGGTGGTTTCACTGATACTGAGGGGGTTTCTGGAGGATCTAAGGAGGAATAAAGATTCATACTGTAGCCTACATACAATAACTGCAGTGTTTATAAGGAATAGGGAACATTATTGCTCACTAGGAATGGACAATAACAATATCATTTGAATACTCTGGTTTTACACCAGCTTTGGTCAACAAAATAAAATACTGGACATTACTCATGAATAACATCAATTCTCTCAAAGCACTTATCATCTTTCTTTCTCTCTCTCTCTCTCTCTCTCTCTCTCTCTCTCTCTCTCTCTCTCTCTCTCTCTCTCTCTCTCTCTGAGTGGCATGAGAAATACTTTCTGGCCTTGACAGCCTAAACATCCAAACAGAAGAACAAAGTCCTAAATGATTGCATTAAATGACATTAAACAATATTAAACTCACTTTGCCACTCATTTTGCCACTCGATTTTCCACTGACTTTACGCATACGCATACCCTCTACACATGAACTGTACACGTGTGCACAAACAACCGCATGCCCGCACACACACACACACACACACACACACACACACACACACACACACACACACACACACACACACACACACACACACACACACACACACACACGCGCGCACACACGCACGCACACACGCACACACGCACGCATGCACACATGCACACACGTCAAGTCATCAATATAAGTTGAAATTAATATTTAAATTAAATACTCACAGTAAACATCAACAGTGACTCCAGGTGAACTGACTGTAGCGATGTTGTTCTTTGCCTGGCAGTAGTATGTTCCAGTGTCAATGAGTTGGATGTTAGAGATGGTAAATATCTCCTTCTGTGCCACTATAGTTCTGTCTCTAAAAATGATGTAGCTCTGGATTGGTGGATTTGATCCACTGCTGTTGCAGGTCAAAGTGACTGCGCTTCCTTTGACAACACCCCCTGGTGGACTTACTGCCAAGAGGACATTCTTAGGACCATCTGTTGGAGAAACATTTATGTCACTTTAAAAGCCCTCTTTAGCCCCTTTTCGACTGCAGCTTTAGCACTACACCACACCACACCACACCACACCACACCACACCACACCGCACCACATACAAATATCTACATTTCCCATTACACAAAATTACCCCTATCGGTAAGAAAAAAATAGACCCTTTTAACTGTGATTATAATACAATATAAATTTGTATTACAACTATCCTAATTATTATGGATTATAACTGTGATTATAATACACTATAAAGTATTAATGTATTACTATGGTAATTATAATACACTATAATAGATTATGATAGTGGTTATAACACAATAGAATCTATTATGATGTATTACAACTATATCCTGGTGGTCTAAATGAAAGGTCAGTGAGTGATCAGTCATTATGAAGTGTTTGGCCCTGTTTGGCCTTGCTCAGACCTACTCTAAATTGGATACTTTTTAGTACTACCACGTTTAGTACCAGTTTCACACCACTCTACCCAGGTTATTGTGGTGGAAAACCTGGCACAAGTGGGAGGTGTTGTGTGGAGTGGTGTGGTGTGGTGTTGGGCCAGTGGAAAAGGGGCATTTATGATGCATAAATGCTTCAACAAATAAGGCTGTTGTGGTTCTGAATGAGGCCCTAAAACGTTTCACTTACACTGAACACCCGCACACACACACACACACACACACACACACACACACACACACACACACACACACACACACACACACACACACACACACACACACACACATGTCAAGTCATCAATATATGTTGATCTTAATATTTAAATTAAATACTCACAGTAAACATCGACAAGGACTCCACGTGATTTGACTGTAGTGATGTTGTTCTTTGCCTGACAGTAGTATGTTCCATTGTCACTGAGTTGGATGTTAGAGATGGTAAATATCTCCTTCTGTGCCACTATAGTTCTGTCTCTAAAAAGGATGTAGCTCTGGATTGGTGGATTTGATCCACTGCTGCTGCAGGTGAAAGTGACTGAGCGTCCTTTGACAACACCCCCTGGTGGACTTACTGCCAAGAGGACATTCTTAGGACCATCTGTTGGAGAAACATTTATGTCACTTTAATAGCCTTCTTTATGAGGCATAAATGCTTCAACAACTAAGGCTGTTGCGGTGCTGAATGAGGCCCTAAAACGTTTCACTTACACTGAACATTTAGATAGTAAGGTGATGATCTCTGTGATCCATGTGTGTTTGTCCCCTGACAGAAATACTGCCCAGAGTCAGCAGGAGACACAGTTTCCTTCACCAGCTGTGGACCAGTGGAGATAGATCGGCTTCCTCTGTCCCTGTACCAGGTGTAGGTGTCTACTGGTGGGTTGGCATCACTGCTGCAGGTCAGAGTCACTTTGCTGCCCTCAACAACTTCTCCTGGTGGATTCACTGATACTAAGGGGGTTTCTGGAGGATCTAAGGAGGAATAAAGATTCATACTGTAGCCTACATACAATAACTGCAGTGTTTATAAGGAATAGGGAACATTATTGCTCACTAGGAATGGATAATAACAATATCATTTGAATACTCTGGTGTTACACCAGCTTTGGTCAACAAAATAAAATACTGGACATTACTCATGAATAACATCAATTCTCTCAAAGCACTTATCATCTTTCTCTCTCTCTCTCTCTCTCTCTCTCTCTCTCTCTCTCTCTCTCTCTCTCTCTCTCTCTCTCTCTCTCTCTGAGTGGCATGAGAAATACTTTCTGGCCTTGACAGCCTAAACATCCAAACAGAAGAAAAAAGTCCTAAATGATTGCATTAAATGACATTAAACAATATTAAACTCACTTTGCCACTCATTTTGCCACTCGATTTTCCACTGACTTTACGCATACGCATACCCTCTACACATGAACTGTACACGTGTGCACAAACAACCGCATGCCCGCACACACACACACACACACACACACACACACACACACACACACACACACACACACACACACACACACACACACACACACACACACGCACGCGCGCGCACACACACACGCACGCACACACGCACGCACACACGCACGCATGCACACATGCACACACGTCAAGTCATCAATATAAGTTGAAATTAATATTTAAATTAAATACTCACAGTAAACATCAACAGTGACTCCAGGTGAACTGACTGTAGCGATGTTGTTCTTTGCCTGGCAGTAGTATGTTCCATTGTCAATGAGTTGGATGTTAGAGATGGTAAATATCTCCTTCTGTGCCACTATAGTTCTGTCTCTAAAAATGATGTAGCTCTGGATTGGTGGATTTGATCCACTGCTGTTGCAGGTCAAAGTGACTGCGCTTCCTTTGACAACACCCCCTGGTGGACTTACTGCCAAGAGGACATTCTTAGGACCATCTGTTGGAGAAACATTTATGTCACTTTAAAAGCCCTCTTTAGCCCCTTTTCGACTGCAGCTTTAGCACTACACCACACCACACCACACCACACCACACCACACCGCACCACATACAAATATCTACATTTCCCATTACACAAAATTACCCCTATCGGTAAGAAACAAATAGACCCTTTTAACTGTGATTATAATACAATATAAATTTGTATTACAACTATCCTAATTATTATGGATTATAACTGTGATTATAATACACTATAAAGTATTAATGTATTACTATGGTAATTATAATACACTATAATAGATTATGATAGTGGTTATAACACAATAGAATCTATTATGATGTATTACAACTATATCCTGGTGGTCTAAATGAAAGGTCAGTGAGTGATCAGTCATTATGAAGTGTTTGGCCCTGTTTGGCCTTGCTCAGACCTACTCTAAATTGGATACTTTTTAGTACTACCACGTTTAGTACCAACTTTCACACCACTCTACCCAGGTTCTTGTGGTGGAAAACCTGGCACAAGTGGGAGGTGTTGTGTGGAGTGGTGTGGTGTGGTGTTGGGCCAGTGGAAAAGGGGCATTTATGATGCATAAATGCTTCAACAAATAAGGCTGTTGTGGTTCTGAATGAGGCCCTAAAACGTTTCACTTACACTGAACACCCGCACACACACACACACACACACACACACACACACACACACACACACACACACACACACACACACACACACACACACACACACACACACATGTCAAGTCATCAATATATGTTGATCTTAATATTTAAATTAAATACTCACAGTAAACATCGACAAGGACTCCACGTGATTTGACTGTAGTGATGTTGTTCTTTGCCTGACAGTAGTATGTTCCATTGTCACTGAGTTGGATGTTAGAGATGGTAAATATCTCCTTCTGTGCCACTATAGTTCTGTCTCTAAAAAGGATGTAGCTCTGGATTGGTGGATTTGATCCACTGCTGCTGCAGGTGAAAGTGACTGAGCGTCCTTTGACAACACCCCCTGGTGGACTTACTGCCAAGAGGACATTCTTAGGACCATCTGTTGGAGAAACATTTATGTCACTTTAATAGCCTTCTTTATGAGGCATAAATGCTTCAACAACTAAGGCTGTTGCGGTGCTGAATGAGGCCCTAAAACGTTTCACTTACACTGAACATTTAGATAGTAAGGTGATGATCTCTGTGATCCATGTGTGTTTGTCCCCTGACAGAAATACTGCCCAGAGTCAGCAGGAGACACAGTTTCCTTCACCAGCTGTGGACCAGTGGAGATAGATCGGCTTCCTCTGTCCCTGTACCAGGTGTAGGTGTCTACTGGTGGGTTGGCATCACTGCTGCAGGTCAGAGTCACTTTGCTGCCCTCAACAACTTCTCCTGGTGGATTCACTGATACTAAGGGGGTTTCTGGAGGATCTAAGGAGGAATAAAGATTCATACTGTAGCCTACATACAATAACTGCAGTGTTTATAAGGAATAGGGAACATTATTGCTCACTAGGAATGGATAATAACAATATCATTTGAATACTCTGGTGTTACACCAGCTTTGGTCAACAAAATAAAATACTGGACATTACTCATGAATAACATCAATTCTCTCAAAGCACTTATCATCTTTCTCTCTCTCTCTCTCTCTCTCTCTCTCTCTCTCTCTCTCTCTCTCTCTCTCTCTCTCTCTCTCTCTCTCAGTGGCATGAGAAATACTTTCTGGCCTTGACAGCCTAAACATCCAAACAGAAGAAAAAAGTCCTAAATGATTGCATTAAATGACATTAAACAATATTAAACTCACTTTGCCACTCATTTTGCCACTCGATTTTCCACTGACTTTACGCATACGCATACGAACTGTACACATGTGCACAAACAACCGCACGCCCGCCCGCGCGCACACACACACACACACACACACACACACACACACACACACACACACACACACACACACACACACACACACACACACACACACACACACACACGCATGCACACATGCACACACGTCAAGTCATCAATATAAGTTGAAATTAATATTTAAATTAAATACTCACAGTAAACATCAACAGTGACTCCACGTGATTTGACTGTAGCGATGTTGTTCTTTGCCTGACAGTAGTATGTTCCATTGTCACTGAGTTGGACGTTAGAGATGGTAAATATCTCCTTCTGTGCCACTACAGTTCTGTCTCTAAAAAGGATGTAGCTCTGGATTGGTGGATTTGATCCACTGCTGCTGCAGGTGAAAGTGACTGAGCGTCCTTTGACAACACCCCCTGGTGGACTTACTGCCAAGAGGACATTCTTAGGACCATCTGTTGGAGAAACATTTATGTCACTTTAAAAGCCCTCTTTATGACACAAAAAAAACTAAACACGCTTCAACAAATAAGGCTGTTTGTTGTGTTGCTGAACGAGGCCCTAAAAAGTTTAGTTCACTTACACTGAACATTTAGATAGTAAGGTGATGATCTCTGTGATCCATGTGTGTTTGTCCCCTGACAGAAATACTGCCCAGAGTCAGCAGGAGACACAGTTTCCTTCACCAGCTGTGGACCAGTGGAGATAGATAGGCTTCCTCTGTCCCTGTACCAGGTGTAGGTGTCTACTGGTGGGTTGGCATCACTGCTGCAGGTCAGAGTCACTTTGCTGCCTTCAACAACTTCTCCTGGTGGTTTAACTGATACTGAGGGGGTTTCTGGAGGATCTAAGGAGGAATAAAGATTCATACTGTAGCCTACATACAATAACTGCAGTGTTTATAAGGAATAGGGAACATTATTGCTCACTAGGAATGGACAATAACAATATCATTTGAATACTCTGGTTTTACAGCAGCTTTGGTCAACAAAATAAAATACTGGACATTACTCATGAATAACATCAATTCTCTCAAAGCACTTATCATCTTTCTTTCTCTCTCTCTCTCTCTCTCTCTCTCTCTCTCTCTCTCTCTCTCTCTCTCTCTCTCTCTGCACGCACACACACACACACACACACACACACACACACACACACACACACACACACACACACACACACACACGCATGCACGCACATCAAGCCATCAATATGAGTTGATCTTAATATTTAAATTAAATACTCACAGTATACATCAACAGTGACTCCACGTGATTTGACTGAAGCGAATTTGTTCTTTGCCTGACAGTAGTATGTTCCATTGTCACTGAGTTGGATGTTAGAGATGGTAAATATCTTCCACCGTGCCACTATAGTTCTGTCTCTAAAAATGATGTAGCTCTGGATTGGTGGATTTGATCCACTGCTGCTGCAGCTGAAAGTGACAGCGCTTCCTTTGACAACACCCCCTGGTGGACTTACTGCCAAGAGGACATTCTTAGGAGGACCATCTCTGTCCTCTTTATGAAAGAAAACAACAACAATAAAATAAATAATAAGGGTAACAATAATAAGGGTAATAATATTAAATGATGTTGTTGTGTTCTAAACAAGAAGACTTTAAAAGCATGCATTTATCATCGTTCCCTCTTACTCTCTTTTTGTCTTTTTCTACATTTAAGGGTAACACAAACTATGATTCTATGGACAATGCTCTAGCATCTATAATATTTATTTAGTTTATTGATTTTAGTTTACTTGTTCTGTGGTGATCCTGGGCACTCCCCTGCGGCATTGATGGCAAGCCTGGCAGTGGCAGTGTCAGTGGCAGTAGCAGTGGCAGTGGCAGTAGCAGTGGCAGTGGCAGTGGCGGTAGCAGTAGCGGTGGCAGTGGAAGTGACATCGACACCCATGGACCTGTGTGGATTATACATTTTTGTGACTTGATTTTGTTTATTTCTTAAAGGGACTACACCATGAATTTCACAATTTTCATTTTCTTCTTGTTTTTTGGTCTTCCCAGTGTCTCTTCCAGCCCCCCCCCAAAAAAACTAATCATTAACTCTAAGCCTTGCCTTTCATTTCAGTGATTTGAACAGTGTCTGAACAGTACTTTTGAAATCTGCCCTCAGCGTAGGTCACTTTTGGGCTCATTTCCTATTGGGCCCCCACGAGAAAAAAAAAGCCGGACTAGTTCGGGATAGGCACACTGGAATACGTCGCGCCGCCGACAGTGAACATTCAGTGAACCCTTTTAAACCATTTTCAATGGAATAAATCGTTGGACCATCTAAAATGGCTCGTTGGAAAGCGCTGGACGAGCCAGGACCACCCACGTTGGTCCAAGCAGCTCAGGGTGAGTAAAAAAAAAAAAAAAAAAAAAGTTTTTTGCCGAAGAAAAGCTGAACTTGTTCGGGATAGGCACTAAATGAGTTAATGTAACACATTATTACATTATTACATTATTGAAAAATCCATTATTACGTTATGCGCTAATTTTATATTTCATTATGAGCTGATTATTACATTATGAGTTTTTATAAATGTTTTCTTATTACATTATGAGCCGTTATTACATTATGAGTTGCTACAAGGTGTCTTGTGTATGCCGAGCGAATTTGAAGTTGATCCGATTAACCCCCTAGGAGTAGTTTGCGTGAAAACGTCAAAAAATACGCCATTCCACACATTTTAACATCTTTATTTGCGTCCACATTTAACAAGAAATTGTTGAACACAAACAGTAATAGATGCACAAACTTGGGAAACTCGTCAATAAGTGTTTCAAGATGCAGGAAGCATCGTCTCGTCCATATGTGGCGACTGTCAGTCATCATAGACACTGAACAGGATTTACCCAATGCCTTATCGGGCATTCCTGCAATCTGCAGGCCTCTCACAACAAACACATGGACATTACAGAGGCTTCCAAATATGAACGCAAGCACTTTACATTTATAAGCTGTAGAATAGCAACCTTAAAGGGGCCACACCATGCTTTTAAAAATATAGATTTTTAAAAGCACACAGCCAAAGAGTGTATTTATATGAAATATATATATTTTACACAAATATTGGTCCATAATTTCATGTTCTGTCTGTCTCTAGACAGAATTGCTGTGGAAATGGAGAAATGGAGGTACTTATTGATAACTGCTATTGTCAAAACAATTATTCAATACACAATTCTCTCTCTCTCTCTCTCTCTCTCTCTCTCTCTCTCTCTGTATATATTATATATATATATATATATATATATATATATATATATATATATATGTGTGTGTGTGTGTGTGTGTGTGTGTGTGTGTGTGTGTGTGTGTGTGTGTGTGTGTGTGTGTGTGTGTGTTTGAGGTACCAGTAAGATTGGGGTTGGAGCGCTTGTTTTAGTTCACCTTATGGGCAGTCCCTGGAAGACGCCCATGTCTCCGCCGTAGAGCATTTGACTGAAATGGTCCCATGTCTCATTGTTCCTCCATTATTCCCATTAGTCCCACACTGGTGAATGCTAACCTGGTGAATGCTACTATGCCTAAACCTAACCCTAACTCTAACCTCAGTAAAACTATGCCTAAACCTAACCCTAATCCTAACCCTAACCTCAGTCAAATTATTCCTAGTTCCCCGAAGGAGGCACCGCTTGCTCCACATTGTGCCCAAAACCGAGCGCTCCTGGTCTCAATCTTACTGAATCTCAAAAAAACTGTGACATATATATATACGCACGCACAAATGCACGCACGCACACAAACACGCACACAAACACGTACACAAACACGTACACACACACACACACACACACACACACACACACACACACACACACACACACACACACACACACACACACACACACACACACACTTACTTGGGCTGGTAGGAAGAGGACTTACACCATCATCTAAAGCAGTGGTGGTAGCAGTTGGAAGCGCTGTAAAAGGCATACAAGTTTATTAGGCCAGAAATTTGTGTCATTCAATTACATCTCCAAAACAGATACTGTATGTGTGTTGAGCAAAAAAGCTGAAGTTGTTTTACAACTATGTTTCACTAAAAGCCAACAACAACCAACAGCCACTTTTCTGTTTAACACAGACTGAACACAACTAACTGCCCTGCAAGCCAAATGACACCATGATAACGTCCTCCGGTGACTCCAGTGACGTTCAGAACTAGGCCAGATCACAACCCATATGGAGATGATCTTGGTCATATGGACTATAGGATTATTGTTATTGTTTGTAATGTTAGTTGAAATTTGAGCATTTAAGGTTTTATTCTGGGACTTATCTGACTAGTTATGATATTTATCTGGCCTCGATCCAACCCTCTCTGATTAATCCAGGATATGCGTTTTCGTGGGCATGATTTACGTTGGTTGAAATCAGGTGATATTCTAGGCCAGATCCGACTAGTCATGGTTTGTCTTGATCTGGCCCCAATCAAGACGTCACTGATTGGTCCCGGAGAAAACCAGGAATTAAAGGATTAACTGATGGCATGTGATAAAAAACAACAACGACCCTCAACTGGAGCATGTTGAACAACAATTGCGTACACAATAATACTGTAATTATAAATCTACTTTTTTTTTCCACAATTCACATTTCCACATTCAGAATCCAGAATTAGTTTTCAGCAACCTCAGACTCCAGGCTGCATATTTAGAAAAAAAGTCTCACAACTGTATAACACTCAATTTGTAAACAATAGCAAACACCCTTCCACAAATGTAGCCTATAGACTCAGCGGGTCCCTGCTAGGGGCTTACTGTATTACTATGTATAGGGGAGGCAATGAGGCTCATCCGGGCAATCGAGCTCTTGGGTAGCACAGGTAGCAGTGTTAAACACTTAAAGGATTCTCTATTACTCCTGTACCTGGCTTAAAGTCCTGCTCGCAATTTGGTGTTAGGGGAGTTTCTCACCTGAACTGAGTCAGTGGGTCCCTAGACATGAAA
The DNA here is from genome assembly GCF_963921795.1 of Nannobrachium achirus. NCBI lineage: Eukaryota > Metazoa > Chordata > Actinopteri > Myctophiformes > Myctophidae > Nannobrachium > Nannobrachium achirus. The sequence continues at coordinate 63,790,335 of NC_137814.1, forward strand.
AATCACAGAGGTGCTCGTTCGCCATAGTGGCACGAATGGCGCAATGGCCTATCAAATATGGCTGCCATCGGCTATGATGAAAATCCAACGTTTCTGTTTCTGGGTATATATGCACATGTAATACCTCTCTGTTTTGACCATTTTGGGTGATTTGGACCTCTAAGAAGGTCATGGTCAAGGTCATTTTGCTATTCCGAAGACCGTGGCCATAACTTGGCCATTGCTAGGAGTAAAAACAGGTGCAATAGGTCTAAATCAACTCATTCTGACATGTATAATTCATTTCTGACATTGTTTTGACCATTAAGGATCATCTTGTCTTTGAAATATCAATGTCAATGCCATTTTTCAAAAACGATTTTGTTCATTACTTGCACTTTTATAGTATTTTTTCATAAGTTTGTTTTGTTTATTACAAAATGCATACTAGTGAGAAATACATGGGGTTAAATGGGTGTTTAAATGAGCAAATAAGACCATTTACGAATAAAAGTGACAAATAAAATCACACAACAAAAGCACACACAAAATTAAATAACAATTTCTCTCAAAGTGCACCAGTATTGTGATTGTGTGCTTCCAAGTTAGTATGTTTTTACAGGATGGATTTGCCATTGTTCCATGGCAAAATGTGATGCACCGAACTCCATCAGCAAGTCAGCTGTCGAGTATCTAAGTGTTCCTTGCATCCATCCATGTTCCATTGGTTCTAGTCTTTCCTCAGGTTCCTTGGCTGTTGCAAGCAGGTGGCAAGACATGCACTAGAAAGGTGCCGTGTTGGTCTCAGCAGTTGTACTTCTCTGCTACCAATGCTGTGTCTTGTTCTGTCAAGGTCTTTGCCTCTCAAAAGATTGTTAGATATTGTAGCCAAGCCATAACTGCATGTTTAGTCCCCACCTGGCCCATGCACATGCAGTCATCTCCAGTCTCCAAGGCATATGTGCCTAGTGGTGCTCCAAGATGAGAGACTGCTTGACGCTGTGGAAGCATGTGCCGCTGCGCCCCTAGAGCCATACTGCTACCAGATCTACTTCATCCCCAGTGCTTGGAAGTATGCGGTGTAGTATAGCATTAATGCGAAGGAGACTATGACTCTCTGGGGTCCACTCATAATCCTGGGGTCCCATTATTCCGTCCATTAGGTATAATGGCCAGTTGACTCCACATGTACCACCAGCTTGGTGTCATCCTCCTCAATCTAGTTCAATCTTTGGGATCTCTTCACCACCAGCCCCTTATCATCAGAGCTAACAGAGTCGACAGACGCACCCATCCCTCAGCAACTTTACAAATTCTGGGTGTCTGAGGAGAACACCAGCTGTGTGTTCGGAATATGGTGTCCAATCAAGCCTGTGGCAATGCTACCCACATTGTTGGGCGACAGTGGCTCAGTAGGTAGAACGGCTGCCTTGGAATCTGAAGGTTCCAGGGTCAATTCCTGGCTCCTCCTGGTTATGTATGGAAGGTTCCTTGAGCAAGACACTGAACCCCTAACTGCTCCTGATGAGCACCTTGCATGATTTCATGGTGTGAATGTATGTGTGAATGTGTGTGTTAATGGGTGAATGTGAAATACATAGTAAAGCACTTTGGAGAAAAGCAATACTGTAAATGCAGTCCATTTACCATTGTCAGCTCTGTTGTCTCTGATGATGACATAGGCGGCCCAGACATTTTGAATAGGATTGAGAAGGCTGACACATGGTGCATGACTGCATGTACTGACTCCATTATAACTAAGCCTATCCCTAACCTTCACTAACCTAATGGTCGGAATAATGGGATGTCAGAACTATGAGCGGACCCCAGAGAGTTGTTGTCTCCTTCGTATAACTGCTATACTACACCCCATATTTCCAAGCTGGGGATGAAGGAGATTTGGCAGCAGTATGGCACTGGTGAGAATCAGCACATGCTTCCACTGCATCAAGCAGTCTCTCATCTTTGAGTACCAATAGCTAAGACAGTGATCAAGGCACATACTGTAGGCCTATGCCTTGGAGACAGGAGATTACTACATGGGCCAGGTGAGGATTAAACATGCAGTTATGGCTTCTGACGAGTACAATATCTAACAAAATGTGTAGAGGCAAAGACCTTGACAGAACAAGACTAAGCATTGGTAGCAGAGAAGTACAACTGCTGAGACCAACAAGGCACCTTTCTAGTGCATTTCTTGCCACCTGCTTGCAACAGCCAAGGAACCTGAGGAAAGAATAGAACCAATGGAACATGGAACAGGGCATGTCCTGTTGTCCGTGCATTAAAAACCAGTAAGACTCCCTAATCGGGAGATAAGCGACCGTGTATCTCCACAAATAGGCCAAAAGTTTGTTTTACCAATTATTACACTCTATGTGAACAGTCCAAATATGGGGCTTGTGAGGTCAGACTTAAGGGATATTCCACTTTCAAAAAAACTTTTTGTCATTGTACGGTCTAATCAGGCTTGTATGAACACCCTGAACAGTTTTTAATTTTCTTCATTCAGTATTTAGATATTTGATGTAAATGTTATCTGGCCCTCCAACACGCCCAGGCCCTCTCCCCACACACACTCATTGTAACTTCAAACTCCATTTTAACCATGATAGATTCATTAAAAACACCCTTATGTCTCCATATATGGAGATATGATGACATCACACAGTCCTCAGCCGATGATGTGGCGTGATGTCATACAATACACAAACGAGCCCTACAGTATAAAGGGGCAATTCTTGCCAGGAAAGAAGCATTTCTTCGACTCAGACCTTATCGCCAGGGTTGGCTTATAGCAGCTGTCGGTAGGACCATATATGGATTCTGTTAGTGTGGATCTCCTAACAGGGCATCATCTGGGATACAATCCCTTTTATGCCCATATATGGAGATCCCTAACAGAATCCCTTTCATGCCCATATATGGAGATCCCTAACAGAATCCCTTTTATGCCCATATATGGAGATCCCTAACAGCATCCCTTTTATGCCCATACATGGAGATCACTAACAGCTAACAGAATCCCTTTTATGCCCATATATGGAGATCCCTAACAGAATCCCTTTTATGCCCATATATGGAGATCCCTAACAGAATCCCTTTTATGCCCATATATGGAGATCCCTAACAGAATCCCTTTTATGCCCAGTTGGTTGCTAGGGTAAAAAAACATGGTTGCTATGGTAAACAGTTGGTTGCTAGGGTAAACAGTTGGTTGCTAGGGTAAAACCATGGTTGCTAAGGTGGTTGCTAACGTACACTAACAGACCAGCAACAACAGACTGTTGCCACAGCAACGTACACAAAGGTTTGTTTACACATGTGGTGTGATGTCATACTGAAGATATATGACATCACACCGTACACAAACAAAGGTGTGACGTGTGACGTGACGGACGGACGGACGGACGGACGGCCGGTGGAGGTTTTCATAGTAAACTGCTCCCTAACGGTCGCAATGAGGACAAGTGGCTCTTGGTTTCACTTTTTCTGTGGCGCTCCTAGCAGCTTTGTGCTGTATGCAGACTATGGACTGCCCATACTATGGAGTGGAGGGAGCAAGGGGGGTCATTAGCAGTCCTTTTGTTATTAATTCTATTTCAATGTATAACATTTTTATCCGGACAAGTGACTTTTGTGTCCGGACAAGTTAATGGGAAATATACTTGTCCAAAGGACAAGTGCCTCAAAAAGGCTATGTCAAGCTCTGATTGACTTAAGTACACTCCTGCCATATCTGAAGCGTGACACTCGACGATATGACTGCCTTGCTGATGGAGTTCTGTGCATCATATTTTGCCATGGAACAATGACAAATCCATCCTGTAAAAACACATCATACCAACTTGCATGCACACAATCACAATATGGTGCACTTTAAGGGAAATTATTATTTCATTTTGTGTGTGATTTTGTTGTGTGATTTTATTTGTCACTTTTATTCGTAATGGTCTTATTTTCTCATTTAAACACCCATTTAAAACCCCACTTTAAAGTTAAAGGGGATGTTTACTTGTTGTATTTCTCACTAGTATGTATTTTGTAATAAACAAAACAAACTTATGAAAAAATACTATAAAAGTGCAAGTAATGAACAAAATCGTTTTTGAAAAATGGCATTGACATTGATATGTCAAAGGCAAGATGATCCTTCATGGTCAAAACAATGTCAGAAATTAATTATACATGTCAGAATTAGTTGATTTAGACCTATTACACCTGTTTTTACTCCTAACAATGGCCAAGTTATGGCCACGGTCTTCGGAATAGCAAAATGACCTTGACCATGACCTTTTCGAGGTCCAGATCACCCAAAATGGTCAGAACAATGTCAGAAATGAATTCCCCACACCCAAATTAGTCCAAATAGAGGTATTACATGTGCATATATACCCAGAAACAGAAAAGTTGGATTTTCATCATAGCCGATGGCAGCCATATTTGATATGGCCATTGCGCCATTCGTGCCACTATGGCGAACGAGCACCTCTGTGATTTTTCATGTCTACGGACCCACTGACTCAGTTCAGGTGAGAAACTCCCCTAACACCAAATTGCGAGCAGGACTTTAAGCCAGGTACAGGAGTATTATGTATCAATCGTTTCACCTCGGGACCGCCTGCCCCTTATACCGTCACACACAATTTGCTGCAGGACTCTGCCTGCCTGATGTGGGTTCTTGTTTGGACAGTGGACACACACTGGAGTTAAGCAAGGCCACGCGCCAGAAATAGCAGACCTACAAGCTCACAACACGTTGTGCTACGGTGTGTTGTTGTGTGAGCTTGCAGATCTGCTAATAATTCTCACTTCTACCGAGCACCTTCTTGCCATTCCTCTCACAAGACAGAAGTCACACGCAATTCACTCTTTGTCCTGCCCCCTGTCGCTCTTTTACTAGTACACGAAAGTCAGGGAAGACTATTTTGTCCATTCACTCCCATTGTAAAAACAAGATTTTCCATAGCTTCATATTGCTATTTAAAGTACCAAAAGAAAAACATCTATGTGTTATTAACAGTTTTACTGCCAGATGTTATCATTTATTTATTGGGTCTTGTGCCAGCAAAAGCAGCTTACCTTTGCGAGGTTATAGACAAAGATCTATTCGTTTTTTATTTTATTTTTTTCCTCATTACATAGTGCACTTTGGTCATACTAGCAGTAGAGGGCAGCCTCATGCAAGAATTAATGTGAAATGGCCGCGGTCGGCTGCCGTCCGTCCAGACCACTGAATCGCTACAGACCAATAGATCCAGAGAAAATAACAAGGAAGAGTGTTGTTACTCCATTGATGCTAACGTCCAGTGGGTTTTTGAGAGTACTTTTACGGGAGATGTGTTAACGGTACACACCCGTGCGACCCCTCATCAGTTTACAGACATCAAAACAAGGTACAAAAGAACGAGCCAAAGAACGTACTATTGGCGATGCGCCGCCGGGAAAAATGGGGCGAACGGGAAAGTTCAAAGCGGTAAAAGAGTTTATCCAAAAAAGTAACGAACAAAAATTACAGTAGTTACATTGGAACGTAACTACTGTACTTTTTTTGTTCATTTTGGGGTTTTCCTCCCGAAAATACATGTTTTTCTTAGTTTAACCAAAATAGTGCCTCTGAAACAGGCAGAGGGCAGAGAGAGAGAGAGAGAGAGAGAGCAGCGCGCATCTAGGCTGACTCGCACTGACCAGGAAATTAAAGAAGTAGCCTCAACATAACATGTATTTTAATTGTAATTCAGCACATTTAAAATATTTGTACCCAATCAAATATCTTAGTTACATCGATATTGTTCATGTGAACTAGTTTTTTGAAGCTTATTCCATAATGTGTGCCCGGCTGGTATTCAGCCTTCAACCGCCAGCAGCGGGGGTGATCTCCTACCGAGACTTCCGCATCAGTGACAATGCAAAAGTCTCGCCAGGAAAATGGAGATTTCTATGTAAGGCTAGTAATCCACATAGCGATTTTTTATTTTTTTATCATTTCAACACATTTCACAGTGTATTCACTCTATTGTGTTCCGAAATGTTCCTATTTATCATGACAAAGCAAAAAATGAAATAAAAATAAATATCAATTTAAAACTACACTGTTTCCATTGATGTGAATGAAAGAATGAGGACTTTGCATAACTCTGCCCCCTGTAGCAAAAGAGAAGGATGTTTCTGGTTGGCCAGTCAGGGACCAATCAGAAGGCTGACAAAGGGTGAATTAATAAAGAACTTCCATCACAGCATGTCCTCGTCAGGTGTCTAAATAATTTCTCTTTAGGACCTTTTACAAACTATCGAAAACAAAGAACTGGATGGGCAGCCGTGGAATCCATAATAGCCATTGACAATCTTCAATGGTAAGATGACTGACTGTCTGCATTCATCTTTTGGCAAAAGATAGATTTTACACAAAAAGGTGGGGTTCTGAGAATCTTCCAAGAGGCTTTCAACAACCTATAACCGTCTTTGTTACCATGAAGCGAATGTAATATTGTCTTTATTTGATTTTAGACGTCATAAACCTTATCAATGAGGACAATGAGTCATTCCACGAAACCAGTACGATTTGAGGTCCCTCTAATCCTTTTAGGTGTATTTTATCTACTTGGTCACCAAAATGTATTTATCACCATTATTTATTTATCATTAATTGAAATGTCCCCTTTAATATTGTGTAAAACTTACATACATTTTATCTTAATGCCAGAAATTATCTTCCCTTTTTTTAGTAGACACCATCTATTTTGTCCCGGATGGCTGTTAAGGAAAGTGGACTTATATGACTACTAAAAATGTAAAATAAATAATCCATAAATTATGCTATTCACATAAAACCAGCAATGTACCCTATTGCTGGTCATGTTAAGTATTTTAATAGATATGATTTATCATTAAAATCACATTACATAGCTCTGTCCACAAATCCCACTCAACCCCGTTACAAAGTCATTCTCCTCTCTGTAAAAAGTATGAACTGCTCCTTTAGTGACATCAACAACATGGAATGGCATTCTACAAGTCTTCTGAGCAGGATGCTGCAGAAAGAGGACATTTCCCAACTTTTTACACCTATTTATAGTCATTTATACTTTCATAGTGTGGTCGTAAAGCTTAACAACTCAACCCCGTTACATGAAATAAAAATAGAAAACAATTATTTGTGAAAACTATCTTTGTTATTTCAACAAATGTATCTGATTTCCTAATGTCATGCATGCCATGTGGTGTCCTCTTAATCACCACAGGTAGAGTAATTGCCATCTTTATATGAGTAAAAAATCTCAACCCCGTTCCACTCAACCCCGTTATCAATGTCAACCCTGTTAAATGGATTATTCCATATAAATGTAATGCCTGAGATGGGAAAATATGCATGTTAAATATGTCCTTAATGGTGTGGGCTATTCAGAAAAGTAATTCATTTCGATCAAATTTTCCCCAAAAAAATGTCCAAATCGTACCGGTTTCGTGGAATGATAATTGTCCCTGGCATAGCGTTAGAGCCAGTGTTGTAGTGCTAAGTCTGGAAGTGGGGGGACGCTCCAAGCACACATGTGCATGCGTGTCAATGCACGTGCACATGGCGTTTTCGGTGGGTTAAAACGGGTCTGCGGCCAATAATTTGATGACCGGATCATTAGCCAGTATTCGTCTGTGAACTTCCCATGCAAAATAGCTGCACAACTGATATTTCCAATTAATTAATCCATTCTCAAATCTTCTATTACCATCTGCTGCCTGTCATGCTCATTTCATCACGGCTGGAGAGCCTATTTCAACCAACTGCTAGGTCAGATCAACCTGTAATATAATTTATCAACATTTCCTAGAGACATTTCACAAGAGAGATTTCACATGGTTATTGCACAGCGGCAGAACAGAACCGGCCCACCAGTAACTGGCAGTAAGACATGTTTAGGCCTACTCACTGTCTGTTAGTCACAGCTGATGAGAATGCACTGTTTCGCCATTGTACAGTGCTGGACTGGTGTTGTCTGCATGTTTGGCCGGAATTATACATGGGTAGATAATAATCCAAGGTATGAAATGGAAATTCACAACAAACTGCTGTGTATACAACCCTGTCGCGCCGCAATTTGAAGAAGTAAACAGAACACATAGCCCGTAGGGGCAGTCAGCTTGTTGGTTGGTTGTTGGTTGTCATGGCGATATTACAACCAATTGGTGGACGGTCTGCTCTGCCTGCCTTGTCCTCACTCTGTCTGCGGTACGCTATTATTCCTACCGTAGGAGACGCTTGCGGAAGGAGCGCTCGTTTTATTGTCCACGACATTGCAAGCGGCGCGAAGGCCAGCGGACCTTGGTCACTGCGGCGCTCGGGGGCGAAGAGCGGGCCGAAGCCGTGGTGAATGCAATCGTTATATTTATGCCCAGGCCGTAAGGCCTGGGCAAGCCCACGATAAACGCATTCACACCCGCCCGCGCAGTCCAAGTGACCACAGCCGAGCGCTCCAGAACTCCGCTCCAGCCAATCACAGGCCGCGCTTTCTAATTTATGCACACGCGTCTCCTATGGTAGGAATACTCGCCTGCGGTACAGTAGGCTACTTTGTGTCAATTATGACGGCGGGTGAGAGAAGTGTGGGAACGACGATCCTGTGCGTGTGTGTGTGTGTGTCCACACACACACACACACACACACACACACACACACACACACACACACACACACACACACACACACACACACACACACACACACACACACTACATCCCTGTTTAGAGCAGGGGTTCTCAAACTTTTAGATGTCACGACCCCATATTATTAGCAAACTTTTTTGGTGACCCCATCATTAGCCATACCTTTGCATTCTGGAACTGGAGGTGACCACCCATTAATTTCACACGTCACACTGGGTGAGCCGACCATCTCAAATCCAGCATTGCACTTGTATGTCACATGAGACTTATAGAGATAAGGGGGTGTACCCCCCTGAACCTGACTCAGATGTGGGACATTTGGTGCTTCACATTCGACCTCTGCGAGAACAAAGAAAAAAACTATTTTAAGAATGGCAAAAAGAAATATGGGACACGTCAACAGTAATAATAGCATAATAAGGGTAATAATAACCAGTAAGACTCCCTAATCAGAAGAAAAGCGACCGTCAGGTCAGCAGTGACCAAAAATGTGTTTTAAAAAATCGGCCTGATGGTGGCGTATATGGGACAGATCCATGTTGATGACATGAGTCTAGACATACTGTGTACCACTTTGTGTGATTTTAGGGCAACATATGTAGGAGCAGTGTCCACCTTTTTTTTGCAAGAATCATGGTGGCGCTAGAATAGGGCCATGTGAGAAATGAGGGGTGGAGGTTGTGTTGGGCAGCCATGTGCAAAGTTTGGCATTGATAAGGGCAACGGTGGCGGAGATATGAGTAGGGGAAAAGTGTGATGTGGCGTGACGTGACAGACAGACAGACTGTCAGCCGGTGGAGCTTTTCATAGTAACTTAAATAATAATAATAATAATAATAATATTAGAATAATAATTACATCTAATAATTGTTTGGGGAAGGGAAACAACACTGAAACTGTGTATGTAACAAATCCTTAATCATAATCTTCTCTAACTGGATTGTATTTGCCATTTAAAATGTCATCTGGCTTTCCACATTTAACCACTGTAGAATAGAAATAAGACATCAGAATGGAGAAACTCAGACATAATTTAACTTTATGGTCTTATCTACAGTAAGTGACTTTAAGTCATGTCCATTACCATCAGAATCAATGGGGGTACATTTAGGGTCAAGGTTCAAGTAAATTTACCCCCATTGTTTCTCACACAAGTGCATTTGGGTCCCCATCCAAGGCCATGCATTTGGGTCCCCATCCAGAATCAATGGGGGTAAATTTACTATAATATATTGTGTTTATTTTTTGTTTTAGTTTTTTTCTAAAAGGAATGCGACAAATCAAAAAAAAAATATATTATTGAACTCAAGTCTCCATGTACTGTACATACGAAGGTGCCCACCTACCCCGTATACGATTTGAACTTGTTGAACACATGTAAGGTCACATTTCAACAATTGATATAAAACCTGTGGATGTCACAATGGTACAAACAATAAGCTGAAGGGTACATCTATGAGGTTCAAATCATTAATAGCCTACTTAACATTATTACATAAAAGTCCACACCCGCCACGCCCTTCAAAAAACGGAACCGTTGCCCGCCCCGCTACCACTACCCACAATTATGTGCAGTAAAGTAAATAGCCTACAGACATGCGTGCGTGCTTCCAAATGGCATCGCATTTGATCGTCCCCGCACGCTGTGTTTGCGATGCAATCTATTTAAATAAACACCAGGTCGGCTGCCACTCTTTAGTCCTTTCAAACCACCCTTGCTATGATGAGAACATGGGCTAACGCAATTCATGCAACAGTGAAAAAGATTTGTGTTACTTTGTTTACATGCATGTTGTGGTTGTGTGTGTCCTGCCAGCAGCAGGCTGCTGCTGCTCACTATGTGCAATACTGTGAGGTGAGTGACGTGGTTTGGGTAGAAACAGTGCTCTCTGATTTTCACAATAAAATGTCAACCACTCGTCTTTAGTCCCGTACCGCCCATCGCCGTACCTGCGCATTTATAAAAGTATATGTTCTGCCCGTTTTAGCCCGTCAAACGCTGGTACCCACCGGGTATACGCTAGCCCCCGGCCCGTTGCAGGACTCATACTGTACATACATACATACTTGATACATATACATACGTGATATATATATACATACTGTATATATATATATATATATATATATATATATATGTGTGTGGCGGAGAGAGTCGCAGCCCCAGCCTGAAGCCTCAAAAGTCTAGTATCTGCTCTCGTTCAATAGGGATATCCCTTTGGAGTAATGGTTAAGATATTGGACTTTTTCGCGGGAGACCCGGGTTCGAAGCCGGGTGGGGAGGTTCGGATCACCTCCGTTACATTGGTGCCGTGACCCGGATCCGGGCTTCCCCGTAGGAGGAGGTCAAAGGGGGGTGAGTGTGGCGGAGAGAGTCGCAGCCCCAGCCTGCAGCCTCAAAAGTCTAGTACCTGCTCTCGTTCCATAGGGATATCCCTTTGGAGTAAAGGTTAAGATATTGGACTTTCTCGCGGGAGACCCGGGTTCGAAGCCGGGTGGGGAGGTTCGGATCACCTCCGTTACATATATATCCCTGACAGCACAGCGACTTCAACACTGATGCCTATAGCAATGTAGGCGCTATGTAGCGTCGGAAGCGCTTGCTCATTGGGAAGATGCATTTGCGACGTCGCTTGCCGATGCTGCGTGAGCGAGGAGCCTTAATTGGCAAGCGACGCCGCAAATGCATCTTCCCAATTAGCATACGCTCCCGACGCTACATAGCGCCTACATTGTTGACAGAGGGAAATAAGCATCGGCATTAAGTCGCTGTGGTGTCTGATGTATATATATATATATATATATATATATATACACCTGTAAATTCCTTTCCTCCTCCTCTCCTCTCCTCTCCCCTTCTCCTCCTCCACCTCTTATCAGAGAGACGGACATCAGACAGACAGACATTTTGACCCATGTGGTCTCCTTCCGTCCTCCTCATATCCTCCTCCTCCCCCTCTATCCTCCTCTCCTCTCCTCACCTCTGCCTCTCCTCCCCTCCTCTCCTCCCCCTTACATCGGACAGACAGACAGACAGACAGACAGACGTATGCTTGGTCGCTTGGTCATTTAATAGTTAATAGTTTGATTTCACAATCCCTGCACTTTTTCGCATTAAGTTATAAATTCATCGCTTAACCCGCTCATTCATGTTCAGACACAGAACAGAGGCAAACAGTGGTGCGCCGTGAAAAGCATTGCTCACCTGAGAGAGAGAGAGAGAGAGAGAGAGAGAGAGAGAGAGAGAGAGAGAGTGTGTGTGTGTGTGTGTGTGTGTGTGTGTGTGTGTGTGTGTGTGTGTGTGTGTGTGGTTTTTTGTTCATATTTGTTTACCTGTTGTGTGGGCTCTTGGGACAGTTGTATTGTAATCATATGCATAATCATAATCATAATCATAATCACGACCATCCCTATTTATCCAGTCCACAAATCTGGAGACATTGGTGTAGACACTAGGCTTGTCACTGATAGAACAGCGAAGCCCCCAGCTCACCAAACCAGCAACATAGTGAATTCCATCCTGTTTACACATCAGAGGACCACCTGAATCACCCTGTAGAGACAACCAGTTACAGAGTTATTATAAAGACTTGAATATAACCAGTATGATGTTTAATATCATAAAGACTTGAATACAGTCAGTATTTGCAGTTTATTGATGTAACTACGAAGACACTATGAATTGAATACAAAAGGACCACAATGTAAAAAAAGCCAACAGGCTTTAAAGAGTTAGTTCACATTTTTGACCCAAAGCTGTATGAAATACTTGCCAGTAATATAGTCTTTGCAAAGGCATTAATTGGTTGCCAGAGGACTTGTGGTAATTTTTCGGCTGAATAAGATACAGTTCCATCGATTTGGCTGGCCCAATTTGTTATAATAAACTAATCCACTATACTGCCATCATTATTATTGTTGACATTTCTACTATATAAAGCGAGCTTTGTTCAACTTTGACCCCTCTGTCACATGGTAGGCCTACTATATTTTGCGTCATGTGTGCACAGACCCATGGCTGGTGTCGGAAAGTAAAGTAGAATTCCACAGGGTCATGGAGTTTTTTATTTCATTTTAAAAATCGCCTTAGAAATTAAATATAGGCCTGAGGGGCGCGTACGGCTCCGGGCGCACCTCGCGCCTCCTCCTCACACAAGGTAAATTATGGTCAGATAAAAAAAAAAAAAAAACATATACCTTGGGGTTGTACATTATTGTTCTGTCTCCATATCAAACGAATTCAAGCTAACATGCGACTTCACGGATTTATTATGCAGCAGGTGCTCATTTCGGAGAATGAACCATATAATATCCTCAATTCTCAACCGATTTTTTTAATGTAATAAACCCTACTCTTTTTTCCCGACACAAGCCTTGACTCAGTTGAGTAGATCAACACAGAAAATGAAGAAACATCGGCGGTGATGTTTCTGCCTGTTGACAGGCAGAAGTTCTGGCTGCCAAGGAATATATAATATTATATAACAAAGTATATATATATATATATATATATATATATATATATATATTAGGGGTGCAACAATACACAAAATTCACGGTTCGGTTCGGCTTCGATATTTTGGTGTCACGGTTCGATTCCTTTTCGATACAAAAAATATACAGAAATGTCCTTGATTTATAAATATATTTTCTAACTATGTATTTTTTTGTTTTAACTTTGAACAATACGGTACCCAACCTCTAGGGTAGTGGTTCTCTAAGTGGGCTCTGCGGACCCCTAGGGGTCCTTGAGGGGGTTCCAGGGGAATGTGGATGTGGAGTGGTATTGTATTGTATGGTTCGGTACAGGGTCATTCGGTTCGATATTTCTCGGTTCGATTCGATTTTCGATATTCGGTTCGATATGTTGCACCCCTAATATATATATATATATATTATGTGTGACTCAGCATGACTGAGGGGCAGTCATTTCGGAAGGCAGGGTTTTTCACTACTGCAAATATGATTTTTTTTTTTTTTTTTTTATGAAAAAAGCCACAATTGCATCTCAAAATATCTAGGCTACATTTCACTTAAACGCCAGAGCTTAACTCTGCATGTAAATAAGACTTTTTTTAATTAATGTGAGAGATCGTCAGGTCATTTGCAGGTTAGACATTTATTTAGAACTTGAATATCTCAAAAGTAGTATTTCAGCATGGCATCATTCTATAAGCCTACCTCAAAACTGTTGGGTCAATCTCCACAACCAATATATCATTTTGTAGCTATGATCCCCAGCTTTCAAATGAAATGAAAAAAATTAGCCGCGCTGGGACACACACACACACACACACACACACACACACACACACACACACACACACACACATATATATATATATATATATATATATATAATATATATATATATATATATATATATATATATATAATATAATATAATATAATAATGCTTTTAGGCTATTTTCTATCACTGATATGTGTAAGCAAAGGAAATAGGGACTACACTCCAAGGGAGAATTATTATACTGTAGGCCTAGATTGCTGTCCATTTGTCTGTGCAAAGATGAGATGAGCGCCTTCGCCCCTTTGCAAGGTCAGTTTTATGCCAGTTCTGACACTCTTAAAGGGAATGACAGACGAGATCTTGATTGGTGAATTTAAGTACCGAACGAAACAAGCCCATGAATAATTCTTCAACCGGAGAGCGCACAATTTTCAACAGCGAAAATGTCTTAACTCATCTAGTGCCACACAATGTCGCCAGAACTCCATCTGAGGGGCCGTAAGAAACCCCATAGGGCCGCGCTGTATATGCGCAACCCTTGCGCAGCCGTGACACACATCATCACGTTTGTGCATGACATGAATAATAGCTTCCATTACCTATAGGCTAACGCTAATGTTAGAAGCAAATTCTTCGGCCATTTAGCCGTGAATAAAGGTTGTTCTCTTAAAAGCATTGATCAGAGAAAAAGAGCTTCAAAGTTTCAGGATGCATTGTTTTCAATGGAGAAAATCGGCCCTATACCAGTAATATTATTAGCTATGTAGGCCTATTTTATTTGGGGGGGGGGGGGGGGGGTCCAAATGGACTCACAGATCTATAGAGAGCAGTGTTGTCAATAACGCGTTACAAAGTAACTAATTACTATAACGCCGTTACGGTCGTAATAAATTCAAGACGAGCCGCGGCGCGCTCCCATGATTCGGTCGTTACTCAATCGTTAAGTGTGAGGTAGTGGTCCAACTCGACTTTTACACCGACTTGAGACCCCGATTCTGTTACGAGAATATCAAACTGGTTTGATATTTTCGCGAATCGGGGCTGAGTCTGAATGAATACAATGACGTAACAACCAAGACAGAATGCTAGTGAGCCAAAAGCCATTCATTCCCCAAGACGCTGAGCTGCCAGCCTGATCTGCGCCGGCTAAACTATGGAGAAGACTCAGAGGAGAGGAGAGAACAAGAGAAGGCTGAGGGCGGAGCTCGGTGTATGTGCATGTGATGGAAAAAGTACTCAAATGTTTTACTCAAGTAAAAGTACTAGTAAGACACCTGAGGGTGGAATGCGACCTCAGGGTGACATGCAACCTCGCCCTAAAGGGCGAGGTCGTGCCAATTCTTGACCATCTGGCCAACCACAGCGTTTCTCTGTCGATTCTAGTTGTTGTCATTCTGGGGGGAGTTTGTTCATGTTTTTGTGAGGGTATCAACCCTAGGAAACACGGGGAGAACATGCAAACTCCACACAGAAAGGCCCTATCGCTCACACCCTAGGTTGGGTTGGCGATAGGGCCTTTCTGTGTGGAGTTTGCCTAAACATGGAGATGTGGTACAGAAGGACTCATAATATGGGCATAAAAAGTATGTCATGTGACATCACTTCCTGTACAGACAGTCAGACAGACAGCCATTGACTCCGACCTACATGGCTACTGTCTATGACGGTAGTTCCATATTATGACATCTCCATGTTTAGGCCAAACAGATTCCCTCCATTTCTCCATGTATAGGTCCAAATGCCCAACGTTGAGCTTGACTCAGTCCATTGAGTTGGCCTAACAATGGCTACTGTCTATGACAAGCCCCCAGAACCCTGGGGGCGCCCTGGGTGCTGTTGGTGTGCTTAATGTCCGATGATTTAACATATACTTTGGTTTCTCGCAATAAAACATGCATAGCCTACTGGCTGCTTTCAATCAACCAATGAGGCACAGCCCGTACTGTCTGTGTGTGTGCATTGCGTAGACTCCACAAAACCTGCACAGCTGTTCTGTGTTAACAACTCAATCAGGCTCCGTCACTTTAAACAAGTATAGGACAAAACTAAAGTAAGCTGCAGGATCTGGCTATGACCTACCACTCCACGCCGAGCAACATGTCAGATAAAAGTAAGTTGGCTTATAAGTCCATTATGTAATGTCCATACTCCCAAAAGCGACGTTTTAAGCTCTCCTTTCCCCTTTCTCCAGGGTCTGTTTTGTACAATCCAATCGCTGTCTCTCTGTCAGGCTCTTGTCGATAGATGCACGTATGGATGTTACACAGATATTGGTGTCGGGCAGAGCCCATAGAAATGTGTGACCGGCGACCGCATCGCCTATACAGTAGTTGCATGGCTGTTACACACAGACATCGGAGTCTGAGGCTTTAGCTTCTATTCGCCTTATATTATTTAGTTACTTTATTTATTTTAGAGATATTATTTCGTTGTTGTTATTGCTGTATTTATTACTATTCTTATAAGGCCATGATAATAAACCTTGGCTTAAATAATGAATGAGTTATCTATTAAAACAAAAGTCAAGAAGACATGTTATTTAAATGAGTGTTTCACCTCTGTTGTTTATACGCCATTATAAAAGAAAGGGGTAAAAAAAAAATGAAAAAAATGAAAAAAAAAAATGAAAAAATTATAATAATAATAATAATAAAAAAAAACGGGCCATAGTCGACTAATAGTCGACTATCAACACAATGACTAAAATCTTAGTCGACTATACAAATCCTTAGTCGGGGACAGCCATAGTGTGTGCATGATAGACAGCAGATCTACAAGCTCACAATGCGTTGCGATGACCGACACTCCCCTCCCCTGCTTCACAGGCAGATAGGCTGCCTCTGTGTGAGTGAGAGAGCATGCATCTGAGAGTATTACGCTTTTCAGGGTTGCCTCTACTGCGCTTGTATCCCCCATTTAGGTGCATTATAGTTCAGCAGATGAGGAACAGAACAGGGTGCAAAAGTGTATTTATTCTTGTTTATTTGTTCAATTGGGAGAGGCGCCTTGGTGCCTGGGTGCCCAAAAGCGTTTTTATTTTATTGTATGTATTTTTATTATATTGTATATTTGTAGGCTATTGGTGGGCGCCCTTGCTCCCTCATGGCGCCCTATACAGTCGCCTACTCTGCCTATTGGGCGGGCCGCCTCTGTGTGTGTGTGTGTGTGTGTGTGCGTGTGTGTGTGTGCGTGTGTGTGTGTGTGTGTGTGTGTGTGTGTGTGTGTGTGTGTACAGTATGTATGTGTGTTGTTGGAGCTAGTCAGGGCATAGGAACACATGGCTATTATAGCTATTTCAGCTAATAAGGAAATCTTGAACCAGTCTTTACAAAATCTATAGAGGCATATCTCACATCTAACAACTGAAATCTTTTAAAAGTCATCATTAAGTCTTTAGAACGTCTTTTTCAAATCTTACAGTGCAAGACGGTAGTCTTTCCGAAATCTTTCCGAAATCTTTTCAAAGTTGTTAGTTCTAAGGCCGCGATCACATATTAATAACATTTGCACTTTGCATGATGCGTGCACTTTCAAAGTTGGATCAAAGTCTCTTCCAAAAAAGAATACATAAACCACAATGCTTTGCGGGAAGTGGGCGGTTCCGCTAGAGGAGGAAGCGGATATGGATTTTGGCCATGTAGTTCTTTTGTAGTTTCGGGTGAAGGCAGAGTACCTGCTGCTTTTTGGTGACACGTAAAATGGATCTACAAGCTCACAGCGTGCCACCATGCGACACGTTGTGAGCTTGTAGATCTGCTATTTAAAAAAATAATAATTTAGGTACTTGAAGTACATTCTGATGCCAACACTAATACTTTTACTCAATACATTTTGAATTCCAGGCTTTTACTTGTAACAAAGTATTTCTATGTTGTAGTATTGATACTAAAGCAATAAGCCACAAGAGGCGAGTGGTTACCGGGTTAGTATACACCGGCTGAGAGGCGTTGGTAACGCCTCGTGTTTCCGACCCTCTCAGCCGGTGTATACTACCCCGGAAACCACAAGCCTTGCATGGCTTATTGCTTTTCTAAAACGGTCACAATATTGCAACATGAAAATCATAGCATTCCATTATTTAAAGAAAAAGTACACTTCTCCGCCACCAGGAAGAGAAATTTCCTTGTTTACCAGCAACATCCCAGCCCAGAAACGGAAGCCAGTGTGTGTTTATAAAGTCACGTCATTCTTTTTGCCAAAAAATAGGGAAACAACACTTATGTGTTAGATCAGTCTCATATTAAGAACCATATTTGATCCATACACATGTTTATTTTCATCCAGATTTAGCTGCTATGTGGGTGAACATCACATCAAAAACGCTAGCATAGCAACCTAAACTAACAGCCGAGTATGTGCCTGGAGAATAGAGGCGCTTTTCGCCTTTACAAGCCCCACCCGGAGCCATTCAGTCACTGTCCTATGCATGCGGGCGGTGCTTAGAAGCACCCACACAGGAGGATTTGAGTGAAAATCAAACGCTTGCTTCTCTAGTTCAGTCTCATGGCACAGTGGAAAGAAATAATGCACCTGGCTTTGAAATAAACTGATTCAAGGTGTGGGTTATAGTCTCATATACCACAGCAACCAGCCAATCAGAATCAAGGAATGGAACCAGCTGTTTTAAAATTTTGCTTAAGCACTGTACATGACAAAAAGCTTAAATGTTATTATGAATAGCAGATTTAATCAATTGCATCTCTGTAGGCATCACTATGTCACTATATGACATGTAAAGAAATATTTGTAATATTAATTGTTATTGTTGAATGTAATGTTTAAGAATGTTCTAATCACACACTTTACATTTTTCATCTGAAATGGAGGCTTCATGTCACTTAGTATTAAAAATATGTCTTGTCTTGTCTTGTCTTGTCTTGTCTTGTCTTGTCTTGTCTTGTCATTTCATACATAGTGACATAGTGATGCCCCTACACAGATGCAATTGATTAAATGTGCTATTCATAATAAAATTGAAGCTTTTTTTCAAGTACAGTGGTGGAAAAAATAAATAAAAAATAAACACTCACATTCGTTGCTTAAGTAAAAGTATCAATACTGCAACATAGAAATACTTTGTTACAAGTAAAAGCCTGGAATTCAAAATGTACTTGAGTAAAAGTATTGTGTTGGCATCAGAATGTACTTCAAGTACCTAAAGTAATGTTTTAAATAGCAGATCTACAAGCTCACAAAGTGTTGCATGGCGGCACACTGTGAGCTTGTAGATCCATTTTATGTGTCACCAAAAAGCAGCACTACTCTGCCTTCACCCGATGACAACTCCAAAAGAACTACATGGCCAAAATCCACATCCACTTCCTCCTCTAGTGGAACTGCCCAGACTTTGATCCAACTTTGAAAGAGCACAGATCATTAAGTGCAAATGCTCTTAATATGTGATTGCGGCCTAAGAGGGCCTTAGGAGTACAACGCGTTATTTTTTTAAATTCAGTAACTCAGTTACTGTTAGACTACATGATGCGTTACTCTGTTATTTTGCATTATTTTATGCAGCTAGAGCTGAGCGTAGTCCTAAATCTTCCTGTGTCACTGACATGCAGGCAGAGGGGAGACGAGACACCGACACCAAAGAGACGTGCTGTGGTGGGCACTGGGTATGTTTGTGCTTTACCAACAGACGTGCAGACATATGGTAGACTGCAAACGCGACAACATATATGATAGAATGCGATCACTTACAGTAGCTGACTTTTCCCATCCTCTGCGTGCGGTGGACAGCTGTGTGTTATTGATTGACAGCGTCTTGTAAATCCATGCATGTGTCCCGACTCGCGGTCAAATTGTCGCGTCTACCATGATATTTTTGTTAGAAGAAAAGCTTATAAACTTCCTGTGGTCGTAAGGAAATTTTCCCTCAAGTTTCTGTTGGTAAGGCATTTCAGAATATCTTGAGGAAAATATGTTAATGTCGTAGCCTACATTGCTTGTAAATAAATAAATAAAAATATATGTAAAAAGAAATGATAACTAAAATCGAAGAAATTCCATAAAAAATTCTAATAAATTAGAACACACATATTTAAGAAATAGTGAAAATAGCTGATCTACAAGCTCACAACACAGCAAGAAGTGACACATTGTGAACTTGTAAATATGTTGTTTTCACTAGTTTGGGTCACGGGCAAATGTCTAATTTCTCTTTTGGGTCACAGGCTAAAAGGTTTAGGAACCACTGGTATCGACCACATTGCTTAGCAGAGGTCAGTGCAATGCATGTGAAGTGATGAAAATGAAGGCTATAAGGCCATTAATGGGAGCCCAATTAAAAAGTAACTAAAAAGTTACATTTCAGAGTAACACATAACTTTTTGGTGTAGGCCTAAGTTATCAGTAAAGTAACTGAGTTAATTTTGAAATGAAGTAACTAGTAACGGTAACTGGTTACTATTTTTCAGTAACACAACACTGATAAGAGATCCACTGATTTAAAGTATGCCTCTTGACTCCTGTATGAACGTCCAGCTTCGATCATCGATCTCTACGTTCTGGGCTTATCTTAGAAAAAGAGAGGTAGCCCAATCTTCAAACCACCGTATCTTATGCTTTACAAGGTTGTACATAGATATTCGGTCAATTTATTATTTGTCAGAATATATTAAAAAATCACACCCGTGTGAAGTGGAGCTGTGTGTGTGTGTGTGTGTGTGTGTGTGTGTGTGTGTGTGTGTGTGTGTGTGTGTGTGTGTGTGTGTGTGTGTGTGTGTGTGTGTAGATCATGTGTACCGATTTTTGTGACATTTGAAGAAAATATGTAGGAAAAGGAGCAAAAAGTGTGTTTTGGAGAAAATTCAAGATGGCGGAAAATCTATCCTGGCGCAAATGGGCGTGGCCTATATGGGGAAATGCGTCTTGACCCAAGGAATCCAGGGAAAAAAGAATTTAAATTTTCCGATCTACGGTTCAAGAGTTACGGGGCAAAACGTAAAGTGGGCCGTTATAGCGCCACCATGAGGCCGAGTGATGTAATTATTTTTCGATTCATTCTTAAAATCATTATGAATCTCCTCTCCGAGGTTTGAAACTGTAGCTCCTATGGTTTACGAGAGAAAAATACTTGAAAGTGATTTCTTGCATTGTCCCATTATAAGTCAATGGGGACAATTAAGCGTCGTTTTTTGCCGATTACGTTGGCATGGTAAGGCGGATCGGAACGAAAGGTAATAGAACACCATTCCCGGCCGAGCCGCACATTTTGATGTATATATTGCGCGAGTGGCGTAAATGGTGCGGCACTAGTTACGCGCCGAAGTCAGGCTACATACACACACACAGACACACACACAGACAGACCCACACAGCCACGTATAGGGAGCTGCACACAGCTCCAAAAAAAGAAAGAAAAAAAAAAAGATAATTTGGATGGGTGTGTTTTGCCACATTGTTGCAAACGGAGATACTGTCTGCTTCAAATCACAAGACTCAGAGAGTGAGATAGAGAGCAGAAATAGGCTACAGTCATATCCGTCTCATCTTGTTTTTTTCTTCTTTTTAATTGACAGTGTGCAGTCACGTTACTATGGTAACCCAATACTGCACATGTTACAGCTTTACAGATGTATACTTTGTCGTGTGACAGCGTCTTGCGCTGAAAATGATAGATCTACATGGTCACAATGTGTCGCGTCCTTGGCGGGTTGTGAGCTTATAGATCTGCTATTTTTGTACGCAACCCGCACTGTGCAGCGAACTCAAGCTTAAAGTACCAGGGAGCTGTTCTCGCATTGCTTTTCTATCATGAATATATTGTCAATCTCACACACACACACACACACACACACACACACACACACACACACACACACATACACACACAAATACACACACACACACACACACACACACACACACACACACACACACACACACACACACACACACACACACACACACACACACACACACACACACACACTCACTCCGCAGGCGTCAACTCCTCCCTCCATGTATCCTGCACAGATCATGTTCAGATCCAGTTGGTCTGGATAGGCAGCACTGCAGCGTTGAGTAGAGATCAAGGGAACCTTGGCTCTCAACAGTCTATTTGACTGTCTGTTGTTCTCTGAGGTTCAAGAACACAGAGAGGGAAAAAAGACAAACATAGAAAAAGTACATATTGGTAAAGGTATAGATTGATTCAGATTAATATATATATATATATATATATATATATATATATATATATATATATATATATATATATATATATATATATATATATATAGTACAGTGTAGCACATTGAAAACAGCCAATCTACAAGCTCACAGGCGACGCGTTGTAAGCTTGTGGAGTTTATTGCGACCGTCAGGTCACAGTTACTATCAAAACCTCCACCAGCTGTCAGTCACTCCCAACTCGGTAATAATTAGTGGACTAACAGGGAACTCCACTGATGAAGTCGGTATTTACCTTGAGAAATATGGTGAAATTAACAGATTTTTTCCCATAGATGACGACAAATCAGAATTCCACCAACACATGATAGTAGAATTCAAAACTGGCACTGCCATGGAAACACTAGAGCCCCTGCTGCCGCTTGGGCTTAAAAGTTCCACTTGTGAGAACATTGTCTTTGAAGCCCACGATTGTAGTTCGCAGTAGTGACACCTCGTCACGCTTCACTACACCAAATAGGCTCCGTGCCTTCTCAGGGAAAATTCCCTGACCTAACACTGAAGCAGATTATGATACCTGGCGCGCAAGCGTTGAAGTCCTTATGAAAGATCCTTCCGTTTCTGACTTGCAGTGCACACACCGCATACTTGACAGCCTCCTTCCACCTGCAGCAGATTTAATCAAGCATCTAGGCCCGCAGGCTCAACCCTCTGCCTATCTTGAACTACTTGATTCTGCCTATGGAACGGTTGAAGATGGCGATGAACTCTATGCGAGATTCATGAGTACATTTATGAATCATGATGAAAAGCCATCCTCATTTCTACACAGATTGCATGTGTGTCTGAGCCTGACTATGCGGCGCGGTGGTGTGTCTGCACCCGAATTTGACTAACAGCTCCTAAAGCAGTTCTGCCTTGGCTGTTGGGATAACTCCCTAATAACTGATCTCCAGCTTGGAAAAAGAAGGGACAATCTACCTTCTTTCCCAGAACTCTTGCTAATGCTAAGAACAGAAGAGGACATACAGGCTGGGAAAGTCAGCCGTATGAGACAGCACTTGGGCACTTCCTGCTCCTAGTGTCACTAAGCAGCGCACTATGACTCATCTACAAACAGCACAGGCCACTACTGATTCTGGTCCTGTCACTGAATTTGAAAAGCTGAAAAAACAAATGGCAGACCTCAGCGACCAGCTGAGCAGCATGAAAAATGAGAGCCAGAGACAGACATCAAAACAAGAGAAAGCTCAGTCCGCTGCAGCGACTGCTAAAACTGAGGCCCAACCTGCGAAAAAGAAAGTTACCAAGAGATCTACCACCAAAATTAACAGCATGCCACGTCTTTGGTATTGCTTTCAATGCGGTGAGGATGGTCACATCAAGTCTGCTTGTGACAATGAGCCAGACCCTGTCCTTGTAGCTGCCAAGAACAAACAGTTAAAGGAAAAACAGTCCTTGTGGGAAACCACTAATGCCCCTGATAACGAGACCCATTTGAACTGACTGCTGCTCCCATAGAGGGACATATGGGAGCAACAGCAGACAAATCCAGTCCCAGACCAAACAAACCTGACCTGAAGAGGGTTCAGGACAAAGAACAGTCTGTAAAAATTCCAAAGGGCCTCATTGGGAATAAAGCTACAGCTCAAGTGATTATTAAAGGAAACAACACCAACTGTCTTTTGGATACGGGGTCACCTTGAGAGACTTTTATCAATATGTCAAATGCCCTACCAGAAATAGCAAAATCATTGATTTATGCTATGGAAATATTAAAGGTGCATATAAATCTATCCGACTTCCACCTTTGGGTGAATCCGTTCACAATTGCATTCATCTTATCCCTGTGTATCGCACTGTATTGAAACGAGGTAAAGTGCAGAGCTTTCAGGTGAAAGACTGGAATGAAAATGCCTGCCTCACTTTACAGGGGTGCCTCGAGACAACCGACTGGGATATGTTTAAAGAATCTGCTAATGATATCAATGAGCTGACAGATGTTGTTAGTAGTTGGGTGTCATACTGTGAAGACATTGTTATTCCTGTAAAAACTGTTAAAGTTTATCCGAAAAGCAAACCCTGGGTCTCCAAGACACTTAAAAAGCTACTGGACAGCAAAAAAAAAAGGCTTTTAGAGAAGGGAACAGAGCAGAGTTGTGTGACATCCAGAAGGAAATAAAGCGTGAAATAAGGGTCTGTAAAAGTAAATATAAGGACAAAATTGAGTCTCAGCTCAAAATGAATAACTTAGGCTCTGCTTGGGACAGCATGAAAACAATCACCGGGATGAAAGATTGTGACAGGAGAAAAGTTCATCTAAATGGATATAATTCTGATGCAGAGCTGGCTCAGGATCTTAATGATTTTTATGGTCGGTTTGATGTCCTTGATTTTAATGTCAAGCATGATGAAATCAGACACAGTCTCATGTCGGCCCCTCCTATGAATCCCTTCTTTGACGAGCAAGATGTTACTAAGTGCTTTAACCCTTGGATGCATGACCAACCAATACCTACACTCTTCCATGAGTGGGGTCAAAAATGACCCCAATTAAAATCAATGTGTTTTTGCAATAAACAACTTGCTCTCACACGTAACTCTGCCATACTTTTGCCTAGCAACGTGATTTCAACTTTAAAACGCTTACACGACTTGGCACTTTTTCCGGCCAATAGGGACGAGCTATAATTGTAGAAGCCCCGCCCCCCTGTCTTCCTATTGGCTGGGCTTTAAACAGCCATAACTCCAGTTCGTAGCATGGTACCATCTTGAAACTTGGAGTCTGGACTTAGACCACCATAGGGATGAGCTACAATTGTTGAAGCCCCGCCCCCTCTTTCCTCATATTGGCTGGGCTTTAAACATCCATAACTCCATTTTGCAGCATGGTACCGTCTCGAAACTTGGTGTCTGGACTTAGACAGCCAATATGGACGAGCTGTAATTGTTGAAGCCCCGCCCCCTCTTACAAGTCTGTTGTTTCCACCCGCCCTGACGGTCGATTCTCGCCCTTAGGGCGTCTTACTGGTAATAGTAGTAATAGTAGTAGTAATAGTAGTAGTAATAGTAGTAATAGTAGTAATAGTAGTAATAGTAGTAATAATAGTTGCGACCATAGGTCGCAAGTTTAGTATGTGAACGGTCACAGCTTGTAGGTATGTATGTATGTATCTCTATCATGCCTGACACTGTGGTTCTATGGGTTTGTCCCTTTATTAGAAGTTTGCATAGGAAAAGGTACAGTTTCATGACGGTACAGTTCACTGGTACAAGGTCTACTAAAAGGAGATCCATGAAAAGACTAAGCTTATTTCCACTGGAAACCATTGAAGTATCTCATATAACATTGAATGACAGACAAATAGAACACAGTACTATGCAGTAGATATGTAAAGAAAAACAAAAAAGAAAACAGTAAGTCTAAAACAAACAGTATATACAAAGGAGGGGCAGGGGAGGGTAGGGTTGGGCTAGGTTCATTTTTTTACCAGTTGCGAACGGCTGCTGCCTGTAAGTGGTTTTTCAGGGCAATTTTAAAGGATGCTAGTGATCCACACTCCTTTATGGCCTTCGGTAAGGCTTTCCACATTTTGGTGGTATAGCAGAAAAACGAGTTTGACCCTTTGTTGGTTTTGACTCTGGGTTGGAAGTGATCTGTGGCGCTGCCTCTGGTGTTGTAATTATGGACATCCTTAATGTTTATAAAGTATTTTGACAGGTACTTGGGTATCATAGTGGTGTAGTGTATCTTGTACACCAGGCCCATTGCAAGTTGCTGTACTCTGTCATCTACTCTGAGCCACCCCACTCTTAACTGGTGAGTAGCGGTGAGGTGAGTCTGATAGGGAAGGTGAAGTAGGACCCTAATTAGTTTATTTTGGGCTGTTTGGAGTTTAGTTTTAAGGGCTTGTGGGGCGTCACGATACCATACGTGAACTCCGTAGTCAAATAGGGGCTGGATTATTGCACCAGCTATGGTCTTCAGTGTGTTGAAATTGACCATTGGGGCGATCCTCTGTAGGAAGCGAGTTCGTTGGTTGATTTTATTTATTACTTTAGAAGTCATCTTTTCGCTGGAAAGATTAGCTTCAAGGATACATCCTAAGTAAGAGATTTCGTTTTTTCGTGTTATGACCTTGTCACCCACTTTGATTGTGAAGTTATCAACTTTTTTGAGGTTATGATTTGTTCCAAAGAGGATGGACTCAGTTTTTCCCAAGTGAATTGATAATTTATTATCGTTAAGCCATGTGCAGATCTTACTTAGTTCAGAGTTAAGTGTCTTTTCAACCTGCAAGTGGTCCTTGCCCGAGACTAGGAGGGCCGAGTCATCCGCGAACAGGAACAGATTGCAGTCGCAAGCAGATGCCATGTCGTTCACGTATATTAGGAACAACAGAGGCCCCATGCTTTGATGTCACTGTGATGTCAGGGGAACCATTCTAACAGAATGTGTTTGCCGCTCTGGCTTCACTGTGATGTCACACTAATCGTTTTTATGCCCATACATGGAGATCCCTGTCTGTAGAACCAGCCACACAGATATGGGATGTCTTGGCCTTCTGTCTTGGCCATATATGGATTTTGTTAGTGTGGTATGTGGCCGATGTGGTCTCCAGATATGGGTAGTTCCATATGAAGTCCTGTTAGATATGGGCTTAATATTAATGACATCAGGGAACTCCATGTAAAAGGGATTCTGTTAGTTGTGACATCATAGTGAAGCCAGAGCGTGAAGCCAGAGCAGCAAACCCATTCTGTTAGAGTGGTTCCCCTGACATCACAGAGTGACAAACCCATAGACCCACAGTGTCAGGCGTGACAGAAATACATACATACATATGGACAAGCTGTGACCGTTCACATACTAAACTTGCGATCTACAGTCGCAACTATCTACTATTACTACTACTATTACACTATTACTACCACTATTACTACTTTTATTACCACTATTACTACTATAATATTACCAGTAAGACGCCCTAAGGGCGAGAAGCGACCATCAGGGCGGGTGTAAACAACAGACTTGTAAGAGGGGGTGTGGCTTCAACAATTGCAACTCATCCCTATATGGCGGTCTAAGTCCAGACACCAAATTTCGAGACGGTACCATGCTGTGAACTGGAGTTATGGCTGTTAAATACCCAGCCAATAGGAAGACAGGGGGGGGGGCGTGGCTTCAACAATTACAGCTTGTCCCTATTGGCCGGAAAAAGTGCCAAGTCGTGTGAGCGTTTTAAAGTTGAAATCACGTTGCTACGCAAAAGTATGCCAGAGTTATGTGTGAGAGCAAAATGTGACAGCAAAGTGTGACAGCTGCTGCACGCGTTTAGTAGACAGAGGGGGCGGGG
Source organism: Nannobrachium achirus (assembly GCF_963921795.1). Classification (NCBI taxonomy): domain Eukaryota; kingdom Metazoa; phylum Chordata; class Actinopteri; order Myctophiformes; family Myctophidae; genus Nannobrachium; species Nannobrachium achirus. The sequence goes on from NC_137814.1 coordinate 63,817,716, forward strand.
CTTCAACAATTATAGCTCGTCCCTATTGGCGGATAAAAGGCCCAAGTCGTGTGAGCGTTTTAAAGTTGAAATCACGTTGCTAGGCAAAAGTATGGCAGAGTTATGTGTGAGAGCAAAGTAGTTTATTGCAAAAATGCATTGATTTTAATTGGGGTCATTTTTGACCCCACTCATGGAAGAGTGGGGTAGTGATACAAAAACTGCAATTTCTTAAAATTAATGAAAGGAATGATAAAAATGCAAATGGCCTCATGTCACAAACATGTTTTATGAGGAATACCTGGAATATGAATATATTTAAACTTTAAATTTTAAAGATATTGAAGAATAACAACCCCTGTGGTCATTTTTGACCCCACTCATGCATCCTAGGGTTAAGAGGTGTAAACCCAGGAAAAGTCCTGGTCCCGATAAACTCAGTGGTCGCCTGTTAAAAACCTGTGCTGACCAGCTAGGCCCCATTTTTTTTACTATATCTTTAACTTGTCTCTTTCCCTGCAGAAGGTGCCATCTCTTTGGAAACAGTCCATAGTGGTGCCTGTGGCCAAAATAAAGAACCCCATGGTGTTAAATGATTTCAGACCTGTTGCACTAACCTCCCTTGTAATGAAGCAATTGGAATATTTGGAGCTCCTGGTAAAAACCGAGTCTCTGTTAGACCCTTTTCAATTCGCCTACAGAGGCAGGAGAGGTGTGCAAGATGCTTCATCCACATTACTTAACCTTCTTCTTAAACACTTAGAAGGTAGTAAGAAGCACGCCGGGCTACTTTTTGTTGATTTTTCATCAGCTTTCAATACGATCCAGCCTCATGTCTTGGTTGAAAAACTGGAACGACTATTATGTTTAGATGCAGGTCTTATAGCCTGGATTTTTGACTGTCTTACCAATAGATCACAACAGGTAAAAGTCAATGGTATTTTGTCCAGCCTAATAACATCTTCTACCGGCTCACCTCAGGGTTGTGTATTGTCCGCCTTCCTGTACATCTTATACACAAACGACTGCTTTAGTCACCATGCCAACAGATTCATTATCAAGTATGCTGATGATTCTATAGTTGTCAGCCTGCTTGGTGATGATGAAGATGGTCATGGCAAAGTGCTTGATGATTTTCTTACTTGGTGCGAGGATGCCTTCCTACAATTGAATATCTCAAAAACAAAAGAGATGTGTGTTGACTTCAGGAAATCCTCCCCAGTTCCCCAGAACAGTGTTGTCCACGGTCGGCAAGTTGAACTGGTTAACACCTATAAATATTTGGGTACTACATTCGATAGTAAGCTGAGATTTGACGTTAACTGTGAAATGTTGTGCAAGAAAGGCCAGCAACGCCTCTATTGTTTAAGGAGGCTTGCCACTTTTCGCGTTGACAAATCTTTAATGAGACTGTTTTACAGTGCTTTTATTGAATCTATAATCTCCTTCTCCATCATCTGTTGGTATGGAAACCTGAACATAAAAGACAAAAACCACCTTGGAAGAATTGTGAGAATGGCTTCTAAGATAGCTGGAGTAAACTTCAGTAGCCTGGATCACGTCTTCCAAAGACAGATGCTAAAGAAAGCCAAGTCCATTCGTATGGACAGCTCTCATCCTCTCAGCTGTGAGTACAAGCTGCTTCCATCTGGCCTTCGCCTGGAGTGTGCAGTGGCCACAACAAACAGGCATAAGTTTTCCTTTGTGCCTGCTTCAATAAGGGCTTTAAATTATGCTGATATGAGGAGGAGGTAATCTGTTGCTCTGGGAGACTTAATTTAAGTTTCTAAAGTATGAAATGAATATGATGTGAATTTCAATATATGGCCTATGATTGCTGCTTTTTCTTTTTTGTTTTCTTTACTTTTGGCTGAGATGACGAACTGCTACCCTGTTTTTATTGTTCTATGTGTCCTTACTGTCCTATGTGATTTTATATGTCCTTTGTGACAGATGAATGCTTTTATATATTGCTGCAACCAAATCGCCCTCCGGGGACAAACAATAAATGAACTTGAACTTGAACTTGCTGGCAAGAGTAATGGTGAATATTATTTCAAGAGCATGATGCCCTGGTTTACTGCTTATGAACACAGACATGAGACAGCTATAAACCGTTGGTCCATCACCTACAATGAAGGTGTGTGTGCAACCTTGGCAGAGGATACCAGATCATATTTTGGACTGACACATGATGATGAAGACAACAAGAATCAAAAGATATCACATCTTCCAATAGGAGAATGTTTATGATCTAGTGTCTCTGACAACTGGTGATGTTGATTCAGAAGATACACTGAAGGACCTTGGAAATGCTGCAGTCTGGCAAGAAGAGTATCACTCAATTTGTTGGGAACCAACTGGTCACAAAGAATAAAGACTTCCACGACAGCCTCTCCGAAAACATCCTCAAGCCTCTACAGTGCAGATGCCAAGCTTGAAAAATTCAGAACCAAGTAAGTGAAGCCAGACAGGGATATTAGCTTAATTGAAATGGATGAAAACAAAGCCAATCTGACCCATTTCTTATCAAATGAGCTAGAGAAGAAAGTTCTCAATAATGGTAAGGAAATTGGTATTAGTGGAGGGTTTAAGGATCCTGAAATCATCAGTAGCCGTGATTGATGTTCCTCAAATGCAGGCTTCATATTAAGTCTAAAGAAGCTGTTACTCGCATACTGTACTTATACAGTACATTCAGCTGATGCAACAACAAAAGGCTTTCAGAGGCTCATCATTGTCTGCAGAGACACAGATGTGCTGGTGTTAATTCTTATGTTTGCATACCAACTGAGACAAGAAATGTGGATACATGAAAAAGTTCAAGATATCAAAATGACAGGTGAGATACTAAATGGTTTGTTAGCATTTAATGATCAATCAACAGCAAATCAATTCATGCAGTTTCTGTGGCCTGTTTTGAAAACTGAAAGCCAATAATGATACAATGCCGCCAACAAGTGATGCCCTGACTCTGCACAGTATGAGGACCCACTATAAACAAGGGTATCCAAAGCCCTCACCAATGAATTGTGGCTGGCACATGGTAGAAGGCAGGTTTCAACTTAAGAACCTCTTCAGGCCAGATGCTTGGAACAGTTTGTGCACTGGTTTCCACTTACAGGCAAGTGTAAACCAGTGCAGTATAGGGCATTGTCTCTGTTATAAAAGAGGGCTTTACTGAAGTTGAGCATATGGATGTGCCATTGTGCCTGTGGAGCTTGGTACAAAAACTAATTTGACAATGAAGAAACTGACAATGAAGAATTAGATCTTGATCAGGAGTATTGCCTCATAGTACAGGAAATAATAAGAGCAATCGTTCACTCTGTGATACAAGCGTGTAAATTGGTACACATCATCTTTGGAGGCCACTCTTTGATTCAAGAAGCCGAGCCACGTGAAAATCAAAGATGGCGGCCCCCGAAATCCAAGATGTCCGTCCAAAAAAAATGTTTTTTCTTTTATAACTCCAAAAACATTGGTTTTAAGACCCATAAACATAATTTAGAGTTGAATATAAAGTTGGGCATGGTTCCACGTCTGAAAAAAAAACGTCATAGTATTATAGAAACACTGTAGAAAGTTTCATGCTTCTGTCATAAAATGCACAATACCTTCAATATAATGAGCTTAACCGCCCCACTATATTGATGATAGTGTGATGAATATTGATGAACACACTGACGCACTGACGCAGTGATTGACGCTAGGAATGCAGCCGTGTTAGGAGAGCGGCGACGCTGGTGATTGACTATTGATTTCACGTGTGGGTGAGGGCGGAAGAAGACGCCGACATGTTAAAACAGTCATTGAGACTTTGTGACAGGATCGGAGCACACGTCTCGCGGCACGGCACTCTGGGGCATGGGAGGGGCCGTTCGCTGGTGATAGTCCTGCCGACGGTGAAGACAGACAGTGAGTGGGGAGCTGTAGCTGTTTCACGTAGCAGGAGGGGAGGCTGCGTTCTGGCCTCCTGTAGTTAGACAGGGCTGGGGAAACTAGCAGAGTGACTGGCCGCCTGCTCCGCCGACCTGCGTTGACGCTGACCCCAAACAAACGAGGCAGCACAGCACGCCGTCCAGCCAGACAATTCCCGGGGAGTTGGACGACGTCACAAGCTCAGACCCCGGGGGGTCGCGCCGACAGGGCGAGTTAAGTACACGAACAAGTCGCTTTATTTTGTACTGCTTCCTATGAGCCTGGTTGTAGTGTAGAACGGTTTTATTATTGTGTGGGATTAACGCACGGTTTATTGTCTTAGTTATTTTGATGCCCATTCATTCTAATGGTTATTCTAATGCCCATTCATTCTAATGCTTATTTTGATGCCCATTCATTCTAATGGTTATTCTGATGCCCATTCATTCTAATGGTTATTCTAATGCCCATTCATTCTAATGCTTATTTTGATGCCCATTCATTCTAATGCTTATTCTGATGCCCATTCATTCTAATGCTTTATTGTTAAAGTGGAGTACTGTTAATAAAGATTGCTCTTTTATATATAAGTCGTTGTCTGTGGTATTTCCAGGGTCTGGCATTATCTGCTTTATTGCAGAAAGGTTTAAAACCCACATTTATTACACTGGTGGCAGCGGTGGGACATATTAAAAAATGCCAGGTCCTGAAAATCTAGTAGAAGAGGGCAACAATCAGGTTGACAATGTTGCCCGGCCTAATTTGTCTGCAATGCCACGGCCAGTCTTTATGCCAGAAACTTTTACGGGCACAGGGCGGGAATGGACTGATTGGGCTGAACAATTTGAAATGGCAGCTGATGTCAATAATTGGGATGAACCCCTGAGATTAAAGTTTATGAGTCTGCTTTTGTCGGGTCGAGCTCGGGAGGTTTATAGTGGGTTGTCTGCATCTGCTAAAACTAATTATACCTCGCTAAAATCTGCAATGGGGAGGTGTTTAGATCCATGTGATAGTGAGGACTGGAATCGGGCTAGCTTCTCTTCACGTAGGAGATTACATAATGAGTCTGTCAGAGAATTTGGCATTGCACTTCGCCGTTTGGTTGCTAAAGCATACCCCACAATAGATCTTAATACCCAGGACGTGTTGGCAAAAGACCATTTTATTGCACATGTGGGAAATGGGGATTTGCGTATCAGCCTTCGTAGTGTCAAGCCGGCAACATTGGAGGAAGCAATTAACATGGCTGCAGAGCTTGAGCTCATTAGGGGTTTAGAGGGAGGGTGCTCAATGACTGATGCTAAGGTGCGTGGGGTGGTTGATAAATCTAGCAGTGATGAGCGAATTGACTCCCTGCTTGGGGTGGTCGAGGGCCTACGACAGGAGGTTAAGTCTCTGCAATCGACTGTACAGTCGATGGCCGCCCCAGTACATCTGTCCCTACACCCACACCATCAGCATCGGCTCCTTTTGCACATAAAGTTCAAGTGCCCTCTCCATTTAAACGTGATCATGAACGAAACAAAGGATGCTGGGAGTGTGGGTGTACTCGCCACATGCGACGTGAATGTCCTTATTTACAGGGAAACTAGAGGGGGTGTGCACAAAGGGTCCAATGCCCGCCCCCGTTTCTATGTCAACTGTGGCCCCTGCTAGTCCAAAGGGTGGTTCTGGATATCTGAAAGCTAAAATAGGTGGGTCAGATTGCTATGTATTGGTTGATACTGGAGCCTCACGCTCAATTATTCCTAAACAACTGTGGCTTTCTGTTACGAAGGGTGGAGGCGACCTAGCAAACTATATTGGGCGGGCTACAGCAGCTAATGGTGGGGGGATGCAAATTTTGGGTTCCTGGCAGACTGTTTGTCAATTCGATTCACTTGCACTCATTGCAGACTTTCTGGTCTCTGATATCCCTTCTAAAGAGGTTTTGCTTGGTTTTGACTTCTTGGCAAAGTATGGCGCTGTAGTCGATCTGGGAAGTAAACAGTGTCGAATAATGGGAAAGCTACTTCCTTTAGTCGATCTCGATCCATCATTGGAACCCCAAATAGTTGTTGTCCACACTGACACGGTGGTGCCCCCCCGTACTGAGGCCATTGTGTGGGGAGAGGTCCAGAGTGGGTGGGGGGACTATGCCAAAGGGATGTTAGAACCATCCCCATACATTTCCAAACATAGTGACATTTTGGTAGCCCGAATTGTTTGTAGTGTACAGCAAGGTAAACTACCGGTGCGAGTCATTAATGTTACTAATGATAACTTACAGCTGAAGAGTGGCATGAAAATAGGTACACTATTTACTGATATTGATGTAGGGGAGGAGACGACAGAGCAGAGTGAGGACGGGGAGGGAGAAACCCTATTGCCACCTTGGACAGTTGAGACTCTTATGGGCCATTTTGGGGTGGGAGAGAAAGGGTTGGGCCCAGACGAGGTGAGAGCAATTAGGCAGTCCTTCCACAAGTACATGGACGTGTTCAGTCGGGGTGACACAGACCTGGGCAGAACTCATTTAACGTCACATAAAATTGACACTGGGGATGCACAACCCATTAAGCTGCACCCACGACGAGTTCCCCTTCATTTACAGCAAGAAGTAACCAATAATTTGACACAAATGTTGGATAATGGGATAATCCGTCCCTCCTGTAGTCCATGGGCAGCACCAGTTGTGCTTGTAAAAAAGAAGGGCGGTGGCCTCCGTTTCTGTGTTGATTATAGGAAACTCAATGAGGTTACTAAAAAAGATGCATATCCCCTTCCTAGGATTGATGATGCCCTAGATAGTCTGTCACATGCTCGTTGGTTTTCCACCTTAGACTTGGCTAGTGGCTATTGGCAGGTGGAAGTAGCACCTGAGGATCGACATAAGACAGCTTTTGCCACCCGTCAGGGACTGTTCGAATTTAATGTGCTGAGTTTTGGCCTTTGTAATGCACCTAGCACTTTTCAGAGGTTAATGGATTTAATCCTTGCAGATTTGCAGTGGACTACATGTTTAGTTTACTTGGACGATATCATAGTGTTTGGCCGTACTTTTCAGGAACATCTGTCCCGTCTTGATAAGGTATTGGGAAAACTGCAGCAAGCTAACCTTAAAGTCAAACCGTCCAAGTGTAACTTATTTTCTACCGAAGTTCATTACCTGGGGCATGTTATATCGGCTGAGGGAGTGAGGCCAGACCCAGCTAAGGTAGAGGCAGTGAGAGAGTGGCCCGTCCCTACCAATCAGACAGAGGTTTCCAGCTTTATTGGGTTAGCGTCCTATTATAGGAGGTTTGTAAAGTGTTTTGCAGATATCGCTCGTCCTTTACACAAGCTGACAGAGCAGGGAAAGCGCTTTCACTGGACTGAGGCCTGTCAATGTGCTTTCGACCAGCTTAAGACTAGATTGATTACGGCCCCTGTGTTGGCATATCCTGACCCCTGTAAACCTTTTATTTTGGATACAGATGCCAGTGATGTGGGGATTGGAGCTGTGATATCTCAGGAGGAGGGGGGGATGGAACGAGTGGTTGCATATGCCAGTAGGGCCCTCACAAAATCAGAACGTAAATATGCTACTACAAAAAAGGAGCTTTTGGCTATGGTGGTCTATACAAAGCACTTTAGACATTATTTGCTAGGCAAAGAGTTTGTGTTGCGAACTGACAATAATTCTCTGCGGTGGCTACACAACTTTCAGGCTTTAGAGGGGCAGCTGGCTCGCTGGATTGAACAGCTTGCAAATTTCCAATACACCATTGTCCATCGGCCAGGCAAGCTACACAGCAATGCTGACGCCCTCTCTAGGCTACCAGGCTTCCTTGAAAAGCAGCAGCAGGTTGGGCAGGACCCCCCTCAGGGAGTGCTAGTCAAGGCTAACCCAAAAGTATGTGTAGTACACGAGGCACCACATGCCACGGTGGCTAGTGAGCTGGACGAGCTGTCTCAGGCACAGATGGCAGACAGTGAATTACAGCGAATCATTAACTGTAAGATGGCGGCTTCTGACAGTGTAATTCCAGGCGATCCTGACTTACAGAAATATGCTCACATTTGGCCTCAGCTTAAGGTACAGGGAGGCAGACTAGTGAGGTTCCCTCCTGCCCATTCTGATGCTGCAGCTAAGGTACAGGTTGTCTTACCCCAGTCAATGGTGCCAGAGGTTTTAGAGCAGTTGCACAATGTTTCCACTGGGGGCCACCTGGGGGTGCAAAAACTGCAGGGGAAGGTTAAAGATCGATTTTATTGGCTGGGGTGGTTTGGGGACGTTAAGACATGGGTTAAAGAATGTGTAGATTGTGGTTCTCGAAAAACACAAGGGAAACGACCACGGGCCCCTTTACAGCCATCTGTGACTTCAAGGCCTTTTGAGCGGGTGGCACTTGACATTCTGGGCCCGCTCCCTGAGACTCCAGGGAAGAATAAGTACATACTGGTGGTCGGTGATTATTTCTCAAAATGGACAGAGGCTTTCCCCCTGCCTAATCAGGAAGCCTGTACAGTGGCCAAAGTTTTGACGGAGGAGTGGGTTTGTCGTCATGGGGCCCCTCGTAGTTTACACTCTGATCAAGGTCGCAATTTTGAGTCCAATCTGTTTAGAGAATTGTGTAACCTTTTGCATGCACAAAACCCGTACTACACCTTATCGGCCAGAATCCGATGGGATGATTGAGAGATTTAATCGCACCCTTTTGGACATGCTGTCCCTATTTATTGCAGATAACCAGTCCAATTGGGACAAACTTCTACCTTACGTTATGTTGGCATATCGTAGCAGTGTTCACGCTAGCACCCTTTTCACACCCTACAGGGTGTTGTTTGGGCAAGAAATCGTTTTGCCGGTTGATGTCATGCTAAACACAGGAAACCAGGAGTCCTTTGCTTCAGTGGGCGAATATGTATCTAGGCTGGGGGAGACGCTGTCCACTGTAGTGGAGGCAGTTAAGAAACATCAGGCCAGGGCCTCAGGACATCAAAAAGTGGCATATGACTTTAAAGCTAAGTTCCAGTATTATTCTGAGGGAGAACTTGTTTGGTTACAGAACAAGGCTAAGAAGCGTGGAGTGTGCCCTAAGCTCCAGAGACGGTATAAAGGTCCCTTTAGAGTGGTGGACCGGGTGACTGATGTCCTGTACAGGCTAGTGCCAGTCGAGGGAGGCTCAGAGACTGTTATACATTTCAATCGACTCAAACCTTTTACTTCCTCTTTGCCAGTACCATCGGAGGCAGTGGAGACCCTCAGCAGAAGTGAACAGAGGGACGGTCCGATCCAAACGGGGGTCCCATCTGGTGCCAGTTGGGTCCAGCTTCGTCCGCCCAGCCGAGATGTCCCAGCGGAGGCGAGGACAATGCCGGCAGGGGCGACCGAGGATGGCAGAAGGCAACCAAGTACCCAGTCGTCAGAAGTGAGGTCACCAGTATTGCAGCGGGACAGGGAGTCTGTCGTGCAGGATGCCAGAGGACAACAGGCGGGCCCGCCAGGAGATGGAGTAGCTGAAATGACCCCCCCCACGGATGCGCCTGTGGCCGGTCTCGGCCAACCAGTCCATCTAGCTTCAGCGGCGCCAGAGTTGAGGGGGGAACGTTCAGCACACCAGCGGAGCTCACCAGCCGGGTTACGAGACGTCACCATGCCAACAGGTTCCGTAGCCACTGAATTGGCCCAGCCCTTGGACCTGTCTGCATCCCATCCTGGGCGGTGGGGACACGATGCTCCGGTGGCGCCAACGTTAAGGGGAGGACGTCCAGCACGCCAGCGGAGACCAGCAGTTTGGATGACTGACTACGACCTGTCAACATAGACTCGAGGACGAGTCCACTTCTTCAAGAGGGGGAGGAGTGTGATGAATATTGATGAACACACTGACGCACTGACGCAGTGATTGACGCTAGGAATGCAGCCGTGTTAGGAGAGCGGCGACGCTGGTGATTGACTATTGATTTCACGTGTGGGTGAGGGCGGAAGAAGACGCCGACATGTTAAAACAGTCATTGAGACTTTGTGACAGGATCGGAGCACACGTCTCGCGGCACGGCACTCTGGGGCATGGGAGGGGCCGTTCGCTGGTGATAGTCCTGCCGACGGTGAAGACAGACAGTGAGTGGGGAGCTGTAGCTGTTTCACGTAGCAGGAGGGGAGGCTGCGTTCTGGCCTCCTGTAGTTAGACAGGGCTGGGGAAACTAGCAGAGTGACTGGCCGCCTGCTCCGCCGACCTGCGTTGACGCTGACCCCAAACAAACGAGGCAGCACAGCACGCCGTCCAGCCAGACAATTCCCGGGGAGTTGGACGACGTCACAAGCTCAGACCCCGGGGGGTCGCGCCGACAGGGCGAGTTAAGTACACGAACAAGTCGCTTTATTTTGTACTGCTTCCTATGAGCCTGGTTGTAGTGTAGAACGGTTTTATTATTGTGTGGGATTAACGCACGGTTTATTGTCTTAGTTATTTTGATGCCCATTCATTCTAATGGTTATTCTAATGCCCATTCATTCTAATGCTTATTTTGATGCCCATTCATTCTAATGGTTATTCTGATGCCCATTCATTCTAATGGTTATTCTAATGCCCATTCATTCTAATGCTTATTTTGATGCCCATTCATTCTAATGCTTATTCTGATGCCCATTCATTCTAATGCTTTATTGTTAAAGTGGAGTACTGTTGATAAAGATTGCTCTTTTATATATAAGTCGTTGTCTGTGGTATTTCCAGGGTCTGGCATTATCTGCTTTATTGCAGAAAGGTTTAAAACCCACATTTATTACAATACTTCATGTTCTGTGACTTTAATAATGTCAAATCACTTTTATCACATTAACAAGTAATCGGATCATTTTATGATGTATGTGAAAAATACTAGGCGGATTTTCACATATTTCATTGATATTGATAGACTTGCTATTTGATATTTAAAATAGATATTTGACAAGGGCTTCTAGGCTAAAATTCAATAACTGACCCTAAGGAACCATCATGCAAAAAAAAAAAAATGCTCCTTAGATATTTGGAATCACCACTAGATGGCGGAGCGGTAGCGCTGCCACCATCTTGGAGTGATGGCTCTGCTCTTAAATTAATCAAAAATAATTAAATTGTGTGAGAACCATGTTTTCCAAAGCGGTCTTAATCACCCAGCAAAGTGAAAATCACCATTGAGGTTACACAATATCATAGACTGCTAAACAGATCAATAAAAGCATAGAATAGTCAATTTTTCAGTTATAAGAAATAGTAATAATTTGGTATGAATAATACATTTCGGATCGTTCTAAATGGTCTAATGTTAATTTATTTGATCTGTTTGACATTAGTCTGGCTTTTGTGGCCAATAATTTATCATGTGGGCCTACATTAGGTCTATATCATGTTTTACTGTTTTGTCATTCATAATCTCTTAGGAACAGATTCAGTGCTGCCATAAAAGCATCAGAGGGCAGAGTTCTCTCCCCTTTTTTTAATGTGTTTTAATCATTTCTATTTGGCATCAACACATCATATAAACATGTGTGCCTGCACGCAAACATGCATTAGCATATACACGCATGTGCACACATGCACCCTGAAATGTTACTATCTAACATATAATTTTCCGAATGTCTGAGTGAGTGTCTGTCTGTCTGAGTGTCTGAGTGTCTGTCACAGCGTTTCTCCTCAGTGGCTGGAGCAATTGATCTGAAATCGCATCACCATTAGCATATGAACACACCTAACATAACTGTGAAGCCCGTTTGTCACTTTCACAAATCGTTTGCTGTATATTAGCATTTTTATGGTGTATCTACTATTTTTATGGTGTATCTACTATCTATTCTGCATCTAGCATGAGGCTTATCTATTCTGCATCTAGCATGAGGCAACATGTTTAACCATCTCTCTGTGTGTGTGTGTGTGTGTGTGTGTGTGTGTGTGTGTGTGTGTGTGTGTGTGTGTGTGTGTGTGTGTGTGTGTGTGTGTGTGTGTGTGTGTGTGCGCGCGCGCAGGCGGGGCCCTGTTACAGATGTTGTCCAAAAATCATGCAGATCGGTACACAGTATCTCTGTAGCCATTAAACGAAACGGGTATTTCTTACATTGACGCTCCTACAGATTATCACGTAAGCACCAGTTAAAGTTACTTTCCATCCCTCATATACTGTGTGCACAGTGCACACCCCATAACCCACACACTGCACATCATTTCAGAGCTCATATCTTTGAACGGGTAAGGGCTAGTTAGTACAAATTTCAGTTTTGATCCACTGATAAATGTTAAAAACAAAAGAAATAGTAAATCATTATAGTATTATGCATATAGGCTATAATACTTTTTTGCTGTTCAACATAGACAAAGCATTAAATATATCAGAGTAGAACGGAATAAAAACAAGTTTTTGTTTGTAGAGCATGACTTAATTATGTTTGTTTTTTTTGTTTTGTTTTTTTTACCACCGGAAGTCGTCATCACTCCAAGATGGCGGAGGCAGACGGGTGCTGGTGGTGTAATAGGATGTATAGGGAGTGCCGCCTCTTATTATAGAATATCTTTGCCTGCATGCGCTATATACCTTATTCACATCGCGGCCATCTTGGATCACATGGGGCGGCAGCCTGTATTACAAACCATTGTAAACAATGGAGCAATGGTCCCAAAATATGAGTTCTATTCAACCAATTTATTTTTACCAAATCGACAAATGGGCAGATCAACATCGCCACATCAACATCCCCAAAAGGATTAAATAGAAGGGTACATCCACAATATTCATGGCAGTTAGGTTGCAATGTTATTCTGTACAAAGACTTGCTACAATATCTGTGCAGACTAGTGCTTGCTCTGCCGTCAAAGTAACTTAACTTATTTTTGCATATTAATCAGGAACAATCTAACAACAAATAGTTAATATGGTGGCGGAGCAAGCACTGCACAGATAGTCTTCTTACACATTAAAGACCCAGTGAAATGGCTATTTGGGGTATTTTATTTTGAAGTTTCAGTCTGAAAAGGAAGTCTGTGTTTCTGAACCAATCAGAAGGGACCAGCCCTTCAGGCGATGGGATGTACAATCTGAGTCATGTGATGCTTAAAGGACAACTTTAGTTTTTTACAACAAGGGTTCATATTTTAGATTGTAATTAAACAATACAAAAGATTAGTGTTAAAATGATTTCATTTACTTCTTTCTATTGTTTTAGAGATTCTTATTTCAGTGGTGGGGCATGCGTACAAGTGGCTAAATATGTAACTCTACACAGAATAAGCCCATTCCCAAGATACAATGCAACCTTTCATGGTTGGATGTGACTTATGGGGGCTAGAAGTGTAACTGTAAATAGCAATAAAGAAACTGCTGGCTTATTGTGTCTAAAAAGACATATTTAGCCACTTGTACGCATGCCCCCATGCGTACGCATGCCCCACATTTTAGCACAACAAACGCGATAAAACAATAGAACGAAGCAAATGAAAACATTTTAACACTCAATTTTTCTTTTCTCTACGTACAATCTAAAATATGAACCCTTGTTGTAAAAAACTAAAGTTGTCCTTTAATGTTTTGTTTGTAGCCCTCATTAGCAAGGCAGAGAGACACGACAGGCTGCCTCTTGTAGAGAATGTTTGTTTCCAAGTTGCTTATTATTCTAACCTATAATTTTTACAGATACATATTTTATTGTGCTCATTAAGTTTACAATGAGTAATACATAGTTTGGACGTCATCTTGAATGAGATTCAAAACGGAGTAGCTCTATAAATAAAAACAGCTGTATTTGGAGGAATGCCAGCAATGGGAATCAAACAGGTGAATTAATCAAGGTTAATTTTATATTCAAAATGTCTATCTATGTCATCGCGCAGCACGTTTCTGTTCACAGGAAGTAATTAAGAATGGCATATTTAGGGACCTTTGATATAAAAATACACAAAAAAATAGTTTATTTTATTTTTTTCAATTTAGCATCTAGTGTTAGGAATGGCCATATGATTACCACCAAGCTCTAAAAGTGTGAAAAACGTATATTTAATTTAACTGGGTCTTTAAAGTTGCAACCTAACTTGAATATTGTTACTGTGGATGTAATCAATCCAGTTATAGCCCTTCTATTTATTAATCATTTTGGGGATGTTGAAGTTATCATCTGCCCATTTGTTGATTTGGTCAAAAGAAATTGGTTGAACAGAACTTATATTTTGGGACCATCTCTCCATTGTTGTCTCCACCAGCCGAAGGCATGGGGGAGAGTATGTTTTCGCCCCTGTCCGTCCGTGCGTGCGTCCGTCCGTGCGTCCGTCCGTCCGTTACCAGCTAATCTCCGGCGCCGTTGGCCCGGTCGCTGCCGAACTATGCACACACACTCCCTGGATACCAATTCAGAACCTCTGCCCCACATTTACACATGGGACTGTTCTAGCGCCACCAGGAGGCCGTTTTTTGCTAAACTAACTATTACCATTACTCCTACAGATTTTGTCCACAATTCATATTCCATCCTGATTGGCTAAAACTGGCTTCCAAAGTTAGCAGAATTGGTCAGTTTTGAATAAAATGCCTGAAATCATGAACGCAGTGTGCAATTTTGGTGAAATTGTGCATGGACATTCCCAATAGGCAGAGGAATAAATGCCACTTAAATATTTTCAAATCAGCCTCATGGTGGCGCTATAACAGGCCGATTCATGTTTTTACCTATAACTCCACTGATCAGTGTACAACGTTGTATGTGCACTCCCTAGAGGCCAAGGAAAAACCTTTGCCCTGCATTTTTCGTATCTGCCGTTTATAGCGCCACCAGGAGGCTGACTTTCCTTGAGATTTTATCCAAAAATCATGCAAATCACTACACAGTATCTCTATAGTCATGTGATCAAGACAGATCTGTCCGATATCTCATATTCTATCCTAATTGGCTAACATTGGCTTCCAAAGTTTGCAGAATTGGCCTATTTTGAAAAAAATCACTTAAATCATGAACGCAGCTTGTGATTACAGAAAAATTCAGCACGCACATTCCCACTAGGTCAAGGAACAAATGCCACACTTTTTACATTGGCCTGTTATAGCGCCACCAGCAGGTCAACTTTTTCCAAACACATTTTTGGAACAAAATGCCTCAAGTCATGCAGGGTCACATTGCTGTTAACTCTCCCCACGCTTTGAACGATAACGCTCGCCCCATTTTTTACAGAACGTCGATGCCAATACGGCGCTCGTTCGGTTCGTTCGTCTGATGACTGTAAGCTGATGAGGGGTCGCGCGGCCGTTTACTGTAAACACATTTTCCGCTGTGATGGTGTAAAAAATCCATTATGCGTTAGATCAACGGAGAACAATTCACTTCCTTGTTGATTTCCTCTGGCCCGGAGGCTCTGTAGCCAGTGACTGCTCTGAATGTACGGCAACACATAGCAGGACAATTCACATTCATTCTCGCATGACGCCGCCCTCTGCTGCCTGGCAGACCAAAGTGCACTATTGCACAACCCAAAAAAATAAAAATAAATAAATAAATGTCTGTCTGTCTATCTACTATAACGTCGCAAAGGTAAGCCGCTTTTTGATGGCGCCAGACCCAATAAATAAATAAATAATCTGGCAGTAGGAGAGTTAAAGGCCAAAGAAGACATGGCACCCTTTTCACATTTACCGCCACCAGGACCTACCTTACCTGGTGGAGACCTGTGCTCGGAAGAGCACTGCTTCTTGTTTACAATGGTTTGTAATGCAGGCTGCCAATGCAGGCTGCCATGTGGTCATGTGATCCAAGATGGTCGCAGTGTGAATAAGGTCTATAAACTAACCGTTAGGGCATAGCGGTATAGCTTCTAGTTTTTTTATTTTCACTTCTTGGCACCTTTTTGAAGACTCACTGTAATGCAATAGATAATTTAGTTTTTGCTTTTTCTCCCCTTTTCTCCCCAATGTAGTAATTCTAATTGATTAGTCCACACACACACACACACACACACACACACACACACACACACACACACACACACACACACATTTCTGTTGTATCGTACTGACTCACCTGCGAGTGATGAGCCCCACCGGAGGACGTAGACCCTTCATCCTACTCCTCCCACCCAACACTCCTTGCTGACAGGTGCCGCCTCAGCCCATAGGATTACATGCAATGACAATTTTCACCCTCCCCTCCCGGTCTTCCCTCCCATGAACATAGGCCAGTTTAGTTCATGTAGACGCTTGACAAAGCTGGGTGCCAATTTGACTAATTTGTGCACGTCAGCTGGCTCTCCATTACCGTCCACTAAAAACGCAAAGTGTTCACTTATTGGGCCTGTAGCGTATCTTTTTGAGCTGTCTCCGGTTAATTAATGCTTTTGCTGATATTCTCTCTGTACTGCTTTCATAAACCATTTCTATTACAATTACTATGTGACAGTGTACACAAAGCACAGGCCATGTAAACAGTCAAGATGTAATAATATTAAACCGTAAAACAGAGACATAGGCCCAAACTTATTTAGAGACTGAACTGGCTCCATAGTCTGCTAGGTAGTTTAACACTCTCTAGTGAAACTCTAGTGAGATTTAAAACTCCCTGGGTTTCCAACTCACTGTTGCTTTAACTGTCTATGGTATGAGGTTGATTCAGATCAGTGGTACTGTAGATAGATAGATACAATGTAACTACTGTCTATGTGTTATGTAGATCGATACATACCAGTGCGGCCCCATCCAGAGACCACACACTCCTTGCCATCAGGGAACGGTTCCTTCGGCAGACAGGCAGTTTTAACATAGCGGGTTTCCACAGCACAGAGAGAACCGTTGGTGGCACTCAGCTGAAGTAAAGCTGACACACAGTAAGCAAGGATTTCAATTAATCTCAATAATCTAGGATCATAGGTAAAGCAAGAATCCATCAGATTCAGATTCACTTTATTGTCACTTAGATGCACTGGTTAGATGAGAGAAAAAAAAAAAAAAAACACTAGAACTGCACTCTGTCGAGGTGCCAACTTGTGTTGTGTGCACAAGTAGCAAGTAGGTCTCAGCCATACATGGCCTACTTGTGCGCCAGCAGAGTGTGCCATGACGTGTGCACTGCTGGCCACATTGGCTGTTAAAACTCACTTAGCGCCGGTCGACTCCTGGATCGACTAGCTCATTATGGACGTCCCTGCCGATCGACTTTAATCGACTTTTATATAAAAGCATTGTTTAAGCTTTTATTTGGGTTAATAGACGGAGCGAAACGGTTTCCTTACCTTCAGCTGGTAATAACACGAGACCGTGAAAAAAAAAGGGTACGATTATGACGTCACCGCTAAACCAGGCCTTCCAGCTTCTGCTAGCCGTTAGGCTCAATGCAAACCATCCGACCCTTACGCAGCTTCACTAGGTCGGATTTTGATTCGGAAACTTTCTGTGTGGCGTCTGTATACGTTCCGCTGCCCAGACCGATGGTGGTTTTAGACGATCAAGCACAAATTGAACAGGATTGAGCACAGATGGCGGCCTGCAGATCTCCCATTGTGAGTCAATGGAGCGACGTCCCTTTCCCATCCTTTAATCATGGTTTAAACATGGCTTCTTCTGAAGGTTTTAGTGTTACGATGGCGCACTCTAGTGGTCTTTTTGTGGTGGTTTATCATCATGGCTTTGAAAACAATGAAATTATACCCTATCATGTTGATAAAATATAGCTATTTCCTGGCGTTATTAGTGCAAATTCATATTTTAAGTTGGCTGGCAATGGGTTTTTAATGAAGACAGGAATGCTCTTATATACAGGGGTGCACATAACTGGTACGCAAGTGCGCATGCGCCGTCAAAATAAATATTGCGTACTGGATCAAACAACGCAAATCGCTTTTGCGCACCGCCGCCGGTAGCTTTATTTAATTATTTATAGTGTTGACTAATCATTACAAGTGTCTCTTATTTTGAAATCCGACGATTTTAGAGGAAGTCAGTAACCCAGCTGCGATTTTAGAGGAAGTCAGTAACCCAGCTGCCATGACACCTCTGTTGTTATGCTGTTCGAAACTCTAGTGTAACTAAGTAAACACGGACCCACGTGGATTTAAAACAATATATTAGCCACAGTTCATATTTACGATATTTAAACCATGCTGTGAAAAAATTAACACACTTTGGAAATACGGCACGTTAATCTCTTGGAATCTCCACAGCAGCATACAATATATGTGAGTAGATCATCTCATCTCATCATGCTGGTTTACGTCGCGTCACAAGGCTTTCACGTAACGTTGTGGGAGCAGAGCTTGTAGTTGTAGCTCCAATAAAACGCTTGCTGTGCAGTTATCAGGTGCAAACGAGATCGGCCATCGCCGGCGTCTTTTCTCTTTACTAGGCTATTATTTATTTTGTCTTGCACTTGCATGAGCGACTACTGGATGTATATCTATTTCAGGGGTCCTCAATAGGCGGACCGCGGTCCAGGGCCGGATCTAGCCTTTAGTAGTAGGTGGGGCAGCAAGAAATGATAGGGGGGCACCTCCAGCCCACGCGTGAGGCGTGGGCGAAAAAAAATGGGGGGATCAAACCCCCTAAAACACCCGAAATGCATAAAAAACTAAGCATTTTGGCACACTTATACCTATAACACGCACAGGTCTTACACCTATCTCTCTCATGTCTCTATATATTCTAGTAGAGATGGACTGATTCTTGGCCGGTACTGATCCACCGGTTTTATGAAGGTCTGACCTGCCAAAACCGATTTTCCGATACCGATTTCTTTAGCTATGAACTAGAAAATGGGGTTGCTCCAATACCCTTTTTTCAGGCCAAGTAGGCCTACAAGACATACTTCAATTTGAGTACCAATAAGCTAGAAGAACACTAATGCCAAATCAATCACAAAAGTACAATATCCAAAATCACAGACCATATCCAGTCTAATATGATATGGATATAATATTGATGCCAGCTGATCATTCACTGTAAGGCCTAAAGTTAAAAATACATACTACTGTATATATTGTATAATTGCTGTGCCATTGCTTCTGTCTGTGTCACTGTTAGAGCTGCTTGATTAAGGCAAAACCTTTATTTTAAAATTATTGGTATACATATTGAGATCATTTATTTCAAATATTATTAATAATATTATTATTGAATAAATATTTTTTAACAAGCAAAACGATTGTCTTAAAAGCTAAAATAAATAAGGTTGCATTCATTGTCTTCAAGGTGAGAAATTTACCTTGTGTCAAAGTAGTCTGACTAGTCTATTCCTTCCTTTCAAATATTTAAGGGCAAAATATTACCTCATGATCCTGGCTGTTCCTGTTGTTTTGGGTTGTAAAACCTCTGTAAGGGACTTAAAATGTTACTTAATACATTTCTGTTGCTTAATGTAATTTGTGAAACTATCGGAGGATACTATAACGACCTTTAACAGGCTTCACCTGGACATGCATTAATTAATCCAGCGTGTGGACAGACACACATGACACCACGCAAAGTGAACTGACTTTTTTTTTCCAACAACAGAGAAACGGGAGGTGGTTTTCCTTTGAAACTGGCTAAAATAAAGGGACATTTATAGGATGGCTTTTTCTGTCGCTTGCAACAGCTTTTGCAATGCTGTTGCTTTCTGTTAAATGAAAGTGAAAGTAAACTCCTTCTGCATGGACCGTCTGGACTGGAGGCAGGAAAGCCTTGCGATGCTTTTTTTTTTTTCTCCTTCTTTGAGACTACATTGACACAGGATTATGGAATATATCCTTACATTGCAAAGGTAATCAGCATCATCTGTATTCTGTTGTAGGCTGCCACTAAGTAGACTGGCTGCTATTTGCTAATGTTTAAATTAGTCCAGAGCATCATGCTGTGCACCGGAATTTAGGTCAGTGACCGTCCGGTCACCAATGCGGCCGGTTTGATATCATACCGGCCGATTTTTGATTTTTGCATGCCATCATGTTTGGTGGGGCAGACAGGGCATTTAGGGGGGCATTGCCCCCCCTTGCCTATGCCTAGATCCGGCCCCGCCGCGGTCCATGTCCGGACCGCGAGGCACTGCCGATCGGACCCAGGACGAATTATAGTAAAAAAATAAATAAATGAAAAAATCGGAAAATCTCTCCTCGTTTCCACTTCTCGTTCACTTCATTGCATGCGCTCTGAGACTGTGTGTGTGCGTGTGTGAGAGAGAGAGACAACGACACGCTGATTGGCTGATGCCGGGTTACATAGTATTATGGGATGTCATCTCTATGACAACAACGCGCTGACAGGCTGTTACCACAGACCGTGCGTGGAAGCTTTCAGAGCAGGCAGCTAGCAGCTAGCTCTAGCTGCAGCCTGCAACAGTGCAACTAGTTATACATCAGTGGGTTTCATTCACGCACATCAACATCAACGTGAATACGTTTGCAGGATTGCAATCTTCTCTCAGGAGAGTTTGTCGCGACGCGCCACGGCCCGTGACGGCCGCCTCTCTTTCTGCATGGCGAGCTGCACGCAGTACTCGCAGAGAGAACCGTTGGTGGCACTCAGCTGAAGTAAAGCTGACACACAGTAAGCAAGGATTTCAATTAATCTCAATAATCTAGGATCATAGGTAAAGCAAGAATCCATCAGATTCAGATTCACTTTATTGTCACTTAGATGCACTGGTTAGATGAGAGAAAAAAAAAACAAACACTAGAACTGCACTCTGTCGAGGTGCCAACTTGTGTTGTGTGCACAAGTAGCAAGTAGGTCTCAGCCATACATGGCCTACTTGTGCGCCAGCAGAGTGTGCCATGACGTGTGCACTGCTGGCCACATTGGCTGTTAAAACTCACTTAGCGCCGGTCGACTCCTGGATCGACTAGCTCATTATGGACGTCCCTGCCGATCGACTTTAATCGACTTTTATATAAAAGCATTGTTTAAGCTTTTATTTGGGTTAATAGACGGAGCGAAACGGTTTCCTTACCTTCAGCTGGTAATAACACGAGACCGTGAAAAAAAAAGGGTACGATTATGACGTCACCGCTAAACCAGGCCTTCCAGCTTCTGCTAGCCGTTAGGCTCAATGCAAACCATCCGACCCTTACGCAGCTTCACTAGGTCGGATTTTGATTCGGAAACTTTCTGTGTGGCGTCTGTATACGTTCCGCTGCCCAGACCGATGGTGGTTTTAGACGATCAAGCACAAATTGAACAGGATTGAGCACAGATGGCGGCCTGCAGATCTCCCATTGTGAGTCAATGGAGCGACGTCCCTTTCCCATCCTTTAATCATGGTTTAAACATGGCTTCTTCTGAAGGTTTTAGTGTTACGATGGCGCACTCTAGTGGTCTTTTTGTGGTGGTTTATCATCATGGCTTTGAAAACAATGAAATTATACCCTATCATGTTGATAAAATATAGCTATTTCCTGGCGTTATTAGTGCAAATTCATATTTTAAGTTGGCTGGCAATGGGTTTTTAATGAAGACAGGAATGCTCTTATATACAGGGGTGCACATAACTGGTACGCAAGTGCGCATGCGCCGTCAAAATAAATATTGCGTACTGGATCAAACAACGCAAATCGCTTTTGCGCACCGCCGCCGGTAGCTTTATTTAATTATTTATAGTGTTGACTAATCATTACAAGTGTCTCTTATTTTGAAATCCGACGATTTTAGAGGAAGTCAGTAACCCAGCTGCGATTTTAGAGGAAGTCAGTAACCCAGCTGCCATGACACCTCTGTTGTTATGCTGTTCGAAACTCTAGTGTAACTAAGTAAACACGGACCCACGTGGATTTAAAACAATATATTAGCCACAGTTCATATTTACGATATTTAAACCATGCTGTGAAAAAATTAACACACTTTGGAAATACGGCACGTTAATCTCTTGGAATCTCCACAGCAGCATACAATATATGTGAGTAGATCATCTCATCTCATCATGCTGGTTTACGTCGCGTCACAAGGCTTTCACGTAACGTTGTGGGAGCAGAGCTTGTAGTTGTAGCTCCAATAAAACGCTTGCTGTGCAGTTATCAGGTGCAAACGAGATCGGCCATCGCCGGCGTCTTTTCTCTTTACTAGGCTATTATTTATTTTGTCTTGCACTTGCATGAGCGACTACTGGATGTATATCTATTTCAGGGGTCCTCAATAGGCGGACCGCGGCGCGGTCCATGTCCGGACCGCGAGGCACTGCCGATCGGACCCAGGACGAATTATAGTAAAAAAATAAATAAATGAAAAAATCGGAAAATCTCTCCTCGTTTCCACTTCTCGTTCACTTCATTGCATGCGCTCTGAGACTGTGTGTGTGCGTGTGTGAGAGAGAGAGACAACGACACGCTGATTGGCTGATGCCGGGTTACATAGTATTATGGGATGTCATCTCTATGACAACAACGCGCTGACAGGCTGTTACCACAGACCGTGCGTGGAAGCTTTCAGAGCAGGCAGCTAGCAGCTAGCTCTAGCTGCAGCCTGCAACAGTGCAACTAGTTATACATCAGTGGGTTTCATTCACGCACATCAACATCAACGTGAATACGTTTGCAGGATTGCAATCTTCTCTCAGGAGAGTTTGTCGCGACGCGCCACGGCCCGTGACGGCCGCCTCTCTTTCTGCATGGCGAGCTGCACGCAGTACTCGCAGAGAGAACCGTTGGTGGCACTCAGCTGAAGTAAAGCTGACACACAGTAAGCAAGGATTTCAATTAATCTCAATAATCTAGGATCATAGGTAAAGCAAGAATCCATCAGATTCAGATTCACTTTATTGTCACTTAGATGCACTGGTTAGATGAGAGAAAAAAAAAAAAAACACTAGAACTGCACTCTGTCGAGGTGCCAACTTGTGTTGTGTGCACAAGTAGCAAGTAGGTCTCAGCCATACATGGCCTACTTGTGCGCCAGCAGAGTGTGCCATGACGTGTGCACTGCTGGCCACATTGGCTGTTAAAACTCACTTAGCGCCGGTCGACTCCTGGATCGACTAGCTCATTATGGACGTCCCTGCCGATCGACTTTAATCGACTTTTATATAAAAGCATTGTTTAAGCTTTTATTTGGGTTGGCTGGCAATGGGTTTTTAATGAAGACAGGAATGCTCTTATATACAGGGGTGCACATAACTGGTACGCAAGTGCGCATGCGCCGTCAAAATAAATATTGCGTACTGGATCAAACAACGCAAATCGCTTTTGCGCACCGCCGCCGGTAGCTTTATTTAATTATTTATAGTGTTGACTAATCATTACAAGTGTCTCTTATTTTGAAATCCGACGATTTTAGAGGAAGTCAGTAACCCAGCTGCGATTTTAGAGGAAGTCAGTAACCCAGCTGCCATGACACCTCTGTTGTTATGCTGTTCGAAACTCTAGTGTAACTAAGTAAACACGGACCCACGTGGATTTAAAACAATATATTAGCCACAGTTCATATTTACGATATTTAAACCATGCTGTGAAAAAATTAACACACTTTGGAAATACGGCACGTTAATCTCTTGGAATCTCCACAGCAGCATACAATATATGTGAGTAGATCATCTCATCTCATCATGCTGGTTTACGTCGCGTCACAAGGCTTTCACGTAACGTTGTGGGAGCAGAGCTTGTAGTTGTAGCTCCAATAAAACGCTTGCTGTGCAGTTATCAGGTGCAAACGAGATCGGCCATCGCCGGCGTCTTTTCTCTTTACTAGGCTATTATTTATTTTGTCTTGCACTTGCATGAGCGACTACTGGATGTATATCTATTTCAGGGGTCCTCAATAGGCGGACCGCGGTCCATGTCCGGACCGCGAGGCACTGCCGATCGGACCCAGGACGAATTATAGTAAAAAAATAAATAAATGAAAAAATCGGAAAATCTCTCCTCGTTTCCACTTCTCGTTCACTTCATTGCATGCGCTCTGAGACTGTGTGTGTGCGTGTGTGAGAGAGAGAGACAACGACACGCTGATTGGCTGATGCCGGGTTACATAGTATTATGGGATGTCATCTCTATGACAACAACGCGCTGACAGGCTGTTACCACAGACCGTGCGTGGAAGCTTTCAGAGCAGGCAGCTAGCAGCTAGCTCTAGCTGCAGCCTGCAACAGTGCAACTAGTTATACATCAGTGGGTTTCATTCACGCACATCAACATCAACGTGAATACGTTTGCAGGATTGCAATCTTCTCTCAGGAGAGTTTGTCGCGACGCGCCACGGCCCGTGACGGCCGCCTCTCTTTCTGCATGGCGAGCTGCACGCAGTACTCGGTACAGTACAGGAGTGAGCCACGAGCCGTTTCGTCAATCGTCACCGACGCGCAACAACTTGTTTTCAGATGGATATTCACGTTGCGACACAAGCATAAATTATTCGAAGATTATCCCAGTTTGTTAAAAGAAACCAGAGCAACTAACACTAGTGCAAAATATCTCTGCTCCACATTGATTTACTACTGTTCTCCTTTCAATGGGTTGTTGTTGTTCTTTAGTCAAGTGAAGTGAGGTCCCCAAATGAGTTTGGAGGACTCAGAGTCCCCAGGCCAGGCCAGGCCAGATGACAGTGAATAATTTAAAGACCCTTTTAATAAAGAAAGAAACGGAAAAAGACCATTACTGCATCAACAAACTACTAAAAAAACTAACATTAGCAAAAGTAAAATAATATAAGAAAGGTATCCCTAATAATGTAAGATTATGAGGGCAAGTGGCCATGAACTGAGGGCAAGTAGAACATGACCTGTACTTGCCAGACAGGCAAATGCCTCTGAGACCATAGTGTCAACCCCTGGTTGGTACTTTTTTGTATCTTTGCCTACTATATAAGATTGACCGACATAAAAATAAGCGGATATATATGTTTATTATTTCATTTTTTTCCCCGGACCCAGACCGGTTTCAAAAAAATATTTGTGGACCTTCAAGATTTGTATTTGAGGACCCCTGATCTATTTGATACATGAACATCTCCCGTCATATTTCTCCATCTATTCATTGCTTTTAAATGTGCCAAAAAATATTAAAATGGCACTGTTGAATAGGATGACTATTTAATGTGCAGCACTAAAAGGCTTGCATTGTAGTGTTCTATTGATTTGGTCATGTCAGAGCCCTGGTCATGTTTATAGGCCTATGTATATGTATATATATATATATATATATATATATATATATATATATATATATATATATATATATATATATATATATATATAAAAAGGTGTGTACCAAGCAACATATCCAGGTGCTCCCCTGAGTACTAGCCCCAAAAGGTTTTGTCCACCCCTGCTATACCAAACTCTGCTGGCATCAACAGGAATGCTGGTCCCTCATTGTTAATGATGACGTTGCTAGAGATGCTGGTCCCTGATTGGGCTACGGTCTTCAACGAAAGGTGTCATACATACATACGTACGTACGTACGTATATACGTAACAGAGGTGATCTGAACTTCCTCTTTGGTCTGGGGGAAGATACTAGACTTGTGAGGCTTCAGGCTGGGGCTGCGACTCTCTCCGCCACAAATCACACCCAGTGTGAAATGAGCTGTGCTTTTTATGAGTTAATTTCATTAAGTGTCAGCTTTGCAGGGCATATGCAAGTTCAAACAGACAAAGCCAGATGTAGGAGCTGTTAGCACCGTTAAAAAAATAGGGCAAGAATTTCAATCAGTGAAAGTGCATAGTACAAAGTACAGGGGTTTATTGCACTGTTATTTAACAGTTCCTCAGCCTGCGAGTGTGCGCTAATATTCACCTTATTCCTGGCCCTCTCCAGGGCACCCGGCACCGCCATTGCCTTTTACAGAGGGCTCCATTGAGTTTTTTCTCTGTGAGCTGCTTCATTAAACATCTTTTCACGTCTTCCCTAGTCAAGGAAGTTATTTTAGAAGGAAAGGAAACGGATGCGCCGTGACGCTCACCATGGGTGCCAAAACCCGCACCTTAAGTGCGATGAAATACATGGCACGGCTAGATCAGCTCATGTCATATAATCCATTCAGGAATATAAAATAAGACTTATCACAAGTATTCTTTACAGTCATTGAGGATGTAACAGTGGCAGGTATGGTTTCTGTCTCAGAGGTATCGCGAGTTCTGATTGCTAGACAGTAAACGGTGGACAGTCTCGCGATACAGAAATATAATTTGTACTATTTACATGTGTGACGGAGAGAGTCGCAGCCCCAGCCTTGAAGCCTCAAAATTCTAGTATCTCCCCCAGACCAAAGAGATGTCTCTTTGGTCTAGTGGTCAAGATATTGGACTTTCGCGTGGGAGACCCGGGTACGAACCCGGGTGGGGAGGTTCGGATCACCTCCGTTACATTGGTGCCGTGACCCGGATTCGGGCTTCCCCGTAGGAGGAGGTCAAAGGGGGGTGAGTGTGCCGGAGAGAGTCGCAGCCCCAGCCTTGAAGCCTCAAAAGTCTAGTATCTCCCCCAGACCAAACAGATGTCTCTTTGGTCTAGTGGTTAAGATATTGGACTTTCGCGTGGGAGACCCGGGTACGAACCCGGGTGGGGAGGTTCGGATAACCCCCGTTACACATGCCTACATAAAATTACACAGTGCGCACATCGAAAATCAACACAGCAGAAAGAAAAATGTCTTCTTTGATTTTCCAGAAGCGATTACTTACAAGGTCTCAGTCATTAACACAACGGAAGCCAAGGTTTCTAACATTTCTAGCTGTTGCTGCTGCCGCCGTTCACTTACGCTTTATTTTGAAGAGCCTCGGAAGCTTCGTGCGTGTGCACGTGAGTGTCCACTGACGATTGAGGAAGATAATCCATTTGTTTACAAACGCTTGCGAAACTAAAATCCAAACCGCGGCCGACCATTGCGTTATAGTGTCGCCGTGAAAACAAGCAGATCTCTGCTTCCCTGGCGTTCTTTGCACCTTATTCAGAGATAAAGCTGTTTTTATGTTTCAGCATAGAATAGGATGTCAATGCAGCCTAGACGCACCATTTCGCTTCTGTGCGCGTGTTATGACATATGCACCAGTGTCTCTCACAGGGTACACAGGACGGATGCAGCTGCATGTAACAAAGTTAACCCTTTGCCTCGTTGAGAGACGAGACAACCTCCAGTGGCCTTGTCTCGTTACTGAACGAGTTTGGCCCCTTGGGTGTTAAAGGACAACTTTGTTTTTTTACAACAAGGGCTCATATTTTAGAAAATTACAGAATTTCTTTTCATTACAGAAAAGAAACGATGAGTGTTAACGTTTTCATTTACTTCTTTCTATTGTTTTTACGATTTTACTATTTTGATTTCCGTGGTTGGGGGCATGCGTACAAGTGGCTAAATGTGTCTTTTTAGACACAATAAGCCGGCAATTACTATTTACACCAGCCCCCATAAGTCACATCTGACCATGGAATATTGCAGTGCATCTTGGTAATGGGCTTATTGTGTCTAGAAATACATATTTAGCCACTTGCATGCATGCCCCCAACCTGGGGGCTGTTAAATCGCTAAAGTTTTAGAACACCCACTCCGTTATTTTCAGCTTCTGAAGCCTTCTCTTTATATGTTTTCTTCTTAGCAGTGACAGGGGCGGGATTTCGTGCCAAAATGACGTAATCTGCATCATCTGTATACGTTGTGTATACGTTGCCCAATCACATCGCCGATCATGCACACATGGTACACTACCGGCCAATCACAGCTTATCTGCTCTGGTCTCCAGGAAGCGCCTCCGCTTGGCTACAGTGTTTACCATGGTGAAGGATTTTAACCTCTTAATCCACAAATCCTGGCCAGAAAATTACGTTCTACCATGCGTTCTACCCCTCCACGGATTACTATCAGTCGCGGTGGTTTGCGGCGCCGCTCCGGTGGTCCGCGGCGGTGGTCCGCAACGACTCCGGACGAAAAACGCCCGAAAAAAGCAATAGCGCTACTGACCACTAGTTGAGCAACTTACACAGTATAGCTTTAACATTAGAGAGCTGTCTTGTTTAGGGATGGAGCCCTAATGAATGATTGTTTTAATGATATGTGTTACTCGGGTCAATTGTCATCTTCAGACACCCAATTTGTTTTTTTTCGCGGCCTTTTTTCGCTGCCTTTTTTTCATGGCCTCGTCCACGGCCGGCCGTCTGCGTCCACGGCCGCGTCCCGCGTCCCACGGCCGCGTCCCGCGTCCATGGACGCGGCGGCCAACGGCTCTTGTCTTCCTCTAAAATAGGCGGATTTCAAAATAAGAGACACATTTTAGGTCTACTTACAGGAAGTACATGTTAACGTGCAGTATGTGACTCCGAAGCTAGTATCTGACACTAAATAAATAATTAAATAAAGATACCGGCGGCAGTGCGCAAAATCGCTTCATGTTGTTTGACTGGCACGCAATATTTATTTTGACTGCGCATGCGTACTTGCGTACCAGTTATGAGCACCCCTGTATATAACATTGAATGACACAGATAGAACACAGTACTATGCAGTAGAAAAAAAGGAAAATTAAATTTAAATCAAAGTCCCTAATAATAGACAAAGAGCTTGACAGTTAATCATGTTGTGTTGTACGTCAATTCATGGCCTCACCAATGTCACTGTGAAGGGGATGGTATTGAATACCATTAGACAACGTTGATGGTCTGTAATCCGGGTGAACGATGGCTCTCGCCACGGGGATGACCTGGTCAGAGTCTTCATTTCTCGTAAGGTACACTCCCCCCACGACCACCTGCATGTCCATGGACCTGTTACTGATAAACATTATGTTAAATAAAAGTCAATCTCCTTTCACGATACATCACGATTCACCCCGTTCCCGATACGATCCCCAATTCGATGCGATTTGTCTGCGATTCAATTCTGCACAATGCGATACGATGCGATACGGTGCGATTTGGTGCGATTCAACACAATGCAAAGAGTTTATATTAAAGCCCATGTTAATTTCCCAAAACAGGTGCATTACATTTAATTTCCAAGCAATTTATTGTTTTACTGTAGAACTAGGCTATGTCTAACAACCCAACTTGTTGAATTCTGAGAAAACACAAAGGGTCTGATGCCTTGCTGGCTGGTAGAATTGTTTGATTAATAATCATGATACTGATAGTATATCATTATAATATCATTACATGGGTCTTCAACAGGTGGTCAGAGACCCCTAGGGCCCTCAGAGTTATGGGAGGCTGACAAATATTCTTTGTGATAGGAACCTTGTTTTTACAGTAACCAATTGAACAAGAAGCAACCCTATAGGGGAGCATTAGCCAAAACATTAACAAGTATTGAGGGTTTAAGAGATTAAATCATTCATGGATTATAATTACTATAATAATAATAATAACCTTTATTTATAGAGCACATTTCAGACATGATTGGCCCATTCAAAGCGCCCGCTCTTCAGGCGCGCAGGAAATAAAATAAAATATGTGCAGCTTCAGTCCACACTACACACCACCCACCAGCAGGGGGGGGTGATGTGCGGACTGAAGTGTCAGGCTATGTATAAAGTGCGTTGCAATAGTCTAATCTGGATAAAACAAAGGCATAGGTCAGTTTCTTGGCATCCTCTAGGCAGAGGAAAGATCTGACTCTAGCGATATTTCTCAAATGATAAAAAGATGTTTTTGTGACGTTATCAATGTGTTTTTCAAAATTGAGGTCCGGGTCAAGGATCACACCCAGGTTTCTGACAGTTGCTTTTACATGTGATGACAAATTCCCAAGGTTGTTAGTTATTGCAAGTCTCTGAGCGTCTGTGCCAATAATGAGTATTTCAGTTTTTTCTTGGTTAAGTTTAAGGGAATTGCTGTTCATCCATTGTTCTATGCTGGAAAGGCAGTTTAGCAGAGGCTGAAGTGGGTTGTTGCTGTCTGGGTCTATAGAAAGATACAGCTGAGTATCATCAGCATAGCTATGGAAATGGATACCATGGCCACGTATAATTTCTCCAAGTGGGAGCATGTAGAGGGAGAACAACAATGGGCCAAGGATCGAGCCCTGGGGAACACCAAAGCTGGACCCTCGCCTCTCCGAGACATAGTCCCCGAGACTCACCGAGTAGCTCCGGCCAGTGAGGTAGGTGCGGAACCAGTTCAACTAACATAAATCCATCATATTAATAGAAAAGATGATGTGTGAACAAATAAACACAAATTATTAATTCATTAATTCATGTCACACACTGATGATAGTGCTGTCAAAAAGTCTATGAAAAGGTTCATCTGCAACAGTTTTATATAATAGCCTAGTAAGCCTATAGGCTAAAAAAACCGACATTGCGCACACCTAAATAGCAGCTCTACAAGCTTGCGTTGTGAGCTTAAATAGCAGACCTACAAGAATGAATACATAAATAGTAGATCTACAAGCTCACAACACGTCGTGAGCAGTAGTGTGTTGCAGCAACAGTGGTTTTAAACGCTAGCTGCACACCCAGCGACGTTGTTGTACTTCATACGTCAATAAAGGGCACAAGCTTTTTTAACAATATTATCTCAGAGACTCGACAAGAACAAACGGGTGTGGAATGTGATCATAATTTCACCCAGCATGCTCCAGTCCAGTGACACAACAATGGATCACATCAGTGAACATTGGATAGGGAAGTTATAAAGCTAAATGTGGTATAATCTTGCATTTTTAACCCGTGGTGCTATCTGTATCTGCAGTCGTTAAGTTGGGTGGGGGTGATCCCTGTGCTGCGCGCATCACTCAGCCGCTCTGCGCTGTGGAAGACACGTGTCAAGTCCTTTTTTGGTGTGACCTCCAGTACACGTACACAAGAGAAAAGCTTCTCTCTTTCAAGGGATAACATTCTGTGCCACCCAAGGATGTTATTCTTGAACTGTGGGTTGAAAGGAGTGATGTAGATGTTAAATATCACGTGACGTGGGGGAGAAGCAGGAACAGGACAAAATGTATCTTCTAAGGCTGGTACTCGATAAAAAAATCTAATTAAATACAGGCTTTGTAATTAATTAATCACATTTAAATCGCATATCAATATTTGACCTGAGAACAGGGAGAAACATTTTTTTAATGGATTTTGGTGTACGAGTGAATCAATGAATAGTGAATACATAAACTTAAGCAACAAAACCTTTTTTTAATAAAGGTAGAACTTAACCAAGACCAACAGATCAGTGCGATTTTTGGAACTTAGCACCATCTGTAAACAGTGATAGTTCGCCTATTTTTTTAACCAAAGCTGTATGAAGTTGTTGCAAGGGCATTAATTGGTTAAATGATTCCCGTCACAGCGTGTGCTTGCTGTGCTCTGTGCTGCAGCACACGCCCCCATAACAAGGGGTTGTGCGGTCGCAGCTGCAGTGCAACTGCAAGCTAGCCTTAGCAGCCTAGAATGCATGATTACAGTGGTCCAGAGATTGTCTAATCGAACAGCTTTCTATTGCTCAATACAATAACCCATCGTCTTCAAATGTATTGTACAGACATGTACAAATGGAACCAAGTGGACCTGTTACATTTGACTGAGTTACAGACCCATTCCATTTGGGATTTACAGTCCATTTGGTCCTGACTATCTTTTTAGCTGGGGCCCCCCTTATATTCCCTCAAAGACCCTGCCCTGAGGGTCCCGGGATCCCACTTTGAGAACCAATAGTACAGACGATATATTTTATGTATTAGTCATACGTTGTTTTACCCTCGTCAATCGTCAATGTTGTAAGAACTGTAGCTCTGGTCCATAGCGTAGTGCACTGAAGTAGTGCGTAGTGCTATGTCACCTATGAGCCCTTGCGCCGTTGGAAAGGCTGCGCACCCTCTCGTCTGTGGTAAAAATACAAAGTACAGTTTCGCTTCTCATCAAAACGAAGACATCTTCATAGAGTAAAAAGCCTACTTTCCGTAGTGGGGGCAATCTGTGTCTGAATCTCATGTCTAAAATGCACTTCGCCATAAAAGAAAATATTTCAAAATCTGGTCAATCGACTTTTCTATTGACAATATCTGTAGAGGGCGGTGTGGAGTAGCTAAAACTTCCAGTGAAATATTTATTTTTCTGCAACAAATGTGTATTTTAGACGTGGGGTGGGGGGCTACGACTGTTGCCACTAAGGAAAGTAGGCTTTACAGTTTACAGTTTACAGTTTAGGCATTTAGCAGACACTTTTAATCCAAAGCGACTTACAATAAGCAAATAAACATCACAATAATAAACGAGATTAAGTGTCAGTACATCAACAGCAATATAACAAATGTGAATGAATATATATCTAGAAAAAGAAACTATATAATCCGTAAAAAAGGTTTCTAAAAACCTAAAAACAAATGCTAACTAGCTTCACATATGGTCATTGATTTTTCCAGTAGTGCTAAGGGTTTAGGTGGAGTCTGAAAAGGTGAGTCTTCAGTCCTCGGCGAAAGCTAGCGAGTGAGTCCGTTGTTCTAAGTGCGACAGGGAGTTTATTCCACAACTTGGGGGCCAGGAGGGCAAACTGTCTCGGACGAGTGGATTTTTGCCCTGGGTTTTAACATTTGGCTTTTAACATCTTAGGACCGTCTTTGTTTTGGTGAATAGTGAAAGTATATATTTTATTTTTACTACAGACGAGAGGCTGAGCAGCCTGGGCTGCTGCGGCTCTGAGTGCAAGGGCTCACCAGTGACATAGCGTAACGTTAGATACAGGACCAGAGCTAAGAAGAACAGGAAAACCCACTGGCTCCAACAAGCCAAAGTTGTCTGGTGTCTTTATCCTTGGGGAAACGGTGGAAGAGGTTTTTCATTTATCCAGTAAGGCGTGGATATATCTCCCTTGTGTTAGCAATGGCAGATAGAGCTTAGCTGCGCTAGGCTATTCAAGGCTAGTTTGCAGGAGCGATACGACTGCACAACCGCTTGTTATGGGGCGTGTGCTGCAGCACAGAGCACTTCTTCTTCTTCCTCTGTCGGGTTTATTGGCAGTTGGCAAACCATTCAAGGTGCATTACCACCACCAACTTTACAAGAGTGGAACTTTCCACAAACAGTACATTTCTTCTGATGCTTAGTGCCCACATACCCACTATATCCCTTTCATAAAATTGTCCGTTTTATGCGTCCGACATCGCTGTCGGCGCAAATTCCTCTCTCAGAATGTCATTGAGATCTTCTCCGCTTATTTCCACAATGTCCAGGAATCGCCTAGCTGCATCTAGCACCATTCTAATTCTCTCGGATTTCCTTGGAATTTCTACAGCACAGTTTATTACCATTGCAATAAATGCAAGGAATCTCCCTTTATCAAAACAGATAACCTGCTCCTCAGCTCCATTCCCCTTTTCCTCTGGTTCTTTTTCCATTCTGTATTTTTTCCACCACGTCCTTTGCTTCCAGGCTCCTCACAGCTTCTGCATATGTCACTCTCTTTCCTTTCCTGATCCTATTTATCTTCACTTCCTTCATTCTTTCTGGACACTTTGCAGATCCTGCATAGTGAGCTCCGTCACAGTGGGTGCATTTGACTGGTATTTGATTCTCCTCACATTTACTGTCACATTCTTCGAGTCCCTTCCCACACCTTCCACACTTTCTGTCTCCTCTGCATACTGCCGCCACATGTCCATATCCCTGGCAGCAGAAACACCTCAGTGGTGCTGCCTTGAATGGCCTAACCCTATAACTCACGTGTTCAATATAAATTCTTTCTGGCAACTCGTCTGCAAACGTTAAACAGACTGATTCACTTAACTCCTTCTTTCCATCTCTGTATCGAGACATCCTCCTGGCGTCCTTCACACAGTCCATATCCATAACCATCCACATAGTAACATCCAGTGGTACTCCACTAATCACTCCTTTCTTCATTGGCCTTTTAGTCCGGGAGCCGTGGGGGTGAACGTGGATTCGCCTGTAAAAGTTTTTTTCTCAACTGATTCTTGTAGCTTGGGGTCACCTCTTAAGGATTCAAGATGATGACCAGTGATATCCATTGAGCATTTTTTATTATTAACCCCTTAATGCCTGAAACACAAGAAATCCACCCAGGAGGAAAATACCCAGAATTTTTTTTTTCTGGGTATTTAAGGAGGATCTGAGGGGTCTAACTAGGGGTTTGTCATGATGCTGAATCTATTGCAGGCATTTGTTTTGCACAAAAAACATTCTGTGGGCTAGAAATGGCCTCAGAAAACAATACACGTATGGGTGAGTATTCATGTTAGTCGGAGGCCTTAGGGTTTTTTTTCTCGTGCTAATCAGTCTAAATATTATCTATTTTGCACAAATGTAGCTCAGGGCATGGTATAATGATTTAGCTAGGGCGCCCGAGTCTGCGACATTCGGGGTCGCCACAGCGGCCAAATCAAGTTGGGCTCCCATCGACTTTAGTGATGAAAAGTGATGAGTCAGAGTTTTGTGGGTGCTGTGGTGACCCCGAAGGTCGCCGACTCGGGCGCCCTAGCTAAATCATTAGAGCATGCCCTGAGCTACATCTGTGCAAAACTTTTGCACTTTTAGACTCATTAGCACAAGAAAAATAACCCTAAAGCCTCCGACTAACATGAATACTCACCCATACGTGTATTGTTTTCTGAGGCCATTTCTAGCCCACGGAATGTTTTTTGTGCAAAACAAATGCCTGCAATGGATTCAGCATCATGACAAACCCCTAGTTAGACCCCTCAGATCCTCCTTAAATACCCAGAAAAAAAATATTTTCCTGGGTATTTTCCTCCTGGGTGGATTTCTTGTGTTTCAGGCATTAAGGGGTTAATAATAAAAAATGCTCAATGGATATCACTGGTCATCATCTTGAATCCTTAAGAGGTGACCCCAAGCTACAAGAATCAGTTGAGAAAAAAACTTTTACAGGCGAATCCACGTTCAGCCAAAAATCACCATTTGGCTCCCGGACTATTTCTCTCAACTCGAAACACGTTACCTCACTCCCGTTGTACCGCTTAACCCTCAACAATTCCTCCATCTGTCGTTTGTTCCTGCAACTTATTATCACCATCCCAGTCCTTGTCACTCTCACCGACCTTTGTCTCCAACTCTATTCACTATGAACTTGCTTACTGCATGAGGTTGACTAAACAAGCCGTTTGTTTTCGATGCCCCTTTCATTCCAGTCATACATTTATCCTCAAAACATCCTTCTCCTGTTACGCTAGCTGTCTCACTATTCCTTTTCCTTTTCTTGTCCTTCTCCATTTGAGATTTGCGGTCTGACTCCTGCAAACGTGACAGAGGGGTCAAAGTTGAACAAAACTTGCTCTATATAGTAGAAATATGTCAACAATAATAATGACGACAGTTTTGTGGATTAGTTTATTGTAACATTTAGGGCCAGCCAACTCAATGGAACTACTTCTTATTCAGCACAAAAATGACTGAAAAGTCTGACCAGAGGAATCATTTAACCAATTAATGCCCTTGCAACAACTTCATTACTGGCAAGTATTTCATACAGCTTTGGTTAAAAAATAGGCGAACTATCACTTTAAACTTATGCTGAACTTATCCCTCTATATTAACCTTAAATGAGAAATATTTTCTTTTATAGCCAAAAAGTATATTTTAGACGTGAGGTGGTACGATGGCCTCCGATTATTCCCACTAGGGAAAGTAGGCTTTCAACATCTTGAAGTACAGTCTTTGTAGTGTAGTGAAAGCGTCTTTGTTTTTATTTTCCCAACAGACAAGAGGCTGAGAAGCCTGGGCTACTATGGCTGTGAGCGCACTAGTCATGGGGCCAAAACTGAAAAGTGCTTCAGAAATGACTTTTGCGGCTATGTTTGGGTAGAAGCTGACAACGTTTTTTTTTTTTTTTTTGTTAGAAGGTACCCATAGAAGAAGTTTTAAGGTGGTTGGCATTTTCTGGTGACTTTTATAAGCCCTTCAATATTTGAATGCCCATTTATAATAATCCGATTAAACATCATAAGCATTTGATTAATTCATTAATTTTAAATGTATTTCTGTCCATGTTATATTAAAAGAAATGGATAAAAGAACAATATGGAAAGTTATTTTGAATGTTATTGCAATAGATTTGTAAATATTATGGTAAAAGGCAACTTCTTTAACCCTTCCTGCAGCCACGTGGAGCCACTTCATATTAAAACCGGATTAAACTGTACTTCATCTGTACTCGAATTAGCCGACCGGAATTATCCGTACTAGGTCATTAAAACCGAAATAAATGATAATTATCAAAAAACAACGATCGGCCGCTGTCCTCAGTCTCTTCTTCGGCTGGTCTAAAAGGATCATTCTCTCAACCCTTGCACCGGAAGTGCTTATGGCGTTAGCATAGCATCTCTCGGTTATGTTTTCGACCAGATACAAGTTGAGATCGGGGCTTCATTCATCGGGGATTACATTCGTTTATCTCCATGTGCACGGATCGTGCATGCGAAACGCACGGGGGGAAGACGACTCGGCCAAAATCCCCACTATATGCAAATGGAGATGAGACACTTCTGGTGAGTTTTAACCAGGGGAAGTTACGGAAGAGAAAAAAAGAATGTTGCCATCCTAGAAGGCATGCGTTGATGTTTATGTTTATAATCATAATATTATGTCTCAGATCATATGTGACTGAGATTGGAGGAAACGTTCAAATGTCTTTTAAAACAGTAGAAAAGTGAGAAAATGAAGTCAATGTAGTTTTTTGTATTTTTCGTTTTTTTCCATATCACACAAGTTCGAATTTAGAACAAGGGTTTCATGTCAAAAGATAGTTGTTTTAAGGTACTACAACTAGGCTGCTTTTGTAAGGAATTATCCATGTTTTTTGGGGGAGGAGATATTGCGCTCTGAGAACTCATTGTCTCGAATTACACACTTTGAGCACCGCCCCATACAGCATGGTGCATCTGGTTGTAGTGTGTAAACACTCTCAGTGACTAACTTCATCTCGCTAATGTTATTGGTTTGCAGAAGACAGTATTCTGGAAGGATTTATTTTTTGATTTATACGTTGTGATCTGACTCTCTGAGTCGCTCTCGGGCACACAAAGAAAGACGCAACGATGATGGCTTCTCGTAATGGAACAGCCGGCGCTAGTGGGAAGCTAACGCTATACAGCGTATCTCACATCTCAGCCTCTCGTCTGTGGTAAAAAAATAAAGCCCCGCCGCTCACGAACGCGTCTTACCTTTTGTGAACATTCTGTCCAAAAAGTAAAGGTCCTATACACTTCTCTCAACTGTTTACTTTTCAAGCGTGGAAGAAAATCCAATCAGCGTGTTGAAATAAAGAGTTTATATCGCTCATTTTGTCAGCCGGTGCATTATTTTCCCCTCTATTATTCGTTGTGTCTATACCACGTGACCAGGGGAGGTAACGTGTCTAAAAACAAAGGACCGGCTGACAAAATGAGCGATATAAACTTTATTTCAACAAGCTGCTTTGATGTTCTTCCACGCTTATGAAGTAAACAGGTGAGAGACCGGCATAGGACCTTTACTTTTTGGATATAATGTTCACAAAATATGGAGCCAGAACAGTCTCATTATTCACAAATGCGTATTTGTAATTTGTGTGCCCACATTTGTAACTCACATGCCCAGATTTGAAACCCACAAGGTCAGATTCGTGTGTGTTTTGTATCTGTGATTTGTATCTGTGTTTTGTGTTTGTGTTTTGTATTTGTGATTTGTATCTGTGATTTGTATCTGTGATTTGTATCTGTGTTTTGTGTTTGTGTTTTGTATTTGTGATTTGTATCTGTGATTTGTATCTGCAATTTGTATCTGATTTGTTATAGTATTTGTTATTTGCATCTCTGATTTTTATCTGTGATTCAAATCCACAAAATACAAACACAAAACACAGATACAAATCACAAATACAAATCACGGATACAAATCTTTTTGAGACTCTTCTGACAGTGGGCGTAGACAAACGTCATAATTGGCTGAGGAACCAAGTTCCTCAGCCAATCACACCTTTTGCCTCCTCCCATTGGCATGGTTGCCATGTTTGCTAAAAGTAAGCTATCTGGACTTTCTTATCTATAAGTTCAGCTATACATGAATATATCCATACCATATCTTGTCTTACACAATCAGTCAATGGTGAATGGACTAATTGCAACCGTCAGGTCGCAGTTACTATCAAAACCTCGACCAGGTGTCCGTCTGTCACTCTGTCAGTCAGTCCGTCAGTCTGTCACACGTCACACGTCACACTTTTGCCCTGCTCATATCTCCGCAAATATTGCACCGATCCATGCCAAATTTGCACACACTCCTTGTCTGCCAAACCACAACCTCAATTATCACATGGCCCTCTTTTAGCGCCACCATGAGGCCGATTCCTGCAAAACACATTTTTTGGACACTGTGCCTACAATTTTTGCCCTAAAATCACGCAAGTCGGTACACAGTATGTCTACACTCATCTCATCCACATGGATCTGTCCCATTTAGCGCCACCTTCAGGCCGATTTTTTAAAACACATTTTTGGACACTGCTCCTACACATTTTGCCCTAAAATCACACAAATCACTACACACTTGCTCTAAACTCATGTCATCAACATGGATCTGTCCCATTTAGCGCCACCTTCAGGCAGATTTTTTCAAACACATTTTTGGACACTACTCCTACAGATTTTGCCTTAAAATCACGCAAATCGCTACACAGTATGTCTACACTCATCTCATCAAAATGGATCTGTCCCATATAGTGCCACTATCAGGCCGATTTTTTTCAAACACATTTTTGGACACTGAGCTCCTACACATTTTGGCCCAAAATCACGCTGCGACCTGACGGTCGCTTATCTCCCGATTAGGGAGTCTTACTGGTACATTATTTTTATGTACTAAATATATATGCACACAGACGTTGTAGAGGCTATATGCAGATAACTCTTATGGGCCGCTGCTGCACTCCCGTTTCGGTGGCAGCAATGATAGTGGCTATACAGTATTCATATTTGATTTGTTTTTCAAGGGGCCCCACCATGTTTTTCAAAATATTTATCTTATATAAATATTGGTCCATAATACGGTTTTATACAGGTTTTAGCCTTAAAACAACCACTCTGATATTTAAATGCCATGTTCTGTCTGTCTGTAATTCCAAGCCGTTTCAAAATGCCCTTTGTTGGCAACGGGGCACTGTCTTTGGGCTAAAACTGGAACGATACAGAGAAGATTAGCATAATGAAGGCACCATGCTAATCTTCTCTGTATCGTTCCAATTTTATCACCACTTTACCCCACCTCATAGTCCCAAAAAGTGTCCAAAAATGTGTTTGAAAAAATCGGCCAGATGGTGGCGCTATATGGGACAGATCCATGTTGATGACATGAGTGTAGACATACTGTGTACTGATTTGCATGATTTTAGGGCAAAATCTGTAGGAGCAGTGTCCAAAAATGTGTTTGAAAATATCGGCCAGATGGTGGCGCTATATGGGACAGATCCATGTTGATGATATGAGTGTAGACATACTGTGTAGCGATTTGCGTGATTTTAGGGCAAAATCTGTAGGAGTAGTGTACAAAAATGTGTTTGAAAAAATCGGCCTGAAGGTGGCGTTAAATGGGACAGATCCATGTTGATGACATGAGTTTAGAGCAAGTGTGTAGTGATTTGTGTGATTTTAGGGCAAAATGTGTAGGCGCAGTGTCCAAAAATGTGTTTTAAAAAATCGTCCTGAAGGTGGCGCTAAATGGGACAGATCCATGTTGATGACATGAGTGTAGAGCAAGTGTGTACCGATTTGTGTGATTTTAGGGCAAAATTTGTAGGAGCAGTGTCCAAAAATGTGTTTGAAAAAATCGGCCTGATGGTGGTGATATATGGGACAGATCCATGTTGATGACATGAGTGTAGACATACTGTGTAGCGATTTGCGTGATTTTAGGGCAAAATCTGTAGGAGTAGTGTCCAAAAATGTGTTTGAAAAAATCGTCCAGATGGTGGCGCTAAATGGGACAGATCCATGTTGATGATATGAGTGTAGACATACTGTGTAGCGATTTGTGTGATTTTAGGGCAAAATCTGTAGGAGTAGTGTCCAAAAATGTGTTTGAAAAAATCGGCCTGAAGGTGGCGCTAAATGGGACAGATCCATGTTGATGACATGAGTTTAGAGCAAGTGTGTAGTGATTTGTGTGATTTTAGGGCAAAATGTGTAGGAGCAGTGTCCAAAAATGTGTTTTAAAAAATCGTCCTGAAGGTGGCACTAAATGGGACAGATCCATGTTGATGACATGAGTGTAGAGCAAGTGTGTACCGATTTGTGTGATTTTAGGGTAAAATTTGTAGGAGCAGTGTCCAAAAATGTGTTTGAAAAAATCGGCCTGATGGTGGCGCTATATGGGACAGATCCATGTTGATGACATGAGTGTAGACATACTGTGTACAGACTTGCGTGATTTTAGGGCAAAAATTGTAGGCGCAGTGTCCAAAAAATGTGTTTTGCAGGAATCGGCCTCATGGAAGCGCTAAAAGAGGGCCATGTGATAATTGAGGTTGTGGTTTGGCAGGCAAGGAGTGTGTTAAAAATTTGGCATGGATTGGTGCAACGTTTGCGGAGATATGAGCAGGGCAAAAGTGTGACGTGTGACGTGTGACAGACTGATGGACTGACTGACAGACTGACAGACGGACACCTGGTCGAGGTTTTGATAGTAACTGCGACCTGACGGTCGCAATTAGTCCATTCACCATTGACTGATTGTGTAAGACAAGATATGGTATGGATATATTCATGTATAGCTGAACTTATAGATAAGAAAGTCCAGATAACTTACTTTTAGCAAACATGGCAACCATGCCAATGGGAGGAGGCAAAAGGTGTGATTGGCTGAGGAATTGGGTTCCAGACAAAGGTCGGTGAGAGTGACAAGGACTGGGATGGTGATAATAAGTTGCAGGAACAAACGACAGATGGAGGAATTGTTGAGGGTTAAGCGGTACAACGGGAGTGAGGTAACGTGTTTCGAGTTGAGAGAAATAGTCCGGGAGCCAAATGGTGATTTTTGGCTGAACGTGGATTCGCCTGTAAAAGTTTTTTTCTCAACTGATTCTTGTAGCTTGGGGTCACCTCTTAAGGATTCAAGATGATGACCAGTGATATCCATTGAGCATTTTTTATTATTAACCCCTTAATGCCTGAAACACAAGAAATCCACCCAGGAGGAAAATACCCAGAAATTTTTTTTTCTGGGTATTTAAGGAGGATCTGAGGGGTCTAACTAGGGGTTTGTCATGATGCTGAATCTATTGCAGGCATTTGTTTTGCACAAAAAACATTCTGTGGGCTAGAAATGGCCTCAGAAAACAATACACGTATGGGTGAGTATTCATGTTAGTCGGAGGCCTTAGGGTTTTTTTTCTCGTGCTAATCAGTCTAAATATTATCTATTTTGCACAAATGTAGCTCAGGGCATGGTATAATGATTTAGCTAGGGCGCCCGAGTCTGCGACATTCGGGGTCGCCACAGCGGCCAAATCAAGTTGGGCTCCCATCGACTTTAGTGATGAAAAGTGATGAGTCAGAGTTTTGTGGGTGCTGTGGTGACCCCGAAGGTCGCCGACTCGGGCGCCCTAGCTAAATCATTAGAGCATGCCCTGAGCTACATCTGTGCAAAACTTTTGCACTTTTAGACTCATTAGCACAAGAAAAATAACCCTAAAGCCTCCGACTAACATGAATACTCACCCATACGTGTATTGTTTTCTGAGGCCATTTCTAGCCCACGGAATGTTTTTTGTGCAAAACAAATGCCTGCAATGGATTCAGCATCATGACAAACCCCTAGTTAGACCCCTCAGATCCTCCTTAAATACCCAGAAAAAAAATATTTTCCTGGGTATTTTCCTCCTGGGTGGATTTCTTGTGTTTCAGGCATTAAGGGGTTAATAATAAAAAATGCTCAATGGATATCACTGGTCATCATCTTGAATCCTTAAGAGGTGACCCCAAGCTACAAGAATCAGTTGAGAAAAAAACTTTTACAGGCGAATCCACGTTCAGCCAAAAATCACCATTTGGCTCCCGGACTATTTCTCTCAACTCGAAACACGTTACCTCACTCCCGTTGTACCGCTTAACCCTCAACAATTCCTCCATCTGTCGTTTGTTCCTGCAACTTATTATCACCATCCCAGTCCTTGTCACTCTCACCGACCTTTGTCTCCAACTCTATTCACTATGAACTTGCTTACTGCATGAGGTTGACTAAACAAGCCGTTTGTTTTCGATGCCCCTTTCATTCCAGTCATACATTTATCCTCAAAACATCCTTCTCCTGTTACGCTAGCTGTCTCACTATTCCTTTTCCTTTTCTTGTCCTTCTCCATTTGAGATTTGCGGTCTGACTCCTGCAAACGTGACAGAGGGGTCAAAGTTGAACAAAACTTGCTCTATATAGTAGAAATATGTCAACAATAATAATGACGACAGTTTTGTGGATTAGTTT
This sequence comes from Nannobrachium achirus, assembly GCF_963921795.1. NCBI lineage: Eukaryota > Metazoa > Chordata > Actinopteri > Myctophiformes > Myctophidae > Nannobrachium > Nannobrachium achirus. The sequence goes on from NC_137814.1 coordinate 63,859,882, forward strand.
ATTGTAACATTTAGGGCCAGCCAACTCAATGGAACTACTTCTTATTCAGCACAAAAATGACTGAAAAGTCTGACCAGAGGAATCATTTAACCAATTAATGCCCTTGCAACAACTTCATTACTGGCAAGTATTTCATACAGCTTTGGTTAAAAAATAGGCGAACTATCACTTTAAACTTATGCTGAACTTATCCCTCTATATTAACCTTAAATGAGAAATATTTTCTTTTATAGCCAAAAAGTATATTTTAGACGTGAGGTGGTACGATGGCCTCCGATTATTCCCACTAGGGAAAGTAGGCTTTCAACATCTTGAAGTACAGTCTTTGTAGTGTAGTGAAAGCGTCTTTGTTTTTATTTTCCCAACAGACAAGAGGCTGAGAAGCCTGGGCTACTATGGCTGTGAGCGCACTAGTCATGGGGCCAAAACTGAAAAGTGCTTCAGAAATGACTTTTGCGGCTATGTTTGGGTAGAAGCTGACAACGTTTTTTTTTTTTTTTTTGTTAGAAGGTACCCATAGAAGAAGTTTTAAGGTGGTTGGCATTTTCTGGTGACTTTTATAAGCCCTTCAATATTTGAATGCCCATTTATAATAATCCGATTAAACATCATAAGCATTTGATTAATTCATTAATTTTAAATGTATTTCTGTCCATGTTATATTAAAAGAAATGGATAAAAGAACAATATGGAAAGTTATTTTGAATGTTATTGCAATAGATTTGTAAATATTATGGTAAAAGGCAACTTCTTTAACCCTTCCTGCAGCCACGTGGAGCCACTTCATATTAAAACCGGATTAAACTGTACTTCATCTGTACTCGAATTAGCCGACCGGAATTATCCGTACTAGGTCATTAAAACCGAAATAAATGATAATTATCAAAAAACAACGATCGGCCGCTGTCCTCAGTCTCTTCTTCGGCTGGTCTAAAAGGATCATTCTCTCAACCCTTGCACCGGAAGTGCTTATGGCGTTAGCATAGCATCTCTCGGTTATGTTTTCGACCAGATACAAGTTGAGATCGGGGCTTCATTCATCGGGGATTACATTCGTTTATCTCCATGTGCACGGATCGTGCATGCGAAACGCACGGGGGGAAGACGACTCGGCCAAAATCCCCACTATATGCAAATGGAGATGAGACACTTCTGGTGAGTTTTAACCAGGGGAAGTTACGGAAGAGAAAAAAAGAATGTTGCCATCCTAGAAGGCATGCGTTGATGTTTATGTTTATAATCATAATATTATGTCTCAGATCATATGTGACTGAGATTGGAGGAAACGTTCAAATGTCTTTTAAAACAGTAGAAAAGTGAGAAAATGAAGTCAATGTAGTTTTTTGTATTTTTCGTTTTTTTCCATATCACACAAGTTCGAATTTAGAACAAGGGTTTCATGTCAAAAGATAGTTGTTTTAAGGTACTACAACTAGGCTGCTTTTGTAAGGAATTATCCATGTTTTTTGGGGGAGGAGATATTGCGCTCTGAGAACTCATTGTCTCGAATTACACACTTTGAGCACCGCCCCATACAGCATGGTGCATCTGGTTGTAGTGTGTAAACACTCTCAGTGACTAACTTCATCTCGCTAATGTTATTGGTTTGCAGAAGACAGTATTCTGGAAGGATTTATTTTTTGATTTATACGTTGTGATCTGACTCTCTGAGTCGCTCTCGGGCACACAAAGAAAGACGCAACGATGATGGCTTCTCGTAATGGAACAGCCGGCGCTAGTGGGAAGCTAACGCTATACAGCGTATCTCACATCTCAGCCTCTCGTCTGTGGTAAAAAAATAAAGCCCCGCCGCTCACGAACGCGTCTTACCTTTTGTGAACATTCTGTCCAAAAAGTAAAGGTCCTATACACTTCTCTCAACTGTTTACTTTTCAAGCGTGGAAGAAAATCCAATCAGCGTGTTGAAATAAAGAGTTTATATCGCTCATTTTGTCAGCCGGTGCATTATTTTCCCCTCTATTATTCGTTGTGTCTATACCACGTGACCAGGGGAGGTAACGTGTCTAAAAACAAAGGACCGGCTGACAAAATGAGCGATATAAACTTTATTTCAACAAGCTGCTTTGATGTTCTTCCACGCTTATGAAGTAAACAGGTGAGAGACCGGCATAGGACCTTTACTTTTTGGATATAATGTTCACAAAATATGGAGCCAGAACAGTCTCATTATTCACAAATGCGTATTTGTAATTTGTGTGCCCACATTTGTAACTCACATGCCCAGATTTGAAACCCACAAGGTCAGATTCGTGTGTGTTTTGTATCTGTGATTTGTATCTGTGTTTTGTGTTTGTGTTTTGTATTTGTGATTTGTATCTGTGATTTGTATCTGTGATTTGTATCTGTGTTTTGTGTTTGTGTTTTGTATTTGTGATTTGTATCTGTGATTTGTATCTGCAATTTGTATCTGATTTGTTATAGTATTTGTTATTTGCATCTCTGATTTTTATCTGTGATTCAAATCCACAAAATACAAACACAAAACACAGATACAAATCACAAATACAAATCACGGATACAAATCTTTTTGAGACTCTTCTGACAGTGGGCGTAGACAAACGTCATAATTGGCTGAGGAACCAAGTTCCTCAGCCAATCACACCTTTTGCCTCCTCCCATTGGCATGGTTGCCATGTTTGCTAAAAGTAAGCTATCTGGACTTTCTTATCTATAAGTTCAGCTATACATGAATATATCCATACCATATCTTGTCTTACACAATCAGTCAATGGTGAATGGACTAATTGCAACCGTCAGGTCGCAGTTACTATCAAAACCTCGACCAGGTGTCCGTCTGTCACTCTGTCAGTCAGTCCGTCAGTCTGTCACACGTCACACGTCACACTTTTGCCCTGCTCATATCTCCGCAAATATTGCACCGATCCATGCCAAATTTGCACACACTCCTTGTCTGCCAAACCACAACCTCAATTATCACATGGCCCTCTTTTAGCGCCACCATGAGGCCGATTCCTGCAAAACACATTTTTTGGACACTGTGCCTACAATTTTTGCCCTAAAATCACGCAAGTCGGTACACAGTATGTCTACACTCATCTCATCCACATGGATCTGTCCCATTTAGCGCCACCTTCAGGCCGATTTTTTAAAACACATTTTTGGACACTGCTCCTACACATTTTGCCCTAAAATCACACAAATCACTACACACTTGCTCTAAACTCATGTCATCAACATGGATCTGTCCCATTTAGCGCCACCTTCAGGCAGATTTTTTCAAACACATTTTTGGACACTACTCCTACAGATTTTGCCTTAAAATCACGCAAATCGCTACACAGTATGTCTACACTCATCTCATCAAAATGGATCTGTCCCATATAGTGCCACTATCAGGCCGATTTTTTTCAAACACATTTTTGGACACTGAGCTCCTACACATTTTGGCCCAAAATCACGCTGCGACCTGACGGTCGCTTATCTCCCGATTAGGGAGTCTTACTGGTACATTATTTTTATGTACTAAATATATATGCACACAGACGTTGTAGAGGCTATATGCAGATAACTCTTATGGGCCGCTGCTGCACTCCCGTTTCGGTGGCAGCAATGATAGTGGCTATACAGTATTCATTAGGGCCCGAGCACACAGTGTGTGAGGACCCTATTGTAATTGCAAAGATTATTAGGGCCCGAGCCACACACAGTGTGTGAGGACCCTATTGTATTTGCAAAGATTATTATTATTATTATTATTATTTTCCCGAAAGTAAATCGCGTTTTTGAGGCGCAAAACGTACTCAAAAAGTTGCGCAACTTTGCACACACATCACAAGTGGCGAAAATGTACGTATTTAAAAAAAAAAAAAAGGGGGCGTGGCCTAATGGCGCAACAGCGCCCCCTACAAAACTTCGTGCCTCAAGCCCCACCATACGGTTTCACCTACACGTATGAAAATCGGTACACATCTGTATTGTGTCCGGACTCACAAAAAAGTCTCTCGGCGCCACGTCCGAAACCAAACAGGAAGTCAGCCATTTTGACTAATTAGTGGCGTTTTGGTGTATTTTTGGACGTTTTCATGTGTCGCACTTTAACGAACTCCTCCTAGGGGGTTAATCGGATCAACTTCAAGTTCGCTCGGCATACTCAAGACACCTTAACGATGAAAAGTTGTGCGAATCGTGAGTTTTCGTAAAACGGCGTGCCCGTGGCGTAGCGTCAAACTTCCTTCACCAAACAGGAAGTGCCCCCTCTTCTGATTGGTCCATACTTCATTGTTCCTTTTTTTGGCTGTTACTCATCAACCGTTTATCGTACAGAGTTGTGGCTGGTATCATATGACTTGATTAAGAGTCCTTAACCTTAATTGACGCTTCCTCCGCCAAACAGGAAGTGCCCTTCACCAAACAGGAAGTGCCTCTATAACTCATGAACCGTTTGTCGTACAGACTCGCGGCTGGTGTCATAACATTTTTTTTTTCTCAACATTTTTTTTCTCAATTTTTTTTCTCAAAAATTTTTTTTTCTCAAATTTTTTTTTTCTCAAATTTTTTTTTCTCAAATTTTTTTTTCTCAAATTTTTTTTTCTCAAATTTTTTTTTTCTCAATTTTTTTTTTCTTAATTTTTTTTTTCCTCAAAATTTTTTTTTCTCAAATTTTTTTTTTCTCAAATTTTTTTTCTCAATTTTTTTTTCTCAAATTTTTTTTTCTCAATTTTTTTTTCTCAAAACATTTTTTTCTCAAAAAATTTTTTTCTCAACATTTTTTTTTCTCAACATTTTTTTTTCTCAAATTTTTTTTTCTCAAATTTTTTTTCTCAAATTTTTTTTGGAGAAAAACGTTAAACTATCGTTAAAGTGCGACCCGTGATAGCGGCCAAAAATGCGCCAAAACGCCACTAATTAGTCGAAATGGCTGACTTCCTGTTTGGTTTCTGATTGGCTGCTGGCCTTGTGACGTGGGAAGAGCTCCGAGGGCCCGTCCATTGCTGCTTGCAGCTTTAATTAGGGCCCGAGCACACACAGTGTGAGGACCCTATTGTAATTGCAAAGATTATTATTATTCTTCCCCCTAAAGAATCGCGTTTTTGAGGCGCAAAACGTACTCCAAAAGTTGCGCAACTTTGCAAGCACATCACAAGTGGCGAAAAATTACGTATTTAAAAAAAAAAAAAAGTGGGCGGGGCCTAATTGCGCAACAGCGCCCCCTACAAAATTTCAACGCAACAGCCCCACTAGACGGTTTCACCCACAAGTACAAAAATCGGTACACATCTGTATTGTGTCCGGACTCACAAAAAAGTCTCTCGGCGCCACGTCCGAAACCAAACAGGAAGTCAGCCATTTTGACTAATTAGTGGCGTTTTGGTGTATTTTTGGACGTTTTCATGTGTCGCACTTTAACGAACTCCTCCTAGGGGGTTAATCGGATCAACTTCAAGTTCGCTCGGCATACTCAAGACACCTTAACGATGAAAAGTTGTGCGAATCGTGAGTTTTCGTAAAACGGCGTGCCCGTGGCGTAGCGTCAAACTTCCTTCACCAAACAGGAAGTGCCCCCTCTTCTGATTGGTCCATACTTCATTGTTCCTTTTTTTGGCTGTTACTCATCAACCGTTTATCGTACAGAGTTGTGGCTGGTATCATATGACTTGATTAAGAGTCCTTAACCTTAATTGACGCTTCCTCCGCCAAACAGGAAGTGCCCTTCACCAAACAGGAAGTGCCTCTATAACTCATGAACCGTTTGTCGTACAGACTCGCGGCTGGTGTCATAACATTTTTTTTTTCTCAAATTTTTTTTCTCAAATTTTTTTTTCTCAAAATTTTTTTTCTCAAATTTTTTTTTTCTCAATTTTTTTTTCTTAATTTTTTTTTCCTCAAAATTTTTTTTTCTCACAATTTTTTTTTTCTCAATTTTTTTTTTCTCAAATTTTTTTTTTCTCAAATTTTTTTTTTCTCAAATTTTTTTTCTCAAATTTTTTTTTCTCAACATTTTTTTTCTCAAATTTTTTTTTTCTCAATTTTTTTTTCTTAATTTTTTTTTTCCTCAAAATTTTTTTTTCTCAATTTTTTTTTCTCAAATTTTTTTTCTCAAATTTTTTTTTTCTCAAATTTTTTTTTCTCAATTTTTTTTTCTCAAAACATTTTTTTCTCAAAAAATTTTTTTCTCAACATTTTTTTTTCTCAAATTTTTTTTTCTCAAATTTTTTTTCTCAAATTTTTTTTTGAGAAAAACGTTAAACTATCGTTAAAGTGCGACCCGTGATAGCGGCCAAAAATGCGCCAAAACGCCACTAATTAGTCGAAATGGCTGACTTCCTGTTTGGTTTCTGATTGGCTGCTGGCCTTGTGACGTGGGAAGAGCTCCGAGGGCCCGTCCATTGCTGCTTGCAGCTTTAATTAGGGCCCGAGCACACACAGTGTGAGGACCCTATTGTAATTGCAAAGATTATTATTATTAGGGCCCGAGCACACACAGTGTGAGGACCCTATTGTAATTGCAAAGATTATTATTATTCTTCCCCCTAAAGAATCGCGTTTTTGAGGCGCAAAACGTACTCCAAAAGTTGCGCAACTTTGCAAGCACATCACAAGTGGCGAAAAATTACGTATTTAAAAAAAAAAAAAAGTGGGCGGGGCCTAATTGCGCAACAGCGCCCCCTACAAAATTTCAACGCAACAGCCCCACTAGACGGTTTCACCCACAAGTACAAAAATCGGTACACATCTGTATTGTGTCCGGACTCACAAAAAAGTCTCTCGGCGCCACGTCCGAAACCAAACAGGAAGTCAGCCATTTTGACTAATTAGTGGCGTTTTGGTGTATTTTTGGACGTTTTCATGTGTCGCACTTTAACGAACTCCTCCTAGGGGGTTAATCGGATCAACTTCAAGTTCGCTCGGCATACTCAAGACACCTTAACGATGAAAAGTTGTGCGAATCGTGAGTTTTCGTAAAACGGCGTGCCCGTGGCGTAGCGTCAAACTTCCTTCACCAAACAGGAAGTGCCCCCTCTTCTGATTGGTCCATACTTCATTGTTCCTTTTTTTGGCTGTTACTCATCAACCGTTTATCGTACAGAGTTGTGGCTGGTATCATATGACTTGATTAAGAGTCCTTAACCTTAATTGACGCTTCCTCCGCCAAACAGGAAGTGCCCTTCACCAAACAGGAAGTGCCTCTATAACTCATGAACCGTTTGTCGTACAGACTCGCGGCTGGTGTCATAACATTTTTTTTTCTCAACATTTTTTTTCTCAATTTTTTTTCTCAAATTTTTTTTTTCTCAAATTTTTTTTTCTCAAATTTTTTTTTCTCAAATTTTTTTTTCTCAAATTTTTTTTTTCTCAATTTTTTTTTTCTTAATTTTTTTTTTCCTCAATTTTTTTTTCTCAATTTTTTTTTTTCTCAAATTTTTTTTTTCTCAAATTTTTTTTTCTCAAATTTTTTTTCTCAAATTTTTTTTTGAGAAAAACGTTAAACTATCGTTAAAGTGCGACCCGTGATAGCGGCCAAAAATGCGCCAAAACGCCACTAATTAGTCGAAATGGCTGACTTCCTGTTTGGTTTCTGATTGGCTGCTGGCCTTGTGACGTGGGAAGAGCTCCGAGGGCCCGTCCATTGCTGCTTGCAGCTTTAATTATTATTATTCTTCCCCCTAAAGAATCGCGTTTTTGAGGCGCAAAACGTACTCCAAAAGTTGCGCAACTTTGCAAGCACATCACAAGTGGCGAAAAATTACGTATTAAAAAAAAAAAAAAAGTGGGCGGGGCCTAATGGCGCAACAGCGCCCCCTACAAAATTTCAACGCAACAGCCCCACTAGACGGTTTCACCTACACGTACGAAAATCGGTACACATCTGTATCGTGTCCGGACTCACAAAAAAGTCTCTCGGCGCCACGTCCGAAACCAAACAGGAAGTCAGCCATTTTGACTAATTAGTGGCGTTTTGGTGTATTTTTGGCCGTTTTCACGGGTCGCACTTTAACGAACTCCTCCTAGGGGGTTAATCGGATCAACTTCAAGTTCGCTCGGCATACTCAAGACACCTTAACGGTGAAAAGTTGTGCGAATCGTGAGTTTTCGTAAAACGGCGTGCCCGTGGCGAAGCGTCAAACTTCCTTCGCCAAACAGGAAGTGCCCCCTCTTCTGATTGGTCCATACTTGATTGTTCCTTTTTTTGGCTGTTACTCATCAACCGTTTATCGTACAGAGTTGTGGCTGGTATCATATGACTTGACTAAGTGTCCTTCACCTTAATTGGTTTAACTAAGCCCCGCCCCCTCTTCTGATTGGCCGAAACTTGATTGTTCCTTTTTTGGCTGTTACTCATCAACCGTTTATCGTACAGAGTTGTGGCTGGTATCATATGACTTGATTAAGAGTCCTTAACCTTAATTGACGCTTCCTTCGCCAAACAGGAAGTGCCCTTCACCAAACAGGAAGTGCCTCTATAACTCATGAACCGTTTGTCGTACAGACTCGCGGCTGGTGTCATAACATTTTTTTTTCTCAAAATTTTTTTTTTCTCAATTTTTTTTTTCTCAAATTTTTTTTTTCTCAAATTTTTTTTTCTCACATTTTTTTTTTCTCAAATTTTTTTTTCTCAAATTTTTTTTTCTCAAATTTTTTTTTTCTCAAATTTTTTTTTTCTCAAATTTTTTTTTTTCTCAAATTTTTTTTTTCTCAAAAATTTTTTTTCTCAATTTTTTTTTTCTCAATTTTTTTTTTCTCAAATTTTTTTTTTCTCAATTTTTTTTTTCCTCAAATTTTTTTTTCTCAATTTTTTTTTTCTCAAATTTTTTTTTTCTCAAATTTTTTTTTTCTCAATTTTTTTTTTCTCAAAATTTTTTTTTTTACCCCTTGTGATGTGGGTAGATCTCCGAGGGCCCGGTCATTGCTGCTTGCAGCTTTAATTATTATTATTATTATTCTTCCCCCTAAAGAATCGCGTTTTTGAGGCGCAAAACGTACTCCAAAAGTTGCGCAACTTTGCAAGCACATCACAAGTGGCGAAAAATTACGTATTTAAAAAAAAAAAAAAGTGGGCGGGGCCTAATGGCGCAACAGCGCCCCCTACAAAATTTCAACGCAACAGCCCCACTAGACGGTTTCACCTACACGTACGAAAATCGGTACACATCTGTATCGTGTCCGGACTCACAAAAAAGTCTCTCGGCGCCACGTCCGAAACCAAACAGGAAGTCAGCCATTTTGACTAATTAGTGGCGTTTTGGTGTATTTTTGGCCGTTTTCACGGGTCGCACTTTAACGAACTCCTCCTAGGGGGTTAATCGGATCAACTTCAAGTTCGCTCGGCATACTCAAGACACCTTAACGATGAAAAGTTGTGCGAATCGTGAGTTTTCGTAAAACGGCGTGCCCGTGGCGAAGCGTCAAACTTCCTTCGCCAAACAGGAAGTGCCCCCTCTTCTGATTGGTCCATACTTGATTGTTCCTTTTTTTGGCTGTTACTCATCAACCGTTTATCGTACAGAGTTGTGGCTGGTATCATATGACTTGACTAAGTGTCCTTCACCTTAATTGGTTTAACTAAGCCCCGCCCCCTCTTCTGATTGGCCCAAACTTGATTGTTCCTTTTTTGGCTGTTACTCATCAACCGTTTATCGTACAGAGTTGTGGCTGGTATCATATGACTTGATTAAGAGTCCTTAACCTTAATTGACGCTTCCTTCGCCAAACAGGAAGTGCCCTTCACCAAACAGGAAGTGCCTCTATAACTCATGAACCGTTTGTCGTACAGACTCGCGGCTGGTGTCATAACATTTTTTTTTCTCAACATTTTTTTTTTCTCAAATTTTTTTTTCTCACATTTTTTTTTTCTCAAATTTTTTTTTTCTCAAAATTTTTTTTTTCTCAAATTTTTTTTTCTCAAATTTTTTTTTTCTCAATTTTTTTTTTCTCAAATTTTTTTTTTCTTAAATTTTTTTTTCCTCAAAATTTTTTTTTCTCAAATTTTTTTTTTCTCAAATTTTTTTTCTCAAATTTTTTTTTTCTCAAATTTTTTTTTCTCAATTTTTTTTTCTCAAAACATTTTTCTCAAAAAAATTTATCTCAACATTTTTTTTTCTCAAATTTTTTTTTCTCAAATTTTTTTTTGAGAAAAACGTTAAACTATCGTTAAAGTGCGACCCGTGATAGCGGCCAAAAATGCGCCAAAACGCCACTAATTAGTCGAAATGGCTGACTTCCTGTTTGGTTTCTGATTGGCTGCTGGCCTTGTGACGTGGGAAGAGCTCCGAGGGCCCGTCCATTGCTGCTTGCAGCTTTAATTAGGGCCCGAGCACACACAGTGTGAGGACCCTATTGTAATTGCAAAGATTATTATTAGGGCCCGAGCACACACAGTGTGAGGACCCTATTGTAATTGCAAAGATTATTATTATTAGGGCCCGAGCACACACAGTGTGAGGACCCTATTGTAATTGCAAAGATTATTATTATTCTTCCCCCTAAAGAATCGCGTTTTTGAGGCGCAAAACGTACTCCAAAAGTTGCGCAACTTTGCAAGCACATCACAAGTGGCGAAAAATTACGTATTTAAAAAAAAAAAAAAGTGGGCGGGGCCTAATTGCGCAACAGCGCCCCCTACAAAATTTCAACGCAACAGCCCCACTAGACGGTTTCACCCACAAGTACAAAAATCGGTACACATCTGTATTGTGTCCGGACTCACAAAAAAGTCTCTCGGCGCCACGTCCGAAACCAAACAGGAAGTCAGCCATTTTGACTAATTAGTGGCGTTTTGGTGTATTTTTGGACGTTTTCATGTGTCGCACTTTAACGAACTCCTCCTAGGGGGTTAATCGGATCAACTTCAAGTTCGCTCGGCATACTCAAGACACCTTAACGATGAAAAGTTGTGCGAATCGTGAGTTTTCGTAAAACGGTGTGCCCGTGGCGTAGCGTCAAACTTCCTTCACCAAACAGGAAGTGCCCCCTCTTCTGATTGGTCCATACTTCATTGTTCCTTTTTTTGGCTGTTACTCATCAACCGTTTATCGTACAGAGTTGTGGCTGGTATCATATGACTTGATTAAGAGTCCTTAACCTTAATTGACGCTTCCTCCGCCAAACAGGAAGTGCCCTTCACCAAACAGGAAGTGCCTCTATAACTCATGAACCGTTTGTCGTACAGACTCGCGGCTGGTGTCATAACATTTTTTTTTCTCAACATTTTTTTTCTCAATTTTTTTTCTCAAAATTTTTTTTTTCTCAAATTTTTTTTTTCTCAAATTTTTTTTTCTCAAATTTTTTTTTCTCAAATTTTTTTTTCTCAAATTTTTTTTTTCTCAATTTTTTTTTTCTTAATTTTTTTTTTCCTCAAAATTTTTTTTTCTCAAATTTTTTTTTTCTCAAATTTTTTTTCTCAAATTTTTTTTTTCTCAAATTTTTTTTTCTCAATTTTTTTTTCTCAAAACATTTTTTTCTCAAAAAATTTTTTTCTCAACATTTTTTTTTCTCAAATTTTTTTTTCTCAAATTTTTTTTTGAGAAAAACGTTAAACTATCGTTAAAGTGCGACCCGTGATAGCGGCCAAAAATGCGCCAAAACGCCACTAATTAGTCGAAATGGCTGACTTCCTGTTTGGTTTCTGATTGGCTGCTGGCCTTGTGACATGGGAAGAGCTCCGAGGGCCCGTCCATTGCTGCTTGCAGCTTTAATTATTATTATTATTCTTCCCCCTAAAGAATCGCGTTTTTGAGGCGCAAAACGTACTCCAAAAGTTGCGCAACTTTGCAAGCACATCACAAGTGGCGAAAAATTACGTATTTAAAAAAAAAAAAAAGTGGGCGGGGCCTAATTGCGCAACAGCGCCCCCTACAAAATTTCAACGCAACAGCCCCACTAGACGGTTTCACCCACAAGTACAAAAATCGGTACACATCTGTATTGTGTCCGGACTCACAAAAAAGTCTCTCGGCGCCACGTCCGAAACCAAACAGGAAGTCAGCCATTTTGACTAATTAGTGGCGTTTTGGTGTATTTTTGGACGTTTTCATGTGTCGCACTTTAACGAACTCCTCCTAGGGGGTTAATCGGATCAACTTCAAGTTCGCTCGGCATACTCAAGACACCTTAACGATGAAAAGTTGTGCGAATCGTGAGTTTTCGTAAAACGGCGTGCCCGTGGCGTAGCGTCAAACTTCCTTCACCAAACAGGAAGTGCCCCCTCTTCTGATTGGTCCATACTTCATTGTTCCTTTTTTTGGCTGTTACTCATCAACCGTTTATCGTACAGAGTTGTGGCTGGTATCATATGACTTGATTAAGAGTCCTTAACCTTAATTGACGCTTCCTCCGCCAAACAGGAAGTGCCCTTCACCAAACAGGAAGTGCCTCTATAACTCATGAACCGTTTGTCGTACAGACTCGCGGCTGGTGTCATAACATTTTTTTTTCCTCAACATTTTTTTTTCTCAATTTTTTTTCTCAAAATTTTTTTTTCTCAAATTTTTTTTTTCTCAAAATTTTTTTTCTCAAATTTTTTTTTTCTCAATTTTTTTTTCTTAATTTTTTTTTTCCTCAAAATTTTTTTTTCTCAAATTTTTTTTTTCTCAAATTTTTTTTCTCAAATTTTTTTTTTCTCAAATTTTTTTTTCTCAATTTTTTTTTCTCAAAACATTTTTTTCTCAAAAATTTTTTTTCTCAACATTTTTTTTCTCAATTTTTTTTTTCTCAAATTTTTTTTCTCAAATTTTTTTTCTCAAATTTTTTTTTGAGAAAAACGTTAAACTATCGTTAAAGTGCGACCCGTGATAGCGGCCAAAAATGCGCCAAAACGCCACTAATTAGTCGAAATGGCTGACTTCCTGTTTGGTTTCTGATTGGCTGCTGGCCTTGTGACGTGGGAAGAGCTCCGAGGGCCCGTCCATTGCTGCTTGCAGCTTTAATTAGGGCCCGAGCACACACAGTGTGTGAGGACCCTATTGTATTTGCAAAGATTATTATTATTATTATTATTATTTTCCCGAAAGTAAATCGCGTTTTTGAGGCGCAAAACGTACTCAAAAAGTTGCGCAACTTTGCACACACATCACAAGTGGCGAAAATGTACGTATTTAAAAAAAATAAAAGGGGGCGTGGCCTAATGGCACAACAGCGCCCCCTACAAAACTTCGTGCCTCAAGCCCCACCATACGGTTTCACCTACACATACGAAAATCGGTACACATCTGTATCGTGTCCGGACTCACAAAAAAGTCTCTCGGCGCCACGTCCGAAACCAAACAGGAAGTCAGCCATTTTGACTAATTAGTGGCGTTTTGGTGTATTTTTGGCCGTTTTCACGTGTCGCACTTTAACGAACTCCTCCTAGGGGGTTAATCGGATCAACTTCAAGTTCGCTCGGCATACTCAAGACACCTTAACGATGAAAAGTTGTGCGAATCGTGAGTTTTCGTAAAACGGCGTGCCCGTGGCGAAGGGTCAAGCTTCCTTCACCAAACAGGAAGTGCCCCCTCTTCTGATTGGTCCTTACTTGATTGTTCCTTTTTTTGGCTGTTACTCATCAACCGTTTATCGTACAGAGTTGTGGGTGATATCATATGACTTGATTAAGAGTCCTTAACCTTAATTGACGCTTCCTTCGCCAAACAGGAAGTGCCCTTCACCAAACAGGAAGTGCCTCTATAACTCATGAACCGTTTGTCGTACAGACTCGCGGCTGGTGTCATAATTTTTTTTTTCTCAAAATTTTTTTTTTCTCAAAATTTTTTTTTTCTCAAAAAATTTTTTTTTTCAAAAATTTTTTTTTCTCAAAATTTTTTTTTCTCAAATTTTTTTTTCTCAAATTTTTTTTTCTCAAATTTTTTTTTCTCAGATTTTTTTTTCTCAAATTTTTTTTTTCTCAAATTTTTTTTTCTCAAATTTTTTTTTCCTCAAAATTTTTTTTTTCTCAATTTTTTTTTTCTCAAAAATTTTTTTTTCTCAATTTTTTTTTGAGAAAAACTTAAAACTATCGTTAAAGTGCGACCCGTGATAACGGCCAAAAATGCGCCAAAACGCCACTAATTAGTCGAAATGGCTGACTTCCTGTTTGGTTTCTGATTGGCTGCTGGCCTTGTGACGTGGGTAGAGCTGCGAGGGCCCGGTCATTGCTGCTTGCAGCTTTAATTAGGGCCCGAGCACACACAGTGTGAGGACCCTATTGTAATTGCAAAGATTATTATTATTCTTCCCCCTAAAGAATCGCGTTTTTGAGGCGCAAAACGTACTCCAAAAGTTGCGCAACTTTGCAAGCACATCACAAGTGGCGAAAAATTACGTATTTAAAAAAAAAAAAAAGTGGGCGGGGCCTAATTGCGCAACAGCGCCCCCTACAAAATTTCAACGCAACAGCCCCACTAGACGGTTTCACCCACAAGTACAAAAATCGGTACACATCTGTATTGTGTCCGGACTCACAAAAAAGTCTCTCGGCGCCACGTCCGAAACCAAACAGGAAGTCAGCCATTTTGACTAATTAGTGGCGTTTTGGTGTATTTTTGGACGTTTTCATGTGTCGCACTTTAACGAACTCCTCCTAGGGGGTTAATCGGATCAACTTCAAGTTCGCTCGGCATACTCAAGACACCTTAACGATGAAAAGTTGTGCGAATCGTGAGTTTTCGTAAAACGGCGTGCCCGTGGCGTAGCGTCAAACTTCCTTCACCAAACAGGAAGTGCCCCCTCTTCTGATTGGTCCATACTTCATTGTTCCTTTTTTTGGCTGTTACTCATCAACCGTTTATCGTACAGAGTTGTGGCTGGTATCATATGACTTGATTAAGAGTCCTTAACCTTAATTGACGCTTCCTCCGCCAAACAGGAAGTGCCCTTCACCAAACAGGAAGTGCCTCTATAACTCATGAACCGTTTGTCGTACAGACTCGCGGCTGGTGTCAAAACATTTTTTTTTTCTCAACATTTTTTTCTCAATTTTTTTTCTCAAAATTTTTTTTTTCTCAAATTTTTTTTTTCTCAAATTTTTTTTTCTCAAATTTTTTTTTCTCAAATTTTTTTTTCTCAATTTTTTTTTCTTAATTTTTTTTTTCCTCAAAATTTTTTTTTCTCAAATTTTTTTTTTCTCAAATTTTTTTTCTCAAATTTTTTTTTTCTCAAATTTTTTTTTCTCAATTTTTTTTTCTCAAAACATTTTTTTCTCAAAAATTTTTTTCTCAACATTTTTTTTTCTCAAATTTTTTTTTCTCAAATTTTTTTTTGAGAAAAACGTTAAACTATCGTTAAAGTGCGACCCGTGATAGCGGCCAAAAATGCGCCAAAACGCCACTAATTAGTCGAAATGGCTGACTTCCTGTTTGGTTTCTGATTGGCTGCTGGCCTTGTGACGTGGGAAGAGCTCCGAGGGCCCGTCCATTGCTGCTTGCAGCTTTAATTAGGGCCCGAGCACACACAGTGTGAGGACCCTATTGTAATTGCAAAGATTATTATTATTCTTCCCCCTAAAGAATCGCGTTTTTGAGGCGCAAAACGTACTCCAAAAGTTGCGCAACTTTGCAAGCACATCACAAGTGGCGAAAAATTACGTATTTAAAAAAAAAAAAAAGTGGGCGGGGCCTAATTGCGCAACAGCGCCCCCTACAAAATTTCAACGCAACAGCCCCACTAGACGGTTTCACCCACAAGTACAAAAATCGGTACACATCTGTATTGTGTCCGGACTCACAAAAAAGTCTCTCGGCGCCACGTCCGAAACCAAACAGGAAGTCAGCCATTTTGACTAATTAGTGGCGTTTTGGTGTATTTTTGGACGTTTTCATGTGTCGCACTTTAACGAACTCCTCCTAGGGGGTTAATCGGATCAACTTCAAGTTCGCTCGGCATACTCAAGACACCTTAACGATGAAAAGTTGTGCGAATCGTGAGTTTTCGTAAAACGGCGTGCCCGTGGCGTAGCGTCAAACTTCCTTCACCAAACAGGAAGTGCCCCCTCTTCTGATTGGTCCATACTTCATTGTTCCTTTTTTTGGCTGTTACTCATCAACCGTTTATCGTACAGAGTTGTGGCTGGTATCATATGACTTGATTAAGAGTCCTTAACCTTAATTGACGCTTCCTCCGCCAAACAGGAAGTGCCCTTCACCAAACAGGAAGTGCCTCTATAACTCATGAACCGTTTGTCGTACAGACTCGCGGCTGGTGTCATAACATTTTTTTTTTCTCAACATTTTTTTTCTCAATTTTTTTTCTCAAAATTTTTTTTTTCTCAAATTTTTTTTTTCTCAAATTTTTTTTTCTCAAATTTTTTTTTCTCAAATTTTTTTTTCTCAAATTTTTTTTTTCTCAATTTTTTTTTTCTTAATTTTTTTTTTCCTCAAAATTTTTTTTTCTCAAATTTTTTTTTTCTCAAATTTTTTTTCTCAAATTTTTTTTTTCTCAAATTTTTTTTTCTCAATTTTTTTTTCTCAAAACATTTTTTTCTCAAAAATTTTTTTTCTCAACATTTTTTTTTCTCAAATTTTTTTTTCTCAAATTTTTTTTCTCAAATTTTTTTTTGAGAAAAACGTTAAACTATCGTTAAAGTGCGACCCGTGATAGCGGCCAAAAATGCGCCAAAACGCCACTAATTAGTCGAAATGGCTGACTTCCTGTTTGGTTTCTGATTGGCTGCTGGCCTTGTGACGTGGGAAGAGCTCCGAGGGCCCGTCCATTGCTGCTTGCAGCTTTAATTATTATTATTCTTCCCCCTAAAGAATCGCGTTTTTGAGGCGCAAAACGTACTCCAAAAGTTGCGCAACTTTGCAAGCACATCACAAGTGGCGAAAAATTACGTATTTAAAAAAAAAAAAAAGTGGGCGGGGCCTAATGGCGCAACAGCGCCCCCTACAAAATTTCAACGCAACAGCCCCACTAGACGGTTTCACCTACACGTACGAAAATCGGTACACATCTGTATCGTGTCCGGACTCACAAAAAAGTCTCTCGGCGCCACGTCCGAAACCAAACAGGAAGTCAGCCATTTTGACTAATTAGTGGCGTTTTGGTGTATTTTTGGCCGTTTTCAGGGGTCGCACTTTAACGAACTCCTCCTAGGGGGTTAATCGGATCAACTTCAAGTTCGCTCGGCATACTCAAGACACCTTAACGATGAAAAGTTGTGCGAATCGTGAGTTTTCGTAAAACGGCGTGCCCGTGGCGAAGCGTCAAACTTCCTTCGCCAAACAGGAAGTGCCCCCTCTTCTGATTGGTCCATACTTCATTGTTCCTTTTTTTGGCTGTTACTCATCAACCGTTTATCGTACAGAGTTGTGGCTGGTATCATATGACTTGATTAAGAGTCCTTAACCTTAATTGACGCTTCCTTCGCCAAACAGGAAGTGCCCTTCACCAAACAGGAAGTGCCTCTATAACTCTTGAACCGTTTGTCGTACAGACTCGCGGCTGGTGTCATAACTTTTTTTTTCCTCAAATTTTTTTTTTCTCAAAATTTTTTTTTCTCAAAATTTTTTTTTCTCAAAAATTTTTTTTTCTCAAATTTTTTTTTCTCAAATTTTTTTTTCTCAAAAATTTTTTTTTCTCAAATTTTTTTTTCTCAATTTTTTTTCTCAAAATTTTTTTTTTCTCAAAATTTTTTTTTTCTCAAAAATTTTTTTTTCTCAAATTTTTTTTTCTCAAATTTTTTTTTTCTCAAAAATTTTTTTTCTCAAAAATTTCTTTTTTTCTCAAAATTTTTTTTTCTCACAAATTTTTTTTTGAGAAAAACTTTAAACTATCGTTAAAGTGTGACCCGTGATAACGGCCAAAAATGCGCCAAAACGCCACTAATTAGTCGAAATGGCTGACTTCCTGTTTGGTTTCTGATTGGCTGCTGGCCTTGTGACGTGGGTAGAGCTGCGAGGGCCCGGTCATTGCTGCTTGCAGCTTTAATTAGGGCCCGAGCACACAGTGTGTGAGGACCCTATTGTAATTGCAAAGATTATTATTATTATTCTTCCCGATAAAGAATCGCATTTTTGAGGGGCAAAACGTACTCCAAAAGTTGCGGAACTTTGCAAGCACATTACACGTGGCGAAAATTTACGTAATTCAAAAAAAAAAAAAAGGGGGCGTGGCTAATTGCGCAACAGCGCTCCCTACAAAACTTTGTGCCTCAAGCCCCACCATACGATTTCACCTACACGTACGAAAATCGGTACACATCTGTATCGTGTCCGGACTCACAAAAAAGTCTCTCGGCACCACGTCCGAAACCAAACAGGAAGTCAGCCATTTTGACTAATTAGTGGCGTTTTGGTGTGTTTTTGGCCGTTTTCACGCGTCACACTTTAACGAACTCCTCCTAGGGGGTTAATCAGATCAACTTCAAGTTCGGTCGGCATACTCAAGACACCTTAACGATGAAAAGTTGTGCGAATCGTGAGTTTTCGTAAAACGGCGTGCCCGTGGCGAAGTGTCAAACTTCCTTCACCAAACAGGAAGTGCCCCCTCTTCTGATTGGTCCATACTTGATTGTTCCTTTTTTTGGCTGTTACTCATCAACCGTTTATCGTACAGAGTTGTGGCTGGTATCATATGACTTGACTAAGTGTCCTTCACCTTAATTGGTTTAACTAAGCCCCGCCCCCTCTTCTGATTGGCCGAAACTTGATTGTTCCTTTTTTGGCTGTTACTCATCAACCGTTTATCGTACAGAGTTGTGGCTGGTATCATATGACTTGATTAAGAGTCCTTAACCTTAATTGACGCTTCCTTCGCCAAACAGGAAGTGTTCTTCACCAAACAGGAAGTGCCTCTATAACTCATGAACCGTTTGTCGTACAGACTCGCGGCTGGTGTCATACATTTTTTTTTTCTCAAAACATTTTTTTTTTCTCAAAAATTTTTTTTTTCTCAAAAAAATTTTTTTTCTCAAAATTTTTAAAAAATTTTTTTTTCTCAAATTTTTTTTTCTCAATTTTTTTTCTCAAAATTTTTTTTTCTCAATTTTTTTTTCTCAAAAATTTTTTTCTCAATTTTTTTTTCTCAAAAAGTTTTTTTTCTCAATTTTTTTTTCTCAAATTTTTTTTTCTTAAATTTTTTTTTTCTCAATTTTTTTTTCTCAAACATTTTTTTTTGAGAAAAACTTTAAACTATCGTTAAAGTGCGACCCGTGATAACGGCCAAAAATGCGCCAAAACGCCACTAATTAGTCGAAATGGCTGACTTCCTGTTTGGTTTCTGATTGGCTGCTGGCCTTGTGACGTGGGTAGAGCTGCGAGGGCCCGGTCATTGCTGCTTGCAGCTTTAATATTTGATTTGTTTTTCAAGGGGCCCCACCATGTTTTTCAAAATATTTATCTTATATAAATATTGGTCCATAATACGGTTTTATACAGGTTTTAGCCTTAAAACAACCACTCTGATATTTAAATGCCATGTTCTGTCTGTCTGTAATTCCAAGCCGTTTCAAAATGCCCTTTGTTGGCAACGGGGCACTGTCTTTGGGCTAAAACTGGAACGATACAGAGAAGATTAGCATAATGAAGGCACCATGCTAATCTTCTCTGTATCGTTCCAATTTTATCACCACTTTACCCCACCTCATAGTCCCAAAAAGTGTCCAAAAATGTGTTTGAAAAAATCGGCCAGATGGTGGCGCTATATGGGACAGATCCATGTTGATGACATGAGTGTAGACATACTGTGTACTGATTTGCATGATTTTAGGGCAAAATCTGTAGGAGCAGTGTCCAAAAATGTGTTTGAAAATATCGGCCAGATGGTGGCGCTATATGGGACAGATCCATGTTGATGATATGAGTGTAGACATACTGTGTAGCGATTTGCGTGATTTTAGGGCAAAATCTGTAGGAGTAGTGTACAAAAATGTGTTTGAAAAAATCGGCCTGAAGGTGGCGTTAAATGGGACAGATCCATGTTGATGACATGAGTTTAGAGCAAGTGTGTAGTGATTTGTGTGATTTTAGGGCAAAATGTGTAGGCGCAGTGTCCAAAAATGTGTTTTAAAAAATCGTCCTGAAGGTGGCGCTAAATGGGACAGATCCATGTTGATGACATGAGTGTAGAGCAAGTGTGTACCGATTTGTGTGATTTTAGGGCAAAATTTGTAGGAGCAGTGTCCAAAAATGTGTTTGAAAAAATCGGCCTGATGGTGGTGATATATGGGACAGATCCATGTTGATGACATGAGTGTAGACATACTGTGTAGCGATTTGCGTGATTTTAGGGCAAAATCTGTAGGAGTAGTGTCCAAAAATGTGTTTGAAAAAATCGTCCAGATGGTGGCGCTAAATGGGACAGATCCATGTTGATGATATGAGTGTAGACATACTGTGTAGCGATTTGTGTGATTTTAGGGCAAAATCTGTAGGAGTAGTGTCCAAAAATGTGTTTGAAAAAATCGGCCTGAAGGTGGCGCTAAATGGGACAGATCCATGTTGATGACATGAGTTTAGAGCAAGTGTGTAGTGATTTGTGTGATTTTAGGGCAAAATGTGTAGGAGCAGTGTCCAAAAATGTGTTTTAAAAAATCGTCCTGAAGGTGGCACTAAATGGGACAGATCCATGTTGATGACATGAGTGTAGAGCAAGTGTGTACCGATTTGTGTGATTTTAGGGTAAAATTTGTAGGAGCAGTGTCCAAAAATGTGTTTGAAAAAATCGGCCTGATGGTGGCGCTATATGGGACAGATCCATGTTGATGACATGAGTGTAGACATACTGTGTACAGACTTGCGTGATTTTAGGGCAAAAATTGTAGGCGCAGTGTCCAAAAAATGTGTTTTGCAGGAATCGGCCTCATGGTGGCGCTAAAAGAGGGCCATGTGATAATTGAGGTTGTGGTTTGGCAGGCAAGGAGTGTGTGCAAAATTTGGCATGGATTGGTGCAACGTTTGCGGAGATATGAGCAGGGCAAAAGTGTGACGTGTGACGTGTGACAGACTGATGGACTGACTGACAGACTGACAGACGGACACCTGGTCGAGGTTTTGATAGTAACTGCGACCTGACGGTCGCAATTAGTCCATTCACCATTGACTGATTGTGTAAGACAAGATATGGTATGGATATATTCATGTATAGCTGAACTTATAGATAAGAAAGTCCAGATAACTTACTTTTAGCAAACATGGCAACCATGCCAATGGGAGGAGGCAAAAGGTGTGATTGGCTGAGGAATTGGGTTCCTCAGCCAATGATGACGTTTGTCTACGTCCACTGTCAGAAGAGTCTCAAAAAGATTTGTATCCGTGATTTGTATTTGTGATTTGTATCTGTGTTTTGTGTTTGTATTTTGTGGATTTGAATCACAGATAAAAATCAGAGATGCAAATAACAAATACTAATACAAATCACAGATACAAATTGCAGATACAAATCACAGATACAAATCACAAATACAAAACACAAACACAAAACACAGATACAAATCACAGATACAAATCACAAATACAAAACACAAACACAAAACACAGATACAAAACACACACGAATCTGACCTTGTGGGTTTCAAATCTGGGCATGTGAGTTACAAATGTGGGCACACAAATTACAAATCTATGCATACGCATTTGTGAATAATGAGACTGTTCTGGCTCCATAACAAAAGGCAAGAAGCATTCGAGAACAGCGGGGCTTTATGTTTTACTACAGACGAGTGGCCGAGCTGCGAGATACGCTATAGCGTTAGCTTCGCGCTAGAGCTGGCTGTTTATTATGAGAAGCAGTCGCCGTTAACACAGAGAGCGTTACATTTGCGCTAGTTTTGATAATGAGGCGTCAGCTTTATAGTTCAGTTGTTACTCAAGCTCACTGCAGCCCATGAACGGACAAGTTTCTCCGTTCTGTGTCCGAGCTAGAGCGCCCTAAAAAGTGTGTTTTGCAAGCCCGCCCCCGCTTCCCACATTCTTACTACAAAACGGGCTGCAAATGTGCTCTGTGTTGCTAATGCTCCCAAGAAAGAAAACGTGTAAATCCATTGATCCAAACTGTAAAAGACCGTGCTTCTGCTTTAGCTGTCTGCTTTAGCTGTGTACAGCAGATGCTCCGCAAGCTTCGTAGCCGACGTTAAAGAGTACACTGTAAAAATCTTTTCTTTTGTAATACACTATTTTAGTGAAAAATTAAAACTACAAAAAGAAGAAAATGACAGGATGAGCATATAAGGAGGGGAGGAGGTAGAAAGGACCACTGGCCACTATTTCTGACATGGCTGCAAGCACTATAGCACAATATATTACCACAGGTCTACTACTAAATAGTAGTTTTAAATAATTGTAGTGGAATAAAAGTAAATTTGAAGTTGACAGCTGTACCACTGTGGGTGTGGTTTGACTTGGGGGGAGTGATTTAGGGGTGTAGGTAAGTACCTATTGTCCCTCCCATTGTCACACCCACTTCTGGCTACCTAGAGGTGTCAAAATGTTCCTTGCATTCAAATGGCTTTTTAAGCACTTTGGGTTTTATGGTGTAACAAGTTTAAAATGCCCATAACTTCTTCAAATATGCTCCAATTTCAAAAAAACCAATGCAGACATAAGGAACAAAGTACCAGACCTAGTCACATATTACAAGGATAGAAATTTCCGGCTAGTCCACAACAAGCCATTCTGGCCAGGCTGGGAAAGTGTTAATGGTAATTTTGTCCATTTTGAGTATACAAGAAATTACACAATTCAAAACAAACATCACACGAAAATGGATAACATAGCAGGTCAAAGAACAAGATAAAATAACATCAAGAGTAAGAATAAGAACATTTACAACATTGAAAATGTGTCTTGCTAAATAGACAATATGACAATACAATTGAATATAACATGACAACACTCAATGCTGATGGCAAACTGTACCGTCCTGGGTATTATCTAACCAGTAAGACTCCCTAATCGGGAGATAAGCGACCGTTGGACGCTTATCTCCACAAATAGGCCAAAAGTTTGTTTTACCAATTATCAAGACATACGGGCAGTTGACAGTTTGCCATGGTTACTCATTGAAGTTGAATCTCCATATATGGAGACAACCTACGCATCACACTAAGTCTGACCTCACCAGCCCATATTTGGGCATGAGCAACTTATGTCTCCATATATGGAGATATGATGACATCACACAGTCCTCAGCCGATGATGTGGCGTGATGTCATACAATACACAAACGAGCCCTACAGTATAAAGGGGCAATTCTTGCCAGGAAAGAAGCATTTCTTCGACTCAGACCTTATCGCCAGGGTTGGCTTATAGCAGCTGTCGGTAGATAATGCCGGTCTTATATACTCATTGAAGTTGAATCTCCATATATGGAGATAACCTACGCATCACACTAAGTCTGACCTCACCAGCCCATATTTGGGCATGAGCAACTTATGTCTCCATATATGGAGATATGATGACATCACACAGTCCTGGGATACAATCCCTTTTATGCCCATATATGGATGGAGATCCCTAACAGAATCCCTTTTATGCCCATATATGGAGATCCCTGCTCTGAGTATCTGACTGAATCCCTTTTATGCCCATATATGGAGATCCCTGCTCTGAGTATCTGACATCACTAATCCCTTTTATGCCCATATATGGAGATCCCTAACATAATCCCTTTTATGCCCATATATGGAGATCCCTGCTCTGAGTATCTGACTGAATCCCTTTTATGCCCATAAGGAGATCCCTGCTCTGAGTAACTGACATCACTAATCCCTTTATGCCCATATATGGAGATCCCTAACAGAATCCCTTTTATGCCCATATATGAAGATCCCTGCTCTGAGTATCTGACATCACTGCGATGTCACCTGTGATGTCACAGTGACACATCACCACAGTATCAGGCGTTACACGTATACATATACCAGCAACAACAGACTGTTGCCACAGCAACGTACACAAAGGTTTGTGTACACATGTGGTGTGATGTCATACTGATGCGGAGATATGAGCAGGGCAAAGGTGTGACGTGTGACGTGTGACCGACCGACCGACCGACCGACCGACCGACCGACCGACGGACGGACGGCCAGTGGAGGTTTTGATACCAGTAAGACTCCCTAATCGGGAGATAAGCGACCGTTGGTCGCTTATCTCCACAAATATCACAACCTCCACCTCTCATGTCATACGGGTAGCCATAGTTACACCTGGAATGTTGAATCTCCATATATGGAGATAACCTACGCATCACACAAAGTCTGACCTCACCAGCCCATACTTGGGCATGGACGACTTATATCTCCATATACGGAGATGGCCATATATGGAGATACGATGACATCACAGAGTCCACAGCTGATGATGTGGCGTGATGTCATACAATACACAAACAAGCCCTATATAAAGGGGCAATTCTCACCAGGGAAGAGAGCATTGCCTGGAATGTTGAATCTCCATATATGGAGATAACCTACGCATCACACAAAGTCTGACCTCACCAGCCCATACTTGGGCATGGACGACTTATATCTCCATATACGGAGATGGCCATATATGGAGATACGATGACATCACAGAGTCCACAGCTGATGATGTGGCGTGATGTCATACAATAAACAAACAAGCCCTATATACTGATGCGATACGATGACATCACAGAGTCCACAGCTGATGATGTGGCGTGATGTCATACAATAAACAAACAAGCCCTATATACTGATGCGGAGATATGAGCAGGGCAAAGGTGTGACGTGTGACGTGTGACCGACCGACCGACGGACGGACGGCCGGTGGAGGTTTTCATAGTAAACTGCTCCCTGACGGTCGCAACTAAACTGCGACCTACGGCCGCAACTAAACTGCAACCTACGGTCGCAATAATGGACATAATGTGTAATCAGTAAACAAGAAGCAATCTGGTATGGTCAAATAATTTGAAAACTATTTCCAGACTCTTTTTTCCTATAGTGAAATGGCAGTGAGAGCATTTATAGCTAACAGACCATTTAGTATCTCACTTGACATTTTGATATCTTGAACATTTTCATGTATACACATTTCTTGTCTCAGTTGGTATGCAAACGTAAGAATTAACACCAGCACATCTGTGTCTTTGCAGAGAATGATGCGCTTCTGATAGCCTTGGTTGTTGCATCAGCTGAATGTAGAAGTACAGTATGCGAGTAACTTCTTTATACTTAATATGAAGCCTGCAGTTGAGGAACATCAATCTCAGCTACTGATGACACCTTTTCAGGATCCTCAAACCCTCCACTAATAGCAATTTTCTGACCATAATTGAGAACTACCTTCTTTAGCTGATTTTAGGAAATCTGTCAGATTGGCTTTGTTTTCATCCATTTCAATTAAGCTAAATATCCCTATCTGGCTTCAAACACTTGGTTCTAAAATGTTCAAGCTTGGACTATAGAGCCCTGAGGAAGTTTTTTGTTTTCCCTTGGAGAGGCTTTATTCTGTGTGACCAGTTGGTTCCCAACAATTTCAGTGATCATTTTCAGAGACACAAGATCATAAACATTCTCCAATTGGAAGATGTGATTGCCTATCTATGGAACTGTTCAACAAAGTTGCATGGCATCAGTATGATCTCTTTTGATTCTTCATCATCATGTGTCAGTCAAAAGAAATATCTGGTATCCTCTGCCAAGGTTGCAGATTCATTGTAGGTGACGGACCAACAGTTTATAGGTGTCTCATGTCTGTGATCATAAGCCGTAAACCAGGGCATTCTCTGGAAATAATAATATTCATCATTACTCTTGCCAGCATCAACTAATATTAGCTTTGCTACCGGCAAGGGTTTAAACATTAATACTGGATAGGTTGTCAGCTTTTACCCAGAAGAGTTATCTTAGGTCAAGTCAATATCAGATTTGGCTCCCTGACAACCACATTACCACATTAACAGTAACATTGTGTAAATCTGCTCAGCATTACAGCAGCAAAATCCAATTTTACCACTTTTAAGTAAACAGTGACACAACGACCTAAAAATCTTTTTCAGAGATGCCAACGGGAGCGTGTCGCTGTTACTAAATCTCATCTTTTCGCTCTTAAGTAACATAACGTTAAGGAGAACTCCTTCTAACGCTATGGACCAGAGTTAAATTACATTATGGTAATGTTTCGCATTGAGGTAATACTTGAGGCTTGACGTGCTGGTGATATGTGAATGCTTCATTGCATAATTTGCACAAAACCGTGCTTTTGTCCACGCTCGCATCCATGGGGACAATCAACGCTGTCTTCACTGTATGCGTGCGACATACGGGGGCAGACCGCCATTCCTAAACATGAAACACCGCCATTCCGAAACACTGTCATTCCGAAACACCGCCATTCCGAAAAATCTTAATTTCGGAATGGCGGGGTCTTATATAAACATTAAAAACATTTCCATTCCGAACAATGGAAGTCAATGTGCGGAATAGCATGTCCCAGTCAAGAAGCCAAAAGAGGTTAATTCAATTCAAATATATCTTAATATCTTAAGCAGATAGGTAATAAGAAGCCAAAATCAATGTTAGTCAGCCTACAGATCTAAAAACGTAACATCACTTCCTGTACTGATAAGGTGACATCATTGATAAGGTGACATTACCATCACCTTATCAAAGATCAACAGTGACAGTATGAATATCCAGAGTTTGATCTTCCAGGGTTTGACATTTCTTATGGTATACTGCGACAGGTTTCTAGGATTAGAACCCACCGGGTTGTAAAGCCAGATATTATGTTCATACTTTCACTGTGACATCACAGGTGATATCACAGCGACGGTCCATACATGGGTATCCCTGATGTCATTGATATACAGTATACTAGTAAGACACCTGAGGGTGGAATGCGACCTCAGGGTGACATGCGACCGAGGTCGCGCCAATTCTTGACTATCTGGCCAACCACAGCGTTTCTCTGACGATTCTAGTTGTTATCAACCCTAGGAGACAAGGGGGGAGAACATGCAAACTCCACACAAAAAAAGACCTTATCGCCAACCCCACCTAGGGTATGAGCGATAGGGCCTAAACATGAAGATGTGGAGAACACTATATATGGAGATAGTCCAGTCCATCATGTCATATGGGACTAACGTCATAGACAGTAGCCATTGTTAGGCCGGAGTCAATGGCTGTCTGTCTGGCTGACTGTCTGTACAGGAAGTGATGTCACATGACTTTTTATGCCCATATATGAGTCATTCTGTACCACATCTCCATGTTTAGGCCACACAGGTTCGCTCCATTTCTCCATCTATAGGTCCAAATGCCCAACGTCGAGCTTGACAAGGAGGATACCGCACAGTGTACCTCATCCACCCTTTCTTCTCTCTCCTTTTGGTATCTTTATCCTCCTCCTCCTTTTTTTATTTTTTATTCTTCTCTTTTTTTCACAGCCGCCCCCATATTTACTTTAGAAAATATATATTAAATTCTAAGAACGTTTCGAGTACCAGTTTGATACAAGAGCGAATAAGCGCTACACTTCTGGAATCCTGTGCGTCGACTTAAAGTCGGATCCAGGCCTAATAACTTTATCTAGCTGCCCCGTTGCCACCTCCTTGTTACATTTTCTTTTCTGAGACACATTGTACCTCATCCACCCTTTCTTCTCTCTCCTTTTGGTATCTTTATCCTCCTCCTCCTTTTTTTTCTTTTTTATTCTTCTCTTTTTGTTGTCTTTCTTAGTCATGTCTCTTTTGGCTACTGTCTATGACGGTAGTCCCATATGACATGATGGACTGGACTATCTCCATATATAGTGTTATCCACATTTCGTGTAGCCGCCCCGTACAGGAAGTGATGTCACAACTCGCTGACATCACACTGACATCACTCCCATACAGAAGGAAGGTTACAGAAGGAAGGTTACGGAAGGAAGGAAGGAAGGAAGGAAGGAAGGAAGGAAGGTCACTCAAGCGACACGTTTTTTCAGAGTATATGCGACCTTCGGTCGCAATCACTGGCCAGATGGCAACGGCCTGGCCCATATCTGTGTGGCTTTTGTGTGTGTGTGTGTGTGTGTGTGTGTGTGTGTGTGTGTGTGTGTGTGTGTGTGTGTGTGTTCATTCGTCACGCGGCCACACTATGCGCACTGTGCAATAATAAAACATGGGGTGTCCATAATTGTCCACTTCATATGCTCATAATTGAAGCCTTATAGAAGGCGTCCATGAGTTGAGATCGCACAGCTGTCCAGTCTGGTTTGGACTAATACGAATTATGTGCGTAATGATGGCACTGTTATTAATAAGATGATAGTGCAAGCGTGTGGGAATGAACATTGAACACCTATTCCAGGTGAGGTCTATGAGAGATGGTATTATTATTAATATAGAACTGGGTCATTAAAGCATTATGTTCGGAAATGCCTTTGGTTAATATTAAACCCGACACCGACGTGGTGAATAATAGCCTATTTAACCAGAATGCTGCATGAATCCAAAGATTTACACACGATAAGCGCTGAGAAACCATATACAAAAAATAATAATGAATAACATGTGATGAAACATAAACATATGTATGATGAATTTGGTTAAGAAGGAGGACCTTTTCTTAATTTAGGAGCAAAGAAAAATGATGGTTGATTGCATTGACTGATAGTAATGTATTTATTAACAAATAAAATATTTATATTCGGGGTGACGGGGTCAGTAGCCAAATTTAACTCTTGAGAGCGTAAAATGAAAGATGCTTAACAATAATTACACACACAACACACACACACACACACACACACACACACACACACACACACACACACACACACACACACACACACACACACACACACACAGATATGGGCCAGGCGGAGGCCTTTGCCATCTGGCCAGTGATATACTGTCAATGACATCAGGGATACCCATGGACTGTCACTGTGATATCACCTGTAATGTCACAGTGACAGTATGAACATATCTGGCCTTAAAACCCAGATATCTCATAAGCATGAGAGTTTTGACATCTCGGTTAAGTTCTCACCGGACACCACTGCGGTGGGTCCTAATCCTAGAAATCTTCAATCAATCTTCAGATCAAACCCTGGATATTCATACTGTCACTGTTGATCTTTGATAAGGTGATGGTAATGTCACCTTATCAATGATGTCACCTTATCAGTACAGGAAGTTATGTTATGTTTTTATGTAGGCTGACTAACTTTGATTTTGGCTTCTTATTACCTATCTGCTTAAGATATTAAGATATATTTGAATTGAATTAACCCCTCTCTTGACTGGGACATGCTATTCCGCACATTGACTTCCATTGTTCGGAATGGAGGTGTTTTTAATGTTTATATAAGACCCTGCCATTCCGAATAATGGAAGTCAAGCCTTCGGAAAGGCAGTGCTATTATTTCGGAATGGCGGTGTGTTATAAAAATTAGATGCACCGCCTTTCCTAACAATATAAGTCAATGTTCGGAATGGCGGTGTTTCGGAATGGCGGGGTGTAACCGCGACATACTGGGGGAGGTTGTTATGATCTGACTGGCTGTGTCCGAGTTGTGTTCCGCTGGCAAATCTAAAGTTGCGTTCAAACCTAGAGCTATTTCTATAGTCACTCCTATCGCTTCACGTTGTCACCTGTCTCTTTGGAATCAAGGAGAAACACCTGGAAAAAAAAGGAAGTCTCACCACCTAACACCAAAAACATTTCCGTGTCTCCGGACAACATCAACACTGGTACCGAAGCAACCATTTGTGCCGTTCGTGACAGATGTACAGGAGTAAAAAACACAGTTTTGGTCATGCCTTAGGCCTGGCCGAGACAAGTATACCGTATGTCCACAATGCATATAGGCTTCACAGAAGATGGTACCATGAAGTTAATTGCATTGCGTCTTAAAGGACAACTTTTTTTTTACAACCAGGGTTCATATTTTAGATAGTCATTAGAGGAAAGAAAGGATGAGTGTTAAAATGTTTTCATTTACTTCTTTCTATCGTTTTAGTGATTTGAACGATTTTGATTTGCATGCAGCAAGTGGCTAAATGCATATTTCATATGACACAATAAGCCCATTCCCAAGATGCACCGCAATCTTTTATGTGCAGATGTGACTTATGGGAGCTGGTGTAAATAGTAGCAAACAAATTGCCGTGTCTAAAAGGACATATTTAGCCACTTGCACGCATGCCCCCACCCACTGAAAAATACTAACATCACTAAAACAATAGAAAGCTGTAATGAAAACATTTTAACACTCATCTTTTCTTCTCTAATTACAATCTAAAATATGAACCCTTGTTGTAAAAAAAACAAAAAACAAAGTTGTCCTTTAAGCCTATAGGGGCCTTTATGTACTCCAACGCCCTCGTGCTTTGTCACCCTCTACAGACATGGAGGAGAGGTAGGATAAGAACATGGCCAAGAGAGGCCCAGGCGTAGTTGATAAAAAGCTCATAGCTTTTTAGGTCTATTCTGAGTTACATTAAAGTCTCTTTATTTAATATGTTCAAGTGTGGAACTAATGGATATGGAATAAACCTTTTACTTTTGGACATTCCTCATGTATTTGTTATCATTGTTTGCAAAGAGGTATTCTCGATCAACCACCAAAAGGTCGCTACAGATTGCCCTCTGGTTGATAAATACTGAATGACACTCAAAGTCATTATGGCTTCATATAGTATAAAAGAATCCAGAGCAGGATGTTTTCTCTCGTTGCATTATACCATAAAATAATTAAGTGCAGCTTACATGCAGTGAGCAGCAGTGAGGACCCAACAGGATTTAATGAGGACGCCTCCACATATATGTCTGAACCGCTGAGAAGAGCCAGTGGTTCTGCGCTGCAGGGACACCTGCCATGGATGATCCCCAGGATTAGACCCACTGCCTCCAATGATCCTGCCCCTATCACCAGGCTCAGGTCTGCCACACTGGGAGAACGGTTCTGGACAAGATGGAAACATAACATGAGCTCTAGAGAGTAGGATCTCTGTGTGTGTGTGTGTGTGTGTGTGTGTGTGTGTGTGTGTGTGTGTGTGTGTGTGTGTGTGTGTGTGTATGTGTGTGTGTGTGTGTCCGGAAATTAGCGTCGGCTCCCGGACACCCTCGAACGGCAGTAAAGCTCCCGGAAATGGCAACTGCTCCCGCAAATGCGAACCAATATGCGGTAGAATAGCTACAGTCGCAGACCGGATCTGCAACCTGTGCGATGCAATTTCTTAGTTCTCTTTCGTCGTTGGGAGATGTGGGCGTCTAAAAGTGACCAATCACTGGTCTCAGATGCAGAGGTTGAGAGGAAAAAAAGTCTCTGCTTCACGTAGGCGGGGGTATAATCAGCTGATTACAGATTGTAATTTATTTGCGTAATGACTGATTCCCTGCTTAATATGAATAAAATAACAGTACTTTGCAACTGTTGGGTTATTTTTTGCTTTGAATCTGCTGTTGCCAACAACAACAGCGCTGGTGGTGGACACAGATCTGTGTGACACACTTTTTAACCGTTGTTAACTGGGAAAGAAATCACAGGAAAAAAGCGGAATGTTTCTGCACACCCGCGCGTGCGCAGGGTTCCTCCCACCAACCTCACATCAGACTCTGTACAGAGACAGTAGACAACACAGTAAACAGGTATTTAGAAGAAAAAATCTAAGCAGTGTGAAGTGAGCGGTGTGGGACATACATATGTACATATAAATACATGTGCCGTTTCAAGTCTTCGGTCTTTACTGCTCGTTTCCTGACAATTTCCTGCAAATGCATATTTTTTCCACAGGTTTTTTGCTGGGGGTTTCCTTTCTATTTTTCATGGAGAATGGAGCGTATATTTGAAGGTAAATTGGCATTGGTTCGACCTCCCTAAAAATAACCTTAACCCTAACCTCAGTACACAACCTTGCAATGGCTCCATATCCGAAAATGTTCAGGGTCCAAACTGTACAATGTACCCATTTTCATGCTTGTATGAAAAAGGGAACGATTCACCTAAAATATGGTCTCAATCATCCGGACTATATAGGGCAATATTTCCGAAACTTATTTTTTAATAAGCGTTCGAGACTTGGAATGGAAAAACATACAAGAAATCATGCAAATAGATCTACAAGCTCACAATGTTACACGTTATTATTATTATTATTATTAGGGAGTTGGGGTGGGTGTGGGGGTGGGGGGGTTAGAAGTACAGGGGCTCCTGGGTAGTCCCTCTCTCCCATGTAGGCCTACATAAACTGCCCACATAAAGTTTGGATACTTAAATCGGTCCATTATATCTCCCCTTTAATAATAGCAATTTGTATTATCTTTTATCATTTCTATCGTTGATTAGTCACCTTTACAAAGAGGTGCAGCGTGTAAGCATCAGTCATTCGTGGAATGAGCTGCACAGATAAACGTGTGGGTAGGCCCCCAAAATAATTTGGTAGGGGGGACATTAGCTACACGTTTAGCTGTGCTCACTCCATGAATGTCTGATGCTTACAAGCTGTACCTCGTTGTAAAGGTGACTAATAAACGATAACAATGATATAAAACACAATAGTGAGATATAGTGGACATAGGTTACGTTTCCAGACTTTTTGTGGGCAGTTTAATTGATAAGCTTTGATGAACTTGGCCATCATGTGAATGGGATACAGTGAAGAGTTTTGGCCCATTATGGTCCTGAGAGGACACTGTCAGAACCTACAGTGTCTACTGGGCAGTGGTGTAAAGTAACTAAGTAGATTTACTAAGTACTGTACTTAAGTACAATTTTGAGATATCTGTACTTTATTTGAGTATTTCCAGTTTTCAGTACTTTTACTTCTACTTCTCTACATCTCAAATTCAAATATTGTACTTTTAATCCACTACAATTATGTGAACACTTTAGTTACTAGTTGCTTTGCAGATAATATGATTATATTATAATTAAAACATACATTATTTCACTTTAGCCCTATTTTATACCTTGGCTATTTGAAAATAGCATATCTACAAGCTCATAACGTTTCGCATGTTGTGAGCAAGTAAAACATTTGAGTATTTTTTCCACCACTGCTACTGCGTGTAAAAGGACAAAAGTATTGGCATCAAAATTGACTTAAACCATAAAAGTACAAGCTCACAACGCGTCACATCGTGCCAGATCCCCAGATGGCCTTCTAAGACAGTGGTTCTCAACCTTTTCAGGCCACGACCCCCACTATAATCATATTTTAACTGGGGACACACACTGAAGCCATTGACAAACAGATCAATCACTGATCTGTTCCGTTGCCCCAAACGGAGGCTGTGACGAGTCCAGTGTGATCATTGTCTCATTATGACCATGGTGACTGGCAATTAACTAAATGAGTTCTGTTTCTTCAGCTCACAGGTGACCCTAACGACCTCTAAGCAGAAATGATGGTTTCATCAGGGCACCGTGTGCCTGTTTGTTGCAGGGGTGGAAAAATGACTTCCACCACCTGTGACCTGTGACCCTAACAGATATATTTACGACTTAGACATAGACCAGAGTAGTTCCTATCTTTTCATTAGATTTGCATATGAACCTTATTCTCTGTTGATTCAATTCCATATAATCAATATACTTTCATAACATTGTAATTTAGTAACAGTTGGTGTATTGTTTACACACAGGCACCCCTGTGGAGGAGGAGTGTGGAAGTTATAGTGTTTTGCTTTACCTTTACCTTGGAGCTTTTAAACAGCTATAGGGTAAAGGTTAACTGCATATGCACATGATGCCTGGGCTCCATTCTCTATTAGCTTAGTGTATAACCAACCTCCAGGCCCACACAGCAAAGCACACACACGCACACATGCACGCACACATGCACACGCGCACACACACGCGCGCGCGCGCACACACACACACACACACACACACACACACACACACACACACACACACACACACACACACACACACAGACAGACAGACAGACAGACAGACAGACAGACAGACAGACAGACAGACAGACAGACAGACAGACAGACAGACAATGTACTGTAGTAGATTAGTCTTTGTTGAAGTATTTTTTTTTTTACCTGAACAGATCAGCCCCAGACTGTAGTTGTATGTAGCAGACACCATTTCATGTGTCCACCACCATATAGGTTGAGCTATCAAATCATTTTCCCATTCTGCAGAAACAGCAGGGCCACAGCCCAGAAGTCTACACATTTCGAATGAATCTTCCCCACTCCAGCCCTTAAAATACAATGGTCTCCAATATCCCAGGTGATTCATCTCCACTCTGCCAGCACAGTGACTGGCTCCTCCCACCAACCTGTAAACACCAGACTCTGTACACAAACAATAGAATAAACAGTTAAAGGGATATTTCACTTCAAAAAATAAATAAATACATTATATTTATTTATATATATATATATATATATATATATATATATATATATATATATATATATATTTTTTTTTTTTTTTTTTTTTTTTTTTAGGGGGTGTGTATCCATCCCTTACAAGGCGATTCGATACGTATCCGATACATGGGCTACGGTTTGATTCAGAGACGATACAGCTTACATACAGAACGATTCAATACGATTCGATTCGGTGCAATTTCGCTGCGATTCGATTTTGTGGAATTTGATGCGATGTGATGCGATGCGATTCGATATGATACAATAAGGTGCGAGCTGATGATACACAAGTTTAATGAAACATTAATTTTCCATTTAATTAAGAAGCTAGATCTATAAAGTAGCATTGCTGACCTTCAAATAATGGATAAAAAATACCAAGGAATAACAGACAATTGTAAAGAAAGATGTATAACAAATCATTTTAGTATCATGTCATTCTAAATAGACACAGACATGTAGATACAAAAAAAAATACTTAATGTAAACTACAAAGCCTACTGACATGGTTTGGAAATCTGTCTCACACAACCATTTTAAGAGCTTCACTTTAGCAGTTACAGTTAGTCAGGTGGAGAAATATGATAAAAGAACACTAAAACGGCCTGGTCCTTCAGGCTTCAGTACAGTGCAAATATTGTAGGGGTCCATTTGGTTCCATTTGTACACTCCCCTGAGTTACACATACTGTACCCATAAGGGTCCATTTGGTTCCTATCACTTAGCTGGGGACCCCCTAGAACTCCCTCAAGGACCCCTGGGGTTCCCCGGACCTCACTTTGAAAACCAATACTCTATTGTAGCCCTTTGCTAGTCTGGGATCACTTCACTTTTCGAGGTTTGATCCGGTCGGGAGAGGAAACCACTTTACGTCATGTTGTAGTTGCGACCGAAGGTCGCATATACTCTGAAGAACCGTGTCACTTGAGTGTCCTTCCTTCCTTCCGTATCCTCGTGACCGTCCTTCCGTATCCTCTGTGATGTCAGTGTGATGTCAGCGAGTTGTGACATCACTTCCTGTACAGGGTGACTACACGAAATGTGGATAACACTATATATGGAGATAGTCCAGTCCATCATGTCATATGGGACTAACGTCATAGAAAGTAGCCATTGTTAGGCCGGAGTCATTGGCTGTCTAAACATGGAGATGTGGATAACACTATATGGAGATAGTCTAGTCCAATATGTCATATGGGACTACCGTCATAGACAGTAGCCATTGTTAATCCGGAGTCAATGGCTGACTGTCTGTACAGGAAGTGATGTCACATGACATACTTTTTATGCCCATATATGAGTCCTAACATGGAGATGTGGATAACACTATATATGGAGATAGTCTAGTCCAATATGTCATGGAACTACCGTCATAGACAGTAGCTATTGTTAGGTCGGAGTCAATGGCTGTCTGTCTGACTGTCTGTACAGGAAGTGATGTCACATGACATACTTTTTATGCCCATATATGAGTCCTTCTGTACCACATCTCCATGTTTAGGCAAACTCCACACAGAAAGGCCCTATCGCCAACCCAACCTAGGGTGTGAGCGATAGGGCCTTTCTGTGTGGAGTTTGCATGTTCTCCCCGTGTCTCCTAGGGTTGATACCCTCATAAAAAACATGAACAAACTCCCCCCAGAATGACAACAACTAGAATCGTCAGAGAAACGCTGTGGTTGGCCAGATGGTCAAGAATTGGCGCGACCTCGCCCTTTAGGGCGAGGTCATTTGGACCTATACATGGAGAAATGGAGCAAACCTGTTTGGCCTAAACATGGAGATGTGGTACAGAATGACTCATATATGGGCATACAAAGTGTCATGTGACATCACTTCCTGTACAGACAGTCAGACAGACAGCCATTGACTCCGGCCTAACAATGGCTACTGTCTATGACGGTAGTCCCATATGACATGATGGACTGGACTATCTTCATATATAGTGTTCTCCACATCTCCATGTTTAGGCCCTATCGCTCACACCCTAGGTGGGGTTGGCGATAGGGCCTTTCTGTGTGGAGTTTGCATGTTCTCCCCGTGTCTCCTAGGGTTGATACCCTCACAAAAACATGAACAAACTCCCCCCAGAATGATAACAACTAGAATCGTCAGAGAAACGCTGTGGTTGGCCAGATAGTCAAGAATTGGCGCGATGTCACCCTGAGGTCGCATTCCACCCTCAGGTGTCTTACTAGTACTCAAAGGATTACAATTTGCTGGAACTATCAAACCGGATTCAGTTTTAACCCAAAATAATTCCCCTGCGCTCAAGGACATACTTTTAGGGCCTACCTAATAAACTCCTTGATGCGGCGTATAGTTTTGCTTTTGAAAAATGTGTTTGGGATATGCATCTTTTATTCCTACTCGTAGCGACTGGCAAGACTATACACTAGGCTACTCGAGCATTTTAATAGGGATTGGGGAAACAAACGGAGGGAAGCAAAACAAAGCGACGCCGCTTCTTCAGCATGTGGTTTCCGCCTAGACCGGATCAAAACGGCCCGTTGTTAACGATCACCAGGCTTTCCCTCAGAAAGCCTGGTAGGCGAGGTTACCCTTTGCA
This sequence comes from Nannobrachium achirus, assembly GCF_963921795.1. NCBI lineage: Eukaryota > Metazoa > Chordata > Actinopteri > Myctophiformes > Myctophidae > Nannobrachium > Nannobrachium achirus. The sequence goes on from NC_137814.1 coordinate 63,896,688, forward strand.
ATAAAAACTGATGCTGTGATTATTACCTTTGCTGTCGGCAAGTGCGGGGACTTCTGATGGTTCTACTGGGAAAAGTGTTATGTGTAATATCCAATCCATTACTGTCGCATTCTTATAAAATCCAAACGTGCGTTTCTCCACTGGAATAACCCATAGAGTTATGGAACTACCACGTTGATTTGTTTACAAGTCGCTGCGTCGCACAGTTGCGAGCGTCATTTTACACACACCAGAGTGCTGCGCCGGAAGTAGCAGATCTACATGTTTACAACCCATCTAAATGCAACACGCTGTGGGCTTGTAGATCTGCGGCTTTCCCAAAGGCAGCTTTTTCTTTTCTTTTTCATTTTTTTTCACTGTGCACTGTGTTTAGCAGCACTCACTTTTTAACTAATGATTTGTAACAGTAAACGCTGAGTAAGTGAGTTCAGAGTTCCAAAGCAGGTTAATTATTTAAAGTTAAAATCCAGTGAATCTGATTAATAACTTTAGGACTGATAAATCCACCGATTCAGGCGTGATTTGGACCGATGCAGCCGTATTGCTAGTGTTGAAACGGTTACGCCTGAAGACATCACATCAACCCTTCCTGGCCAAGGCTACATTCACCAAATGTGAAGAAGAAGCATCTTTAGATAATCATGGTTAAAATGGAGTTTGAATTTACAATGGGTTTGTATAGAAAGGGTCTGATAAAAATCTCAAAAACTGTCCCGGGTGTTACCAAAAACCTGATTTGACGATAAAATGACCTAAAGTTTTTTTTTTTAGTTTTTTTTTAACCCTTGGATGCATGACCAACCAATACCTACACTCTTCCGTGAGTGGGGTCAAAAATGACCCCAATTAAAATCAATGCATTTTTGCAATAAACGACTTGCTCTCACACGTAACTCTGCCATACTTTTGCCTAGCAAAGTGATTTCAACTTTAAAACACTCACACGACTTGGCACTTTTTCCGGCCAATAGGGACGAGCTGTAATTGTTGAAGCCCTGCCCCCCCCTGTCTTCCTATTGGCAGCCATAACTCCAGTTCGCAGCATGGTACCATCTCAAAACTTGGTGTGTCTGGACAGCCAATATGGACGAGCTGTTCTTAAAGTATGTTGTTTCCACCCGCCCTGACGGTCACTTCTCACCCTTAGGGCGTCTTACTTAATAGTAGTAGTAGTAGTAGTAGTAGTAGTAGTAATATTAGTAATAACAGTTGCAACCGTAGGTCGCAAGTTTAATATGTGAACGGTCACAGCTTGTAGTATGTATGTATGTATGTATGTATGTATGTATGTACCGGTATGTATGTATGTATGTATGTATCTCTGTCACGCCTGACACTGTGGTTCTATGGGTTTGTCGCTCTGACATCATGCTCTGATGTCACTGTGATGTCAGAGGAACCACTCTAACAGAATGTGTTTGCCACTCTGGCTTCACTGTGATGTCACACTAATCGTTTTTATGCCCATACATGGAGATCCCTGTCTGTAGAACCAGCTACACAGATATGGGATGTCTTAGCCTTCTGTCTTGGCCATATATGGATTCTGTTAGTGTGGTATGTGGCTGATGTGGTCTCCATATATGGGTATTCCCATATGAAGTCCTGTTAGATATGGGGTTAATATTAATGACATCAGGGAACTCCATGTATGGGCATAAAAGGGATTCTGTTAGAGTGACATCATAGTGAAGCCAAAGCGTGAAGCCAGAGCGGCAAACCCATTCTGTTAGTGGTTCCACTGACATCACAGTGACATCAGAGCATGATGTCAGAGCGACAAACCCATAGACCCACAGTGTCAGGCGTGACAGAGATACATACATACATACGGACAAGCTGTGACCGTTCACATAATAAACTTGCGATCAACGGTCGCAACTATTATTACTACTATTACTACTACTATTACACTATTACTACTACTATTACTACTTTTATTACTACTACTACTATTAACAGTAAGACGCCCTAAGGGCGAGAAGCGACAGTCAGGGCGGGTGGAAACAACAGACTTGTAAGAGGGGGCGGGGCTTCAACAATTACAGCTCGTCCATATTGGCCGTCTCAGTCCAGACACCAAGTTCCGAGACTGTACAATGCTGCAAACTGGAGTTATGGATGTTTAAAGCCCAGCCAATAGGAGGGAAGAGGGGGCATGGCTTCAACAATTGCAACTCATCCCTATGGCGGTCTAAGTCCAGACACCAAATCTCGAGACGGTACCATGCTGCAAACTGGAGTTATGGCTGTTTAAAGCCCAGCCAATAGGAAGACAGGGGGGGGGGGGGGGGCTTCAACAATTACAGCTCGTCCCTATTGGCCGGGAAAAGTGCCAAGTCGTGTGAGCGTTTTAAAGTTGAAATCACGTTGCTACGCAAAAGTATGCCAGAGTTATGTGTGAGAGCAAAGTGTGACAGCAAAGTGTGACAGCTGCTGCACGCGTTTAGTAGACAGAGGGGGCGGGGCTTCAACAATTACAGCTTGTCCCTATTGGCAGAAAAAAGGCCCAAGTCGTGTGAACGTTTTAAAGTTGAAATCACGTTGCTAGGCAAACGTATGGCAGAGTTATGTGTGAGAGCAAAGTAGTTTATTGCAAAAATGCATTGATTTTAATTGGGGTCATTTTTGACCCCACTCATGGAAGAGTGGGGTAGTGATACAAAAACTACAATTTCTTAAAATTAATGAAAGGAATGATAAAAAGGCAAATGGCCTCATGTCACAAACATGTTTTATGAGGAATACCTGGAATATGAAAATATTTAAACTTTTAATTTTAAAGATATTGAAGAATTACAACCCCTGGGGTCGTTTTTGACCCCACTCATGCATCCTAGGGTTAAGTGAGATATCCCTTTAATCAAAGTAATATTACTTTGATTAGAAGAATAACTTCTAGGTTAAAATCTGTAATATGTATTTGTTTATTGATGTTTACTTACCTGTTTTGGGGAGAGCCTGGAGAGCTGAAGAGAGGAATTATCACATGATGAGTGTAACCAGTGGTAAAAGTATCAATATCACAATGTAGAAATACTCTGTTACAAGTAAAAGTATCAATACCACAATAGAAATACTCTGTTATAAGTAAAAGTATCAATACCACAATAGAAATACTCTGTTATAAGTAAAAGTATCAATACCACACTATAGAAATACTCTGTTACAAGTAAAAGTATCAATTACCACACTGTAGAAATGCTCTGTTAGGGTGCCCTCACACCAAAATACCTCTGAGAGTGGAATCTGCGTTCCGCCAATGCATTTCAATGATAAGGGAGCGTTTTTTGCTGAAATCCTCTTCTGGCATGAAACCGCTTCACTGTCATTGAAATGCATTGGCGGAACGCGGATTCCACTCTCATAGGTATTTTGGTGTGAGGGCACCCTTACAAGTAAAAGTCAGGTATTCAAAAATGTATTTGGGTAAAAGTACTTAAAGTATCAAAAGTACAAGTAATCATAATGTGGAATGTCTCATTTCAAAGGTTTTCAAACTAGCTCAAATCATTTCGCAATGTGAAGCAACGTCCGATCTAAAACAACAACCAATCTAAAAGCTAGTGTAGAGGGAAAAGAGTAAAGACTAGTACTATAGTAGAGTGAAAGTCACGTTTATTAAGTATGGAGGTGTACGTGGTTAAATGCACACTAACATCATCACAATGTCACATGGTATCAGGAGGAGGATTAGATCTACTCACCCTGAAGGAGCAGAGAGGTCACCATCAGCCACAGAAGCATCTTCATCCTGCCCTGATCTTCAGTCTGCTCTGTATGATAACCTTCACTGCCTGTTCCCTAAAGATACCTTCAGCCACTGTTTGCTCTGTCTGAAGCTCAACCCCTTAAGTCCTGATATAAACCTTCCTACCCCCAAACATGCCATGTGCACATGCACCTTTATCCAGAAAATCAATAATTAATGGTTGACTGCGAATAAGAAAAACAAATCACACTTTGATCAAATCCCACAAATAGATGCTAACGTAAAGACAAAAAATATGAATACTAATGTCATGTTCATGTGATCATTTGTTGACCTGACATCCTGCAGTATGTATAGTTTCAATGTACATATTGTACATGTTTTATATTAAACTGTTTAGACTGCAGGCAATGTTTGCAAATCACGTCTTGCTGACTCTGCCAAAACCTCAAAGACAGTGACAGATTATTGGCTTAGCTGATGATTTAAAAGAGTGCTTTTCTGTACGTTTTCAGAAGTGATTTAAAGGTAGTGTTGGAAAAAGTACTCAAATGTTTTAGCTAAGTAAAAGTATCAATACTGCAATGTAGAAATACTCTGTTAGGGTGCCCTCACACCAAAATACCTATGATAGTGGAATCCGTGTTCCGCCAATGCATTTCAATGAGAAGGGAGCGTTTTTTTTGCAGAAATCCTCTGCTGGCATGAAACCGCTTCACTCTCATTGAAATGCATTGGCGGAACATGGATTCCACTCTCATTGCGACCGTAAGGTCGCAGTTTAGTATCAAAACCTCCACCGGCCGTCCGTCGGTCGGTCGGTCGGTCGGTCGGTCGGTCACACGTCACACGTCACACCTTTGCCCTGCTCATATCTCCGCATCAGTATGTCATCATATCTCCATATATGGAGACATAAGTTGCTCATGCCCAAATATGGGCTGGTGAGGTCAGACTTAGTGTGATGCGTTATCTCCATATATGGAGATTCAACTTCAATGAGTATATAAGACCGGCATTATCTACCTACAGCTGCTATAAGCCAACCCTGGCGATAAGGTCTGAGTCGAAGAAATGCTTCTTTCCTGGCAAGAATTGCCCCTTTATACTGTAGGGCTCGTTTGTGTATTGTATGACATCACGCCACATCATCGGCTGAGGACTGTGTGATGTCATCATATCTCCATATATGGAGACATAAGTTGCTCATGCCCAAATATGGGCTGGTGAGGTCAGACTTAGTGTGATGCGTAGGTTATCTCCATATATGGAGATTCAACTTCAATGAGTAACCATGGCAAACTGTCAACTGCCCGTATGTCTTGATAATTGGTAAAACAAACTTTTGGCCTATTTGTGGAGATAAGCGACCAACGGTCGCTTATTGCGACGATTGATGCGTAGGTTATCTCCATATATGGAGATTCAACATTCCAGGTGTAACTGGCTGCCCGTATGACGTGAGAGGTGGAGGTTGTGATATTTGTGGAGATAAGCGACCAACGGTCGCTTATCTCCCGATTAGGGAGTCTTACTGGTAGGTACTTTGGTGTGAGGGCACCCTTACAAGTAAAAGTCTGGAATTCAAAATGTACTTGAGTAAAAGTACGAAAGTATTGTCATCAAAATGTACTTAAAGTACCAAAAGTAAAAGTACAACATGTTTGAAAATAGTCGATCTACAAGTAAAAGTACGAGAGTATTGGCATCAAAATGTACTTAAAGTACCAAAAGAAAAGTACAATGCCGGTATGTTTGAAAATAGCAGATCTACAAGCTCACAACGCATCGCATTGTGATGCGTTGTCAGCTTGTAGATCAGCTATTTTCAAATTGCCAAGGTATATAAAATAGGGCTACACTGGTTTTTGTATGTTTTATAATTTTTAGGGCCCAAGCACACACAGTGTGTGAGGACCCTATTGTAATTGTAAAGATTCTTCTTCTTCTTCTTCTTCCGCCGATTGAATCGCGTTTTTGAGGCGCAAAACGTACTCCAAAAGTTGCGCAACTTAACACGCACATGCAAGTGGCTAAAAATTACGTATTTAAAAATAAATAAAAGGGGGCGTGGCCTAATGGCGTACAAAAATCGGTACACACCTTTATCATGTCCGGACTCACAAAAAAGTCTCTTGGTGCCACGTCCGAAACAAAACAGGGAGTCAGCCATTTTGACAAATTTGTGGCGTTTTGGCGCATTTTTGGCTGTTTTCACGTGTCGCACTTTAACAAACTCCTCCTAGGGGGTTAATCGCTCTGCATACTCAAGACACCTTAACGATGAAAAGTTGTGCAAATCGTGAGTTTCCGTAAAACGGCGTGCCCGTGGCGAAGCGTCAAACTTCCTTCGCCAAACAGGAAATCTTCTGCATTGGTCGATACTTGATTGTTCCTTATTTTGGCTATTACTCATCAACCGTTTGTCGTAAAAAAACTTCTGGGTGGAGTCATTTGACTTGTTTCAGAGTCTTTCAGCTTAATTGGTTTAACTTGGCTGCACCCCCTCTTCTGATTGGCCAAAACTTTATTTGGGTTTATCTCGTCAACCGTTTATCATACAGACTTGTGGGTGGAGTCATTTGAATGCTAATGCTAATGTTAAAAATGTTAATGCTAATGCTAAAAATGCTAATGTTAAAAATGCTAATGCTAATGTTAAAATCCTAATGCAAAAAAAATGCTAATGCTAAAATACTAATCTTAATGCTAAAATGCTAATGCTAAAAATGCTAATGCTAAATTTGCTAATGCTAAAAATGTTAATGCTAATGTTAAACCTGCTAAAAATGCTAATGCTAAAATTGCTGATGTAGAAATGCTAATGCTAAAAATGCTAATGCTAAAAAATGCTAATGCTAATTATAGTAAAAATGTTAATGTTAAAGGGAATGTAAAAAATGTTATTGCTAGTGCTAAAAATTCTAATGCTAATTGGCTGCTACCCCTTGTGACGTGGGTAGAGCTGCTTGCAGCTTTAATATAATTTATATCTGCAAAGTAACTAGTAACTAAAGTTTTCAAATAAATGTAGTGGAGTAAAAGTACAATATTTAGATCTGAGATGTAGTGGAGTAGAAGTAAAAGTATTGGAAATTGGAAATAGTGAAGTAAAGTATACAAAGCTCAAAAGTGTACTTAAGTACATTACTTAAGTAAATCTACTTTGTTACTTTACACCACTGTGTAAAGGATATCAATGCTATCGAGCCAAAACATCTTATTTCCACATTTTATTTTTGTGTGTGTGTGTTTCATATTAAAGCCCTATATTCTTATTACTATATACTACAGCATCACACAAAAGCATCAAAAGTCGCAGATCTACAAGTTCAAAGCATATTGTGAATAAATGTGTTTTTGAACTTAGTGGATCTGCTACCTTACCCCTTATCCCTAAACTCATTTGACTATTTTTTTATATTTTGAAAACCATGTTAAAGAATATAAAATAAATAATAATTAAAATAGCCAATTGACACATTGTGAGCTTGTAGATCAGCTATTTGAAATAGTTAAGAATACTTTTTCAAAAATAGTAAAAAATGGAAAAAGAGTTAGGGATAAGGGGTAAGGCATGCAGGGCCATAAAGCTTATTATCTGTGGACCGCTGGGGGTCCCGAGCCACATTTTGAGAACCACTGCTCTATTGTAACTCTGATCCAATGCAACAGTGACATCACTGTCAGGAACCAGAGTTGTGTAAACATGAACTAATCAATGAATGTGCACTTGATTTTCTCCTGCAGGCTTCATGCCCTCACATGATCCTAATTCCATCCTAATATCTTCTTCTTTTTCTTCTTCTTCTTGATGTTTTATGCAATGTTTTACACCATTTTAGCACTTTGAGGTTTGTTTCAAATGTAAAGTGTAATATAAATAGAATTATTCATAAGTGCTGGGTCAGTCTCCATAATATGGCAGTGTTTTCTGTCTTTGCTCAATCATTTCATCAGATCAGAGGATTGCGTTTTGAAGTATATATCTATGCTGATGCGAAGAATACGGCTAAACTGGGAAATGGGCAGGTTGCATAGGTGGAATAGGGTGAAATAATGACCATGTAGAGTTTCTATCAGTTGGTTTCCTATACAGATCAGTACCAAGGCTGTCAGAATCTTAACAGTTTGTCTTAAGAGGAAGCAAAGCTGGGTGCCATTTTTGATCCCATACTGGTGCCTGAGACCTGGAGGTAAAGATCTGAGAAAAACATAAAGAAACTAGAAAAATATTGTTCCTTCGAAACAATTGTGGGCTCGCTTCAAGCCGGAAAACAATGGCTATAAAAGTACAAAATGTCAAGATCGCAGGCAGTGCTCTCTTTGACGTTACTGACGTCAAAGATTGGTCCATTTTGTTCCAAAAATGTGTTGTGCAAAAGTTGACCCGCTGGTGGCGCTATAACAGGCCAATGTAAGAAGGGTGGTATCTGTTCCTTGACCTATTGGGAATGTGCTTGCAAGATTTCACGCACATTGCAGGCTGTGTTCATGATTTGAGGTGTTTTTGGCTTTGGCCACTTTATCGCTGCTTGCAGCTATATTCATTATTATTATTTTTTTGTGTGTGTGTGTGCACTTCATAGGCATATTAGATAAAGGTCCTTAGATTGTGTGTAGAATGTTTCATGCAAATTGCAAAAAAAAAATCCTAACAGGTTTAAGCGTTTCACAAACTGCTCAAAATGATATAGCGCCCCCCTTTGGCCAATTGGGGTAAGATTGGTTTTAGTGATATTTGGACTAACACTCTACATCTTTGCCAAATGCCATGAACATGTTACTTTGCATGTATGATTTAGAGGCAGAAGAATAATTTGCATAAAACTGCAATATTCATTGAATTTATTTAAAAAAGCATGTTTCAATTTTAAAGAAATCCGATCTGACAGATCTTTAGATATCGGTCCAAAGTTCACGTAAAAAAAGTTTTGTGCACGTGGAGCGAAAATTCCAGAATAAAAGCGGGTTTACGCGTTTTACAAACTGCTCAAAATGGCGGAAAATCAAAGGGCGGAGCTTACTTAACAACGACACAGATGTCTTCCGCTTGAGTCAAAGCACGCGTGTAACAAGTTGCATGTCTTCAAATGAAACGAGTCATGACTTATGCCCGTTTGAAGTTTGAATTTTCAAACGCTTCGTATAGCGCCCCCCTTTGGCCGATTGGAATAAAATTGGTTTCAGTGATACTTTGACTAACCCTCCACATCTTTGCCAAATGCCATGAACGTGTAACTTTGCATGTATGATTTAGAGGCCGAAGAATAATTTGCATAAAACCGCAATATTGATTGAATTATTAAAAAATTATATTTCACTTTAAAAGAAATCCGCCGAGATTAGTTTGACCGTATTGGTCCAAAGTTCATGTGAAAAAAGTTTCATGCGCGTATCGCGAAAATCCCAGGAGGAGATAGATTTTTACTGTTTTTCATATAATTCCGAATTGTGGGAGACCTAAAGGTCAGAGGTCAAAAGTTAGAGGGTAAAAGTTGTTCGGCATGAGGAGACGCATAAGTGTATACAGGTTTCATGGCTGTATGTATAACACAGCATGAGCTATACCTGTTCAAAGATCGCACTTTCGAAGGCTTCCTACAGCGCCACCATTTGGCCGATTGCTATAGAAAATAATAGCACACTTCGCCACTGTAAACTGAACACATTGATGTTTTTATTTTCATTTTCTCACTAAGTATGTAGGAGTAGAAAGGAACCGAAGTTTTTTGATACTTGCACTGACTGCCTAGTATGCCTAGTATAGAAATAACTAGAAAAATATTGTTCCTTCGAAACAATTGTGGGCTCGCTTCAAGCCAGAAAACAATGGCTATAAAAGTACAAAATGTCAAGATCGCAGGCAGTGCTCTCTTTGACGTTACTGACGTCAAAGATTGGTCCATTTTGTTCCAAAGATGTGTTGCGCAAAAGTTGACCCGCTGGTGGCGCTATAACAGGCCAATGTGAGAAGGGTGGTATCTGTTCCTTGACCTATTGGGAATGTGCTTGCAAGATTTCACGCACATTGCAGGCTGTGTTCATGATTTGAGGTGTTTTTGGCTTTGGCCACTTTATCGCTGCTTGCAGCTATATTCATTATTATTTTATTTTTTGTGTGTGTGTGCACTTCATAGGCATATTAGATAAAGGTCCTTAGATTGTGTGTAGAATGTTTCATGCAAATTGCAAAAAAAAATCCTAACGGGTTTAAGCGTTTCACAAACTGCTCAAAATGATATAGCGCCCCCCTTTGGCCAATTGGGGTAAGATTGGTTTTAGTGATATTTGGACTAACACTCTACATATTTGCCAAATGCCATGAACATGTTACTTTGCATGTATGATTTAGAGGCAGAAGAATAATTTGCATAAAACTGCAATATTCATTGAATTTATTTAAAAAAGCATGTTTCAATTTTAAAGAAATCCGATCTGACAGATCTTTAGATATCGGTCCAAAGTTCACGTAAAAAAAGTTGTGTGCACGTGGAGCGAAAATTCCAGAATAAAAGCGGGTTTACGCGTTTTACAAACTGCTCAAAATGGCGGAAAATTGAAGGGCGGAGCTTACTTAACAACGACACAGATGTCTTCCGCTCGAGTCAAAGCACGCGTGTAAGCAAGTTGCATGTCTTAAAACGAAACGAGTCATGACTTATGCCCGTTTGAAGTTTGAATTTTCAAACGCTTTGTATAGCGCCCCCCTTTGGCCGATTGGACTAAAATTGGTTTCAGTAATACTTTGACTAACCCTCTACATCTTTGCCAAATGCCATGAACGTGTAACTTTGCATGTATGATTTAGAGGGCGAAGAATAATTTGCATAAAACCGCAATATTGATTGAATTATTAAAAAATTATATTTCACTTTAAAAGAAATCTGGTTGATCAATCTGACCGTATTGGTCCAAAGTTCATGTGAAAAAAGTTTCGTGCGCGTAACGAAAAAAACCCAGGAGGAGATAGATTTTTACTGTTTTTCATATAATTCCAAATTGTGGGAGATCTAAAGGTCAAAGGTCAAAAGTCAGAGCGTAAAAGTTGTTCGGCATGAGGAGACGCATACGTGTATACAGGTTTCATGGCTTTACCTCAAACACAGCATGAGCTATACCTGTTCAAAGTTCGCACTTTCGAAGGCTTCCTACAGCGCCACCATTTGGCCGATTGCTGTAAAAAGTAATAGCACACGTCGCCACAGTAAGCTGAACACATTGATGTTTTTATTTTCATTTTCTCACTAAGTATGTAGGAGTAGAAAGGAACCGAAGTTTTTTGATACTTGCACTGACTGCCTGCCTAGTATAGAAATAATGACAATATCTAAAGTGTGCTCGCCTTATAGGCGAGCCCACAACTAGAAAAATATTGTTCCTTCGAAACAATTGTGGGCTCGCTTCAAGCCGGAAAACAATGGCTTTAAAAGCACAAAATGTCAAGATCGCAGGCAGTGCTCTCTTTGACGTTACTGACGTCAAAGATTGGTCCATTTTGTTCCAAAAATGTGTTGTGCAAAAGTTGACCCGCTGGTGGCGCTATAACAGGCCAATGTGAGAAGGTTGGTATCTGTTCCTTGACCTATTGGGAATGTGCTTGCAAGATTTCACGCACATCCCAGGCTGTGTTCATGATTTGAGGTGTTTTTGGCTTTGGACACTTTATCGCTGCTTGCAGCTATATTTATTATTATTATTTTATATCTTTTTTGTGTGCACTTCATAGGCATGTTAGATAAAGGTCCTTAGATTGCGTGTAGAATGTTTCATGCAAATTGCAAAAAAAATCCTAGAATAAAAACGGGTTTACGCGTTTTACAAACTGCTCAAAATTATATAGCGCCCCCCTTTGGCCATTTGGGGTAAGATTGGTTTCAGTGATATTTGAACTAACCCTCTACACTATTTTGTCATGAAAATGTGACTTTGCATGTATGTTTTAGAGGCAGAAGAATAATTTGCATAAAAATGCAATATTGTTTGAATTATTTAAAAAAGCATGTTTCAATGTTAAAGAAATCCGATCTGACAGATCTTTAGATATCGGTCCAAAGTTCACGTAAAAAAGTTTTGTGCACGTGATGCGAAAATTCCAGAATAAAAGCGGGTTTACGCGTTTTACAAACTGCTCAAAATGGCGGAAAATCGAAGGGCGGAGCTTACTTAACAACGACACAGATGTCTTCCGCTTGAGTCAAAGCACACGTGTAACAAGTTGCATGTCTTCAAACAAAACGAGTCATGACTTATGCCCGTTTGAAGTTTGAATTTTCAGACGCTTCGTATAGCGCCCCCCTTTGGCCGATTGGAATAAAATTGGTTTCAGTGATACTTTGACTAACCCTCCACATCTTTGCCAAATGCCATGAACGTGTAACTTTGCATGTATGATTTAGAGGCCGAAGAATAATTTGCATAAAACCGCAATATTGATTGAATTATTAAAAAATTATATTTCACTTTAAAAGAAATCCGCCGAGATTAGTTTGACCGTATTGGTCCAAAGTTCATGTGAAAAAAGTTTCATGCGCGTATCGCGAAAATCCCAGGAGGAGATAGATTTTTACTGTTTTTCATATAATTCCAAATTGTGGGAGACCTAAAGGTCAGAGGTCAAAAGTTAGAGGGTAAAAGTTGTTCGGCATGAGGAGACGCATAAGTGTATACAGGTTTCATGGCTGGACCTCAAACACAGCATGAGCTATACCTGTTCAAAGTTCACACTTTCGAAGGCTTCCTACAGCGCCACCATTTGGCCCATTGCTGTAAAAAGTAATAGCACACTTCGCCACAGTAAGCTGAACACATTGATGTTTTTATTTTCATTTTCTCACTAAGTATGTAGGAGTAGAAAGGAACCGAAGTTTTTTGATACTTGCACTGACTGCCTAGTATAGAAATAACTAGAAAATGTGCAATTTGGGAAATTGCGAGTGTGGTTGCCTGCCCTGCCGCCCCCTATGGGTCGAAGTGGAAATGCTTTTGGGGATTTGTTGAATATCCCACACGCGACTTGTGGTTCAAATTTGGTGTTGACTGGATGTTTCTTTTGTGATTTATGGCTATTTTTGGCGAAACTGGCCCCTCTCGCTAACTTCGTAAGCCTGTTCCGGACGAACGGTATGGACTATCGAAATATCGCTTGAATATGTTTATCGCATGGGTCCAGAGATCATCTGTACCGATTTTTGTGACATTTGGAGAAAATATGTGGGAAAAGGAGCAAAAAGTGTGTTTTGAAGAAAATTCAAAATGGCGGAAAATCTATCCTGACGCAAATGGGCGTGGCCTATATGGGGAGATGCGTCATGACCCAAGGAATCCAGGGAAAAAATAATTTTAATTTTCCGACCTACGGTTCAAGAGTTACAGGCCGAAACGTAAAGTGGGCTGTTATAGCGCCACCATGAGGCTGACTGACAATATTATTTTTTATTTATTCCTTGAACTAATTATGCATCTCCTCTCCAAGTTTTGAAACTGTAGCCTCTATGGTTTGCGAGGAAAAAAATAATTGATTGTGAGTTTTTGCTATTCCCATTATAAGTCAATGGGTTTGGTCTGAAACGGTTACGTTTTGCGCATTTGTGGCGCCCCCTAAGGGTCGAAGTGGAAATGCTTCTGGGGATTTGTTGAATCTCCCACCCGCAACTTGTGGTTAAAATTTGGTGTTGACTGGATGTTTCGTTTCTGATTTATGACTATTTTTGGCGAAACGGGCCCCTCTTGCTAACTTCGTAAGCCTGTTCCGGACGAACGGTATGGACTATCGAAATATCGCTTGAATATGTTTATTGCATGGGTCCAGAGATCCTGTGTACCAATTTTTGTGACATTTGGAGAAAATATGTAGGAAAAGGAGCAAAAAGTGTGTTTTGAAGAAAATTCAAAATGGCGGAAAATCTATCCTGACGCAAATGGGCGTGGCCTATATGGGGAGATGCGTCATGACCCAAGGAATCCAGGGAAAAAATAATTTTAATTTTCCGACCTACGGTTCAAGAGTTATAGGGCAAAAGGTAAAGTGGGGTGTTATAGCGCCACCATGTGGCCGACTGATGTAATTATTTTTTTATTAATTCTTACCCTTATTATGAATCTCCTCTCCAAGTTTTGAAACTGTAGCCCCTATGGTTTGCGAGAGAAAAATTATTGAATTTGAGTTTTTGCGATTCCCATTATAAGTCAATGGGGAAAATTAATTCACTAATAAATTCATATCAATTAAACGATACAACCTTTCTCTTAGAAAAGTAATAGCACACGATTCCCGATTAAGCCGGTCGATTTGACATATGGCGCGAGTGTGTGGCGCAAAAACTGTGGGAGGAGATTCGCGCCAAACTTTTGGTTACACTATAAATAAAGAAAAAAAAATAAAGTTTCCCTAGAACTATAGTGTGTTGCCCTGTAAGGGCAACCACACTAATGACAATATCTAAAGTGTGCTCGCCTTATAGGCGAGCCCACAACTAGAAAAATATATTTCCTTCGAAACAATTGTGGGCTCGCTTCAAGCCGGAAAACAATGGCTATAAAAGCACAAAATGTCAAGATCGCAGGCATTGCTCTCTTTGACGTTACTGACGTCAAAGATTGGTCCATTTTGTTCCAAAAATGTGTTGTGCAAAAGTTGACCCGCTGGTGGCGCTATAACAGGCCAATGTGAGAAGGTTGGTATCTGTTCCTTGACCTATTGGGAATGTGCTTGCAAGATTTCACGCACATCCCAGGCTGTGTTCATGATTTGAGGTGTTTTTGGCTTTGGACACTTTATCGCTGCTTGCAGCTATATTTATTATTATTATTTTATAATTTTTTTGTGTGCACTTCATAGGCATGTTAGATAAAGGTCCTTAGATTGCGTGTAGAATGTTTCATGCAAATTGCAAAAGAAATCCTAGAATAAAAACGGGTTTAAGCGTTTTACAAACTGCTCAAAATTATATAGCGCCCCCCTTTGGCCATTTGGGGTAAGATTGGTTTCAGTGATATTTGAACTAACCCTCTACACTATTTTGTCATGAACATGTTACTTTGCATGTATGATTTAGAGGCAGAAGAATAATTTGCATAAAACTGCAATATTCATTGAATTTATTTAAAAAAGCATGTTTCAATTTTAAAGAAATCCGATCTGACAGATCTTTAGATATCGGTCCAAAGTTCACGTAAAAAAAGGTTTGTGCACGTGGAGCGAAAATTCCAGAATAAAAGCGGGTTTACGCGTTTTACAAACTGCTCAAAATGGCGGAAAATTGAAGGGCGGAGCTTACTTAACAACGACACAGATGTCTTCCGCTTGAGTCAAAGCACGCGTGTAACAAGTTGCATGTCTTCAAATGAAACGAGTCATGACTTATGCCCGTTTGAAGTTTGAATTTTCAAACGCTTCGTATAGCGCCCCCCTTTGGCCGATTGGAATAAAATTGGTTTCAGTGATACTTTGACTAACCCTCCACATCTTTGCCAAATGCCATGAACGTGTAACTTTGCATGTATGATTTAGAGGCCGAAGAATAATTTGCATAAAACCGCACTATTGATTGAATTATTAAAAAATTATTTCACTTTTAAAATCCGCCGAGATTAGTTTGACCGTATTGGTCCAAAGTTCATGTGAAAAAAGTTTTGTGCACTTGACGCGAAAATCCCAGGAGGAGATAGATTTTTACTGTTTTTCATATAATTCCGAATTGTGGGAGACCTAAAGGTCAGAGGTCAAAAGTTAGAGGGTAAAAGTTGTTCGGCATGAGGAGACGCATACGTGTATACAGGTTTCATGACTGTAACTCAAACACAGCATGAGCTATACCTGTTCAAAGTTCGCACTTTCGAAGGCTTCCTACAGCGCCACCATTTGGCCGATTGCTATAGAAAATAATAGCACACTTCGCCACTGTAAACTGAACACATTGATGTTTTTATTTTCATTTTCTCACTAAGTATGTAGGAGTAGAAAGGAACCGAAGTTCCCGTCTACTGATTGCCTGCCTGATAGATAAATAAATAATGACAATATCTAAAGTGTGCTCGCCTTATAGGCGAGCCCACAATGACAATATCTAAAGTGTGCTCGCCTTAGACGTAAGTTCAAGTTTTACTAAATCAACTATACTCTGACTGCTAGGGGTCTGGTCTGAAATCAACAAAGGCGGAAATGTTCTGTCAGGGATCTAATAGGTAACTCATGAGGTCTACCTGGGTTCATGAATAAACATTTCCACAAATGGGTAAAAGATATGTGAGTAAAATAACAAAACTTACACCCATAACACATCAGTGTAATGAAACACTTTCCAATGTGATACTAACAAACAATACATTGCAATGCAACAATACATTATATAGCACAAATATATTTTAGCACGCAGCATGTCACATGAATTTACTAAATTGAAATGACAAATTGTCAAATAATATAGGAATGTGGCAATGGTGTTCCTGAATCAGATAACTCAAAAAGATGACGGCCCCTTGTGTCAACTCAGGAGAAAAGATCAATGCATACAGCTAAGTAAAGAAAGGAGCAAAAGAAAATCTCTTCTGTCAGTGCCTAAAGACTTTCTACATTAGAAACACACATAACCCATTTTGTGTAGACCTACTCTAGAGTACCTTAAGCAACTGTTTATGTGCAGTTGAAATTTCAGCCGTGGCCCAAGGAGAGATATCAGGGATCAAGCTGTCTCCATCCACAAGAAGCACTCTGTCAATTGTTTTTAAAAGAGACACAAACTGTTTTACTGATCTTAAATATGTAGAAATAGGTGTTCTCTGACATCACTTTCTGCTGTACGACATCAGAGAAACTAGAAGATTTACAAAAGAAAAAAATGTCTAGATGCACCAACTGTTACTGTATATGTGATTATTAGTAGTATGTTCTTTAAATCAATTTCCATTCATGTACATTATGCAATGTGGTCTCAAAACTGCTCTATTTAATTATTTGTCTGTCTGTCTCAAAGGGATAGCTGTGGTTAATGGTTATCTAATGTGAGATGAATGCCAACAGTCAGGGTGCTACTTCAGTAGAATGCACAGTATACAGTACAGTACGTATCTTCAAAAGCAATGATCTGCTCAGTCCAAACTATGGGCTTAATATTAATGACAGATGATCAGGGATCTCCATATATGGGCATACAAGGGACATGGACAGAATGCAGTCCTGACTCATGACTCATATGTCGCGGCAGCCACACTGGTTAGACTGACACAATATGTATAGGCTATATTATTGGCATTCTTATATGGGCTTAATATTGATGCCATCAGGGATCTCCATTATGGGCATAAAAGGGATTCTGTTAGTGTGGTTCCCCTAACAGGGCATCATCTGATGAGTTCTCACACAACAGACAGACACGAACAGGCAGCTGGTAGGCACGCAAGCACGCACGCAAGCACGCACGCAAGCACGCACGCACGCACGCACATGCACACGCACGCACGCACGCACGCACGCACGCACGCACACACACACACACACACACACACACACACACACACACACACACACACACTAAGACACGAGACAGAGAGAGGGAGGGAGAGAAATGGACATACACAGCTTGCTAGTGAGAAGTTTAACTCATACCGACTGCAATAAGTGCGAGGGAGCTATAAGAAGTTAAACTTTTTAGCACAGGTTGGTAATGTGCAAGGCATGTATGCCCATGGCTGACACACCTGTAAGTTTAATCATGGACATTGTCTCATGAAAATCGTGTTACAAATTTCACCTGCAGTTATCCAATATGAATTAATAATTATATTTTATTGGCCCAAATCTGCAGCTAAAACCTCCATCTGTGCAGCTCTACCACACGGGCACTACTGTTAGATGGGCACAGCATTATTAGATGCATGTTGTCATAATCATCATCATCATCATCATCATCATCATCATCATCACCATCATCATCAATTATCATCATAATCATAATTAGTATTATTTGTATTTGTAAAAAAATACATAATTTATGTCAAATTACAAGAAAATAAGGACACAACATAAATATCGTAAATAGACCTACATGTAGCCTAAATAATTTCCCTGAATTGGTGATTATGCCCCAAGCCTATATCTTTGTGTAGCCAGGCAGGCCATAACTGCCAACACTCATAATTTTAGCAGGAGACTCCTGATTGTCTCCACCAGGACGTAAATACTTAAATTGCTCATCTTTTAAAATTGCTCATTTTACTTGTTGAAAGCAACATTTTATTAAGACGTGACAGTAATATGGGTGCAAAATAGAAATATTTAATAAAGTTAATATCTCAATAATTACAAAATATGTAATAGAATAACATCATTTTATTTACAAACCAAATAGTGGGGGCGGACCCTTTTATTCAAATATCCAGATATTCGTGCACACCCCTAATTTCAACTGGGGACCCCACACCCTAAAGAGCACTAAGAGTTGAGACGTTACATTTTGTATAACACGATTCTATTGTGAAAATAGCAGATCAACATGCTCATAGTGCCTCACATTGCGAGGCGTTGTGAGCATGTAGATCGTATTTTGACAATTTAGACAATGTTTAATTTGTCATAGAGGTATTAAAAAGTCCTTAAATTGTCACTTTAGAAATGTGCAGATACCCTCTATATAAGTAGTAAACAAAGCAACATAAAATGTATAGAGTCTATACACTTAAACGTTATGTCGGTCTGTTTACTGTTGAGTGAGAAAACAATGTTGATTAGGTTAATCATCTGGGGACCGCCTAAAATAATTTGGGGACCACCTGGAGGTCCCGACCCACAGGTTGAGAACCACTGAGTTAGAAGAACAGCAAAATATGTAAGGACATGACTTCAACTCAGAGAGTGGACAGAAGAGCTGACAGTGGTGGGAAAACTTACTTGAGGAAAAGCACAAACGTATTGGTATCAAACTGTACTTAAAGTACCAAAAGTAGAAAGTACACAATAATTATGCAGAATGTCCCGTTTCACAAGTTTTCAAATTCTCCTCAAAATTAATCTCAAGTGCAGTACTTGAGTAAATGTACTTAATTACTTTACACAGACTGTTGTCTCTGTCTGTATACATGTTACATGTATTCTTCAGCAGTGTAGAGCACATTTTATTATGTTATATGTATGCTTCAGAAATGTAAAACATATTGGTCTTGTCAATAAAGCATTTCGTTTTGAACATAGACCAGCAGGCTGCCTGTTTGTTGTTCATGTCTATCCGGTGCCAGTAATCACTGGTGAAGGATAGACATAAAAACAAACATGCACACTGGACTCTGCTCTGGGCTACAGGTCAATACAATGTATTCATGTTTAATTAAGATCTGCTATCAGCATCCATTTCTCCCTCTAATCCAGGGGTGGGCAACTTGGATGATGGCGAGGACCACTATATTTCCACCTTCACTCCAGAGGGCCAAAATGCATATTGCTACGTCCTACTTTGTCATTCTAGTATCTCATACAAAAGAAGCAAAAAATAGCAGATCTACAAGCTCAAAACGCATCGCGCTGCGATTCGTTTTGAGCTTGTAGATCGGCTATTTTTTGCTCCTTTTGAATTGGAATCCTGAATAATTTTTTGTTTGGAATCCTGAAATTTAACATTTTGATTTAATTTCAAACACATTTAATTATATACTCATGTTCGGGTTCGGGTTTATGAACTTGAATGCAAATACATTGAACATAAAAAAAAAACATTTTAATACTACTAGCCATTAAGCTACTAATATACTGTAGACTGAAGGAATTAAAGCAGGTCATGTTTGGAATTGTAACAGCTGAAATCAATAATATATCAGTGTTCCGGTATTAACCCGTGGGCCGCATTAAGTGAAGGTGGGGGCCGCATGTGGCCCCTGGGCCGCCAGTTGCCCATGTATGCTCTAATCTATCTATCCAATGTGTTAATGCGTGAGATCAACACATTGGAAGCATGATTCCACACATTTAACATCTTTATTTGCGTCCACATTTAACAAGAACTTCTTGAACACAAACAGTAATAGATGCACACACTTGGGAAACTCTGCAATAAGTGGTTAATTACACCTACAGTAGCAGCCTTTATCTAATGTAATCTGGACCTCCCTTGGTCAATAAAGGCAAAAAGAAAAAGACCAAAAAAGACATAAAAAAAAAACTCTTGTAGTGTAGTAATTATACTATTACAGTAACACACCTAAACAATATAGCCTACACAATTAGCCTGTTATTTACAATACACAACATTTACCTCGACACTTTTAAATCCTTTTTAGCAGTTAAATTATTTATATAGTATAATAGAGAGAGAGAGAGAGAGAGAGAGAGAGAGAGAGAGAGAGAGAAAAGGACAGTGACAGATTATTGGCTTAGCTGATGATTTAAAAGAGTGATTTTCTGTACGTTTTCAGAAGTGATTTAAAAAGGATATCAATGCTATCGAGCCAAAACATCTTATTTCCACATTTAATTTGTGTGTGTGTGTTTCATAAGCCCTATATTCTTATTACTATATACTACAGCATCACACAAAGCATCAAAAGTAGCAGATCTACAAGCTCAAAGCATATTGTGAATAAATGTGTTTTTGAACTTAGTGGATCTGCTACCTTACCCCTTATAAGTCCAGTCATTATATGAAAAAACCTCAAACAAATTGCAATAGTAGCAAACTCAACTGATTCTGTATCCTCATTATGTCCTTAGTGAGGGAAAAAAAGTCCCAAGGAATTCCATCGGGGCAAAGTTTTGAAAACGACCTACCTACCTTCAATTACTATACACTACAATACCAGTAAGACTCCCTAATCGGGAGATAAGCGACCGTTGGTCGCTTATCTCCACAATCTGTCGGTAGATAATGCCGGTCTTATATCCCTTTTATGCCCATATATGGAGATCCCTAACAGAATCCCTTTTATGCCCATATATGGAGATCCCTAACAGAATCCCTTTTATGCCCATATATGGAGATCCCTAACAGAATCCCTTTTATGCCCATATATGGAGATCCCTAACAGAATCCCTTTTATGCCCATATATGGAGATCCCTAACAGAATCCCTTTTATGCCCATTTGGTTGCTAGGGTAAAAAAACATGGTTGCTAGGGTAAACAGTTGGTTGCTAGGGTAAACAGTTGGTTGCTAGGGTAAAACCATGGTTGCTAAGGTGGTTGCTAACGTACACTAACAGACCAGCAACAACAGACTGTTGCCACAGCAACGTACACAAAGGTTTGTGTACACATGTGGTGTGATGTCATACTGATGCGGAGATATGAGCAGGGCAAAGGTGTGACGTGTGACGTGTGACCGACCGACCGACTGACCGACCGACCGACCGACCGACCGACCGACGGCCGGTGGAGGTTTTGATACTAAACTGCGACCTACGGCCGCAATAAAGGAAAAAATGACTGAAAAAAAATCTGCTTTAAGTGGGATGTGAGGGGTCAAACTAGGGGTTTTTAATTATTCTGAATCCATTGCAAGCATTTGTTTTGCATGAAAAACATTCCTTGGGCTAAAAACGGACCCCAAAAGACTGTGAAAATTGATGACTCATCACTAAACCATCGTTTTGAGTGGCCATTTCTTGCCCAAGGAATGTTTTTCGTGCAAAACAAATGATTGCAATGGATTCAGAATAATTAAAAACCCCTAGTTTGACCCCTCACATCCCACTTAAAGCAGATTTTTTTTCAGTCATTTTCCCCGATGGGATTCCTTGGGACTTTTTTTTCCCTCACTAAGGACATAATGAGGATACAGAATCAGTTGAGTTTGCTACTATTGCAATTTGTTTGAGGTTTAGCCGAATTTTGGCCTAAAATGACTGGACTGCCTTTTTTTAATACTTTGAAAAACATGTTAAAAAATATAAAATAAATATTAATTTAAAAAATCACACCCGTGTGAAGTGGAGCTGTGTGTGTGTGTGTGTGTGTGTGTGTGTGTGTGTGTGTGTGTGTGTGTGTGTGTGTGTGTGTGTGTGTGTGTAGATCATGTGTACCGATTTTTGTGACATTTGAAGAAAATATGTAGGAAAAGGAGCAAAAAGTGTGTTTTGGAGAAAATTCAAGATGGCGGAAAATCTATCCTGGCGCAAATGGGCGTGGCCTATATGGGGAGATGCGTCTTGACCCAAGGAATCCAGGGAAAAAAGAATTTTAATTTTCCGATCTACGGTTCAAGAGTTACGGGGCAAAACGTAAAGTGGGCCGTTATAGCGCCACCATGAGGCCGAGTGATGTAATTATTTTTCGATTCATTCTTAAAATCATTATGAATCTCCTCTCCGAGGTTTGAAACTGTAGCTCCTATGGTTTACGAGAGAAAAATACTTGAAAGTTTCTTGCATTGTCCCATTATAAGTCAATGGGGACAATTAAGCGTCGTTTTTTGCCGATTACGTCGGCATGGTAAGGCGGATCGGAACGAAAGGTAATAGAACACCATTCCCGGCCGAGCCGCACATTTTGATGTATATATTGCGCGAGTGGCGTAAATGGTGCGGCACTAGTTACGCGCCGAAGTCAGGATACATACACACACACAGACACACACACAGACAGACCCACACAGCCACGTATAGGGAGCTGCACACAGCTCCAAAAATAAAGAAAAAAATAGCCAATTGACACATTGTGAGCTTGTAGATCAGCTATTTGAAATAGTTAAGAATACTTTTTCAAAATAGAAAAAAATGGAAAAAAGAGTTAGGGATAAGGGGTAAGGCATGCAGGGCCATAAAGCTTATTATCTGTGGACCGCTGGGGGTCCCGAGCCACATTTTGAGAACCACTGCTCTATTGTAACTCTGATCCAATGCAACAGTGACATCAC
This sequence comes from Nannobrachium achirus, assembly GCF_963921795.1. NCBI lineage: Eukaryota > Metazoa > Chordata > Actinopteri > Myctophiformes > Myctophidae > Nannobrachium > Nannobrachium achirus. Next base: position 63,919,235 of record NC_137814.1, read on the forward strand.
TGTCAGGAACCAGAGTTGTGTAAACATGAACTAATCAATGAATGTGCACTTGATTTTCTCCTGCAGGCTTCATGCCCTCACATGATCCTAATTTTATCCTAATATTTTCTTCTTTTTCTTCTTCTTCTTGATGTTTTATGCAATGTTTTACACCATTTTAGCACTTTGAGGTTTGTTTCAAATGTAAAGTGCAATATAAATAGAATTATTCATAAGTGCTGGGTCAGTCTCCATAATATGGCAGTGTTTTCTGTCTTTGCTCAATCATTTCATCAGATCAGAGGATTGCGTTTTGAAGTATGTATCTATGCTGATGCGAAGAATACGGCTAAACTGGGAAATGGGCAGGTTGCATAGGTGGAATAGGGTGAAATAATGACCATGTAAAATAGAGTTTCTATCAGTTGGTTTCCTATACAGATCAGTACCAAGGCTGTCAGAATCTTAACAGTTTGTCTTAAGAGGAAGCAAAGCTGGGTGCCATTTTTGATCCCATACTGGTGCCTGAGACCTGGAGGTAAAAATCTGAGAAAAACATAAAGAAATTAGACGTAAGTTCAAGTTTTACTAAATCAACTATACTCTGACTGCTAGGGGTCTGGTCTAAAATCAACAAAGGCGGAAATGTTCTGTCAGGGATCTAATAGGTAACTCATGAGGTCTACCTGGGTTCATGAATAAACATTTCCACAAATGGTTATATGTGAGTAAAATAACAAAACTTACACCCATAACACATCAGTGTAATGAAACACTTTCCAATGTGATACTACAGCATAACGAACAATACATTGCAATGGAACAATACATTATATACGGTATAGCACCAATATATTGTAGCACGCAGCATGTCACATGAATTTTCAAAATGTAAATGCCAAATTGTCAAATAATATAGGAATGAGGCAATGGTGTTCCTGAATCAGATAACTCAAAAAGATGACGGCCCCTTGTGTCAACTCAGGGGAAAAGATCAAACCATACAGCTAAGTAAAGAAAGGAGCAAAAGAAAATCTCTTCTGTCAGTGCCTAAAGACTTTCTACATTAGAAACACACATAACCCATTTTGTGTTGACCAAGGTGCAGTTGAAATTTCAGCCGTGGCCCAAGGAGAGATATCAGGGATGTCAAGCTGTCTCCATCCACAAGAAGCACCATGTTAATCTGTTTCTCTGCAAAATATCGTTTATAAAAGAGACATAAACTGTTTTACAGGCTCTAAGATCTTAAATATGTAGAAATAGGTGTTCTCTGACATCACTTGCTGCAGTACGTTTTGCAGAGGCTGACATTAGGGAAACCAGTTCCATCTCACAAACAGTGGCCAGTTTATTCACAAAAAAAAAATGTCTAGATGCACCAACTGTATGTGTGATTATTAGTAGTATTTTCTTTAAATCAATTTCCATTCATATACATTATGCAATGTGGTCTTAAAACTGCTCTTAAAAATGTAATTATTAGGCTGTCTGTCTCAAAGGGATAGCTGTGGTTAATGGTTAGCTAATGTAAGATGAATGCCAACAGTCAGGGTGCTACATTCAGTAGAATGCACAGTATACACTACAGTATGTATCTTCAAAAGCAATGTCCAAACTATGGGCTTAATATTAATGACAGATGATCAGGGATCTCCATATGGGCATACAAGGGACATGGATAGAAAGCAGTCCTGACTCGTGACTCATGTCGCTGCAGCCACACTGGTTAGACTGACAAAATATGTATATATTAATTGGCATTCTTATATGGGCTTAATATTGATGACATCAGGGATCTCCATTATGGGCATGAAAGGGATTCTGTTAGTGTGGTTCCCCTAACAGGGCATCATCTGATGAGTTCTCACAACAGACAGACACGGGCAGGCAGCAGGCACGCGCGCGCACACACACACACACACACACACACACACACACACACACACACACACACACACACACACACACACACACGACTAAAGGCCGTATCAGAGTGTACAGTGGAGAGCTAACCACCGGTGGAGAGCTTTCCACCGCAAGTCAGAAAATAAGTGCAGGACATCATAGTCACAGGGCCCACGGTGAAGACCTCCCCCGCCTCCCTCTGGTTCAGACGCAAACTCCGACCAGGTCGACCAATCAGTGAACGAGGTGTAGAGCCTGTCTGTCTGATAGTAAAAACAGAGAGATGTGTCGGTACTCGCGGTGTAAAGCTCTCCACCGCGAGGAATGACGTAACGCTGTAGTTTCATGACTCAAAAAGACTCTAAAAGACTACACGGCGGTGTAAAGCCTTCCACCGCCCAGGGAACTATGATGTCGGCTTAAGACACAAGACAGAGAGAGGGAGGGAGAGGAATGGACACACACAGCTTGCTAGTGAGAAGTTTAACTCATACCGACTGCAATAAGCGCGAGGGAGCTATAAGAAGTTTAACTTTTTAGCACAGTTTGGTAATGTGCAACACAGTGCAAGGCATGTATGCCCATGGCTGACACACCTGTAAGTTTAATCATGGACCTTGTCTCATGAAAAACGTGTTACAAATTTCACCTGCGGTTTTCCAATTGTATTGTATGAATTAATAATTATATTTTATTGGCCCAAATCTACAGCTAAAACTGCCATCCGCGCACCTCTACCACACGGGCACTACTGTTAGATGGGCACAGCATTATTAGATGCATGTTGTCATAATCATCATCATCATCATCATCGTCAATTATCCTAATAATCATAAATAGTATTATTTGTATTTGTAAAAAAAAAAAAAAATACATCATGTACCGGTATGTTACATTACAAGAAAATAAGTACACAACATTTTAAATTAAAATCGTAAATATAAGTATAAGCCTAAATAATTTCCTTGAATTGGTGATTATGCCCCAAGCCTATCTTTGTGTAGCCAGGCCTTAACTGCCAACACTCATAATTTTAGCAGGAGACTCCTGATTGTCTCCACCAGGACGTAAAGTTATGGCAGAGAACGAGAAATGTTTTGCACCCTGTTCGTCCGTCCTTCTGTCTGTGCTGAAGCTGGTAAACCAGCTTTCACCAGCAAGCTTGTAGACCATTAGAACCTTGTTGGTGGACCAGCTTCCCCAGCATGGCAATCAGCTTCGTCTTGCTAGTCCACTATCTAAACCAGCACCAAACCAGCCTGAACCAGCATGGAAATTATGCTGGTCTCGGAAATTATGCTGGTCTCTGCTAGTTTTTTTTAGCAGGCTTTTCAGGCAGTGACCCCCAAAATAATCATATTTTAACTAGGGTGTAACCAGGCGAAATTATACCAGCACAGGACACAAACTAGGGTTATGGGTTCTTTATTCTGGGCAGTCAGTGTGACTGCTTTTGTGTTTCTTTTGGCTCAATGAACAGAGCTTGAAATGCAAATGAAAAGAAAGGACTTTACTTGTTTGGCTTTTTTTTTTTTTACAGTGCACAAATAACTGCAGTGTATGAGACCAGTGTATACACCAGCTGATCTCACTATTAACATGAACACAACAAACAGAAAATGACAATCAGTACTGTTATGAAATACAATCAAAAAGTGTCCTTACAATGTGTTATACAACAACAGTAGTGCAAAAGAACATGTGGTTAAACCTTCATCTAATCAAATAAAACAAATAAAATAACAGTGGTTTAACCTACATTGTTTCAGTAGTGTGTTTCCCAGTCCAAGGAATCACCTCAGTTCACAGCTTACAGCTTCACAATAGTCACAGAATCTGTTCACAATAACATCCAGAACGTCACAAATTACCATCTGACAGTGTGCATAATCACTATTGTTGATAAACAATTCACATTTTGAGAACAGAATTAACGTTATTATAAATATTCACCTGTCCACAACACGACGTGAATACACCAACGCATGGAAGATAATCTCTTGCAAAAACACTTCCTATTTCCGTTGCTGGCCTTGCATGCGCCTAGCAGCGAGCTGGCGCCATCTAGTGACAGCAGGTAACATCTCTTTTCACCTGGCTACATTCTCCCCTGCTTTATCAGTCACCGTCCTCGGTGACTGCCTTCTCTGCTTCTGCCTTCTCTGCTTCCCCACTAAATTCAAGGCCCACAGTGGACCATAGCGAGTGTACCTCAGGACTGATAACAATCTCATTACACACTGATCGGGGAAGGTGATGTGGATTGGAGTGCATCCCTGCGTTAAGTCTCTGACTCTTACGTGGTGCAGGAATTGGTGCAGAAACCTCATCCTTCCTAACCAACCTGCTACGGGTATCAGGAACTGTTAACTCTGGAGCGTGTGCTTCAACAACCCAATCAATGTCTTCAGCTCCAGTGACCTCTACGACCCCTGGCCCCTCCATGTCCCAACCGGGGACTTCATTTCCCCCTCCATGCACCTCATGGACAGGAGTTGAGTAATTAGCTTCATCCAACACTACATACTCAGGCCCCATCTCTAAGTCCTCTGGTGCAACTTCAGGGGGAGCAGTGACCACTGTTACCGTTGGGACACCATCCTCCTCTACCCTTGGGGCAAGCACAGGACCTACACAAGGCCTAAGGTTAGCTCGGTGGATCCTCTTAGTAGGTCCACCTTCTACTGGCTCCACTGTATGTGTGCTACCCTGAACCTCCACTACCTTGTAAACAGTGGGACCCCAAGCATCCTGAATTTTGTTCCTACCTCGTGGCCAATGACGGAGATAGACTAGCTGGCCCACCTCCACCGGGGGGCAGTAAACCTTGTCTTTAGCGAGTTCAAGCCTTTCTAAGGCTTTCTGTTCAGCATACTCTCTAGCTCTAGCATGAGCCTCACTCAAACGCTCCTGGTGCACCACCAACCAATCATGTTTCTTATCCAACACTTGTTTCCGTCCTAACAAAGCGTCTAAGGGCAGGTGTGGGTGTACCCCAAATAGAAGGTAGTAGGGTGAATACCCTGTAGAGGCATGAGGTGTTACGTTGTATGCATAAACCAGCTCTGGCAAGTGTTCCGGCCACCGCCGTTTCTTAGGTGGTGGTAGTGTGCGCAGGAGGTCATGCAGTGTCCTATTATACCTTTCACACTGTGCATTACCCTCAGGATGATGAGGTGTAGTACGAGTTTTCTTAACCCCATAGAGCTTACAGAGTTCCTGAATCACCTCACTCTCAAATGACCGCCCCTGATCTGAGTGCAAACGCTCTGGCACACCATACTTAAGGAACCACTCCAGTAGAAGGATCTTGGCAGTTGTGTCGGCTTTCTGGTCCTTACTAGGGAACGCCTGAGTGAACTTGGTGAACACATCCGTAATCACTAATACATTCTCACGGCCGTCTGATGCAGGATCTAACAGAGTGAAATCAACAGCCACAACTTCAAGAGGCCGTGTAGCTAAGAATGGTTTCATGGGGGCATGAATCTTGGGTGACGGCATCTTTGTAAGTACACACCTCTGGCACTGCTTAACCCATTGTTCTACATCCTCATACATCCCAGCCCAGAAACAACGCTGTCTCAAAAGGTTCTGGGTGCGCTCTATTCCCTGATGTCCCAGGTGGTCATGTGCACTTTCCAGCACCACCTTCTGTAAGCAAGCCGGCACAAGGAGCTGCTGACATTCACCGCCGTGGCCATCGTCAATGACCCGGTATAATAAACCGTCAATCTCCTTCACTCTATGCCACTGTCTGAGTAGAGAGAGGACAGGTTTGGTCAACCCTGCTCTATCCTGGTAGGTGGGCTTTCTCTGCAGGTCCCAAAACTGCCTAAATGAACTTATCGTGGGGTCAGTGTGCTGAAATTGCAGTAGCTCATCTGCAGAATAACCTGGCAGAGTAGGTGTGTTACCCTGTGGATCACCAGTAGAAGTACAATCCTCAACTCCCAGGGTCCGAACCTGTCTGACCTTGCAGCATTTAACACCTACATTCACTAGATCTGGATCAAGAGCCGTTCCCCTCCTGATGACATTACAGATAGATACACACCCATCAAACTCCAAATCATCTGTGTCTGGCAGGGGCTCCCCTGCTAACGGCTGCCTTGAGAGTGTATCTGCCGCAATGTTACATCGGCCGGGTCGGTATTTCACCTCAAAATCAAAAACAGCCAGCTGAGCTACCCAGCGCTGCTCAACAGCCCCCAACTTAGCAGACTTAAGGTGACACAGGGGATTGTTGTCCGTTATGACCGTGAACTTGCATCCTAGCAGATAACCCCTGAACTTCTCTGAGACAGCCCATTTAAGAGCCAGGAGCTCCAATTTCATGCTGCTGTAATTTCTGTAGTTTCTTTCTGCACCTCTCAGTCTTCTGCTGGCATATGCTATCACCTTTTTCTCCCTTCCTGCTCCTGGTAGAGAATAGCTCCTAACCCTAGATTGCTGGCATCTGTCTCTACAATAAAGGGGGAAGAGAAATCAGCATAAGCCAGTAGCGGGGCACTGGTAAGTTTCTCCTTAAGGTGGTTAAATGACTCCTGACACTCTTGTGTCCACAGGCAATCAAACAGGCGTTTAGACTTAACTGAAATGTTTTCTTCGCTGCAAGCATTTACTACATCATGTAAAGGCCCTGCTAGCTGGGAAAAGTTCTGGATAAACTTTCTATAATAGCTACAGAACCCTAGGAAAGATCTCAGATCTTTGCAAGTGGTAGGCACTGGCCACTGCTCCACTGCAGCTATCTTGTCTGGATCGGTGCTGATGCCTTCCGCTGATATTTGGTGACCAAGGAAGCGTACCTTGGATTGCAGGAAGTGGCATTTCTCTACTTTCACCTTTAAGCCAGTGTCCCTGAGTCTCTGCAAGGTTATCTGAAGCCTTGCAAGGTGGTCATTAAATGTCTGTGAATAGACCAGGATGTCATCCAAATAAACAAGCATAATTTGAAAAATCAAATCACTCATAGTTGCCTGCATAAGCCGCTGAAATGTGGCCGGCCCATTACATACACCAAACGGAAGCCTTGAGTACTCAAACAACCCAAAAGGGGTCGTAAAGGCTGTCTTATGCCTGTCATTCTCATGTACCGCCACCTGATGATAACCACTGGCAAGGTCAATGGTAGAGAAAAACCGTGCACCATGTAGGGCATCAAAGCTCTCATCAACACGTGGTAACGGAAATGCATCCCTGCTGGTCTTGGAATTCAATTTCCGATAATCCACAAACAGCCTTAACACTTGGGTGACTGAAAATAAAAAAACTACCACTACGCCTGCATTTATCGTTCATTTTGACCGTTATTTTCTCTCCCTTTTGGCCCAGGAGCGCAACACTTCCTCCCCCTGCTGCCAGCGGGGGTTCTATTGTCTTCCGAATTTGAATTAGCATTTCAATTGACCTCTCAAACACTCTCGCTTTCAATGTTAACTTCATGGTTTGGGAACAGGCTTGAGAAAATGACCTAGGCCTACTACCATTTAAAGTTTGTATCATGATCTTACTTTTAATGTCACTGGTTTAATTTCGTATCGCTTCGCAGCGCATCCCAGCATCCGCCGAGGCCTTTGTATTATAACAGATTGTTGAGTTTTGAAAGTCATTTTAAAATAGTTCAGTTTTGCATGCAGGAATAAATCAATGATCAGCGTCTTTGCGCACAGTGCGCCATGCAGTTTGAGTGGTTATAGACACGTTTGTTTATCCAGAAACATATCTTTTATGGCTTTGTTTTATTTACGGTTTGGGAGATTCAAGGCCAACACAGCACGCACCGCGCTATTGATTATTAATGTGGAGATTAGATTAGACACATGACAAAATAAAATAATTAGGCCAAAGCTTTCATATGTCCCGACTTTATTATTCTTATTACTATTATTATTACCCATAGTTATTAGTTATTATTATTAGGCCTACTATTACTACTGCATAGTACTGTGTTCTATCCGTATGTCATTCCATGTTATAAGAGATACTTAAATTGTTTCCTGTTTCGATGCAAAATCTGTCTGTGTGTGTGAGCGAGAGAGAGGTTGCTTTCACGAATGTTTTTTTTTTACATGTGGTAGGGCTATACATGTATGTCTAATAAAATATTCTGTCATCCAATAAATGTGTGTCCACATTTATTTCAATTTTTTTTTACAAATTATAATATAAAATAGGCCTATACATAAACCACTTTAATTCACACAGTACTGTGTGAATTGTTTCGAAACTAACAAATTGGCCTATTTCAAAACAATACTAACACATTGGCTATTCAAATTACACAGCTATCAGTAAAGAATGCAGCCACTGATCAATGGATTGAAACATTTATTTGAAGTTAACAAATGGAAATGTACATAATAATAATGTCGCTACACAATAGTTTTTACAGTTCACCTTTGAAAGAGAGAGAGAGAGAGCGAGAGAGAGAGAGAGAGAGAAGAGAGAAAGAGAAGAGAGAAAGAGAAGAGACAGAGTGTACAACGTTATGGACATTTATAACTCAAACATTTATAACCCTCAAATTATAACTCAAATGATCAGATATGATTGACGAACGCAAACACCATCGCAGGACAGAGAAGAATTAGGCGATAATGATAGGCTACAGCTGGGGGGAAAAAACAGCCTCGCCAAACGTGTGTCTGTAGAATGAAACCAAATGGACCCGGACGGTTCCATTTGGTTTCATTTGGCTCATTATATATGGTATACTGTATATATTATACTCTCAAGTACTACAAATACCCCAAAACTGTAGGCCTACGTAACGTTACTTTACACCACCGCATATCTGCATTCTCTATCGCAACGAAATGAAGAACTGTTACGTGGTGCGATAATGTGCGATAACAATACAATTGATACATTGATATTATCATTATTATTTTCAATTATAAAATAAAACATTAGAGATAGTGTATTTAGTCATGTTATCTTTGCTGACAGGGACATGTAAATGTTCTATTAGAAGGAACAAAGGCACACTCCAGGGGGGCTGTAGGTGTGAAGTCTCTTGCTGCTTCTTCTGGAAAGGGAGAAATGGGGGAGAACGGTCTTTTCTGCCGATAAGTGCCGTCAGAGTGGTATAATTGTATTTTATTTCATAATTAGGAAACGTTTCAGAAGTGGAAAAAAAACAAGAACATATATCTTGAGTATTTAGGAAAAGTCATGGAAGGGGAAATTTCTGAGACATTCAAGGGGAGAGTTATTGCACTTTGAAATCTCAAAATCGGCCTAAAGGACCGGTTAGTCACCCGGGTGTTAAACTGTTGTCTGCCTTCCTCACAACTACAATGGGCGAGGCATATGCACTACTGCTCTCTACAATAACACCTTTCTTGATAAGCTGTGCAATGTGTTCCCTAACCTCATTGTACTGGGTGGGTGGTATGCGTCGGTAGGGCTGGGTGACTGGGATACTGTCCACTAAGTGTATCTCATGTTTGATCTTGTCTGTGTATCCTAGGTCCTCATCCTTGAAGGCAAATACATCTGCAAACTGAGCTAAGAGCACTGCTAACTTAGCCTGTTCTTCTGGGGAGCCACCAATGTCTAACTGTTCGATCATGGACTGTAGCTCACTGCCTGGGTTCTGAGGTTTTTTTCTCTCCACAGATACCTCTTCATGATCAACAGAGATACGCTGAAAGTACACCTCAGTTGTCTTGTCAACACACTCTGCCCTGCTGAGCACACCAAGTCTGGTTCTAGGTGTTAACCATACATCTTCTGGTGAGAAGTTTACCACCTGTACTGGGAACACTGGCCCGTTAGACTCTACAAGGGTAGGGAGTACTAGAAGGCCACTAGGTAGAGGAGTGTTGGTAGGCTCCAATAACATCATAGTCCGATCATATGAAGGTGCCTTGCATCCCTTAGCATATATTGTGGCAACTGAGGACGCTGGTACATGCACAGTGTCCCTACCAGCTACTCTAGCCGAAAATGTATTCTGTACCACTTCACAACTTTGCACCTGCTGAAAGGCTTCCCTCCACACTGAGTCTAGCTCTCCTCCAAGTGTGGTGTCAAAACTAGCTATAGCCAGCTCCCTGCATCTCTTGATGACATGCATGCCAATAAGGACTGGTAGGGGCTCCCTGGATTTGCTTGGTTCCTCCCTAGCTTTCCTAGGCCCCGCTTCCCCCACCTTATGTTGCACTGGGCCAAACCCCCTGCCATCCGACATACTGGGCTCCTCTGAGACTGGATTTCCCACCACTAAAAATCCACACTCTGGTATCGTTAGTCCCATGGCCTGCACATCTAGCTCAATGTAGCCTATGTATGGGATTGGCAATGAGTTTGCTGCAGTTAACTTTAGCCATTTGGCTGTGGATATGATATCCTTATCTTCTCCTAATAAATGCTGCCGGAAAAAGGACTCAGAAATGGTGCTAACCTGACTTCCAGTATCTAAGAGACACTTAGTTTTAGCTCCACCCATCTCAACATCAATCTCTGGACATTCCCCAACTGCTCGCTCCATAAATCTCTCTCGGGTAAGTGTATTTGAGCCTTGTTTCTCACCTCGGATTGCCTGGCTCTTGGCAACCGAGGGGACTAGTTTCCCTGGAGGTGTGCACTGCTGGTGGCTAACTGGTTGTCTGGCTTGTGCTGTTTGCACTCTTTTGCAATATGACCCACTCCCTTACACTTGAGACAGATGGGTCTCCCATCCTCTGAAAACTCTAATTTTGCCCTGGGTCTCCCACCCCTGCCATTCTCAGATCTCTCCTTGAGAACGAAACCTTCCTTTACAGCATTGGCAAGCTCTCCAATAGCCTTCCCCTGTTCAGAGATGACTTTAAGTATGTCATCTAGGGTGGCAGACTGTTTCTCCTGTGAACCACCAGCGCTGTGTGCCCCTCCGTTCCCCCTGTCAGTAACAATGGGCCTGCTCCTGGCCACTGTGGTGCTACAGGGCCTGTCCTCTTGAGACCAGGCAATGGCTTCCTCTCCCACCTCTAGGAGGGACAATTTTGGCTTCTCCCGGACCATTTTGCGGAGCTCCCGTCTGAGTGAGGAGTCCCTAACACCCTCAATGAATTGGTCCCTGACTGCCAGCTTTGTGTCAGACACAGCATTTGGCCTCTGTTTAAGGGCTGAGCGAAGAATTTGGGACAGTGCGTGCGAATACTCAAAGAAATCTTCACCTTCCTTCTGATGGCGGCCATAAAAACCCTGTAACAGTTGGGCTACACTGCGCTTCTCTCTGTAAGCCTCTCTGAGAAAGGTGAGGAGCTCGTAAGGCTCCCTTTGCTCCCCATCAGTGCATAGCTTGACCTCCTCCAGTGCTGAACCCCTCAACAGTGAGAAAATGAAGTCAACCTGTTCTACTCGGCTAAGGTCTCTAGCTCGTATGGCACACTCAACTTCATCAATAAACTCATCAACGGAGCGACCATCCACCACTACATCACCACTAAAAGGTTGGATGGGCCGCTCCCTTGGCACGTACACATATTAGTGTGGTACGATGTGTACTTCCGTAGGATTTTTGTGCCAAAATTGATTTTTTTGCAGATCCTGGTTCTATAGAGTCCAAACTATGAGAAAATGATGGGTGCCAACTTTTCCGGACCCCCGCCCCCTTTCTGGGGGTCATCTAGTTTGGGACCTCCCAGAACAGTACGCCAGCCAGTTAATGTCCAATTTTCTTAATATTAAGATTGTTTTGTAGGTTTTAAAACATTCTGAGTTCATTTATTACACTTTTGAAGCAGACAGAATAACCTTTCTGACTTTTGGTTGGGGTCTTTCCTCACCTGGGACCCCCCAGACGTACCCCTGTGCCTATCTCAGTAATCGCTCTGCTCCTGCTCCAGAAAAATGTCATATTAGATCATAATTGAATAAATGTTTTTTGTAGCTGGGCTCTAAAAACAAAAATGAGTAGTAGGCAAATACCAGGGGTCTTCCACAGGGGCTTCGGGATCCCTAGGGGGTCCTCAGAGTTACTACATAGTGTACTTCTAATGATTTTTTTGGCTGAACTTTAATTTTTTACTGATTTGGCTTTTATAGGGACCAAACTGTGAGAAAATGATGAGTGTCCGATTTTCCTGACCCCTGCCCTTTTTCTGGGGGGTCATCTATTTTAGGACCTCACAGAACAGTATGCCAGCCAGTTAATGTCCAATGTATAATATTAGAGCTGTTTTGAAGGTTTTAAAACATTCTAAGTTCATATATTGCACTTTTGAAGCAGCCAGAATAACCTTTCTGACTTTTGATGGGGGTCTTTCCTCACCTGGGACCTGGGACATTACAGTCCTTGCTGGGCTCCTGCTCCAAAACAGTGTCAAATTAGATCATAATTGAAGCATAAACGCTTTTGTAGCTGGGCTCTGACAACAAAAATGAGTAGCTAATACCAGGGTCTTCCACAGGGGGTCTGGGAGGTGTCCTCAGAGTTACTACAGGGGGCCAGCTAAATCTCTGGTCACACCAACCTCCCAGTCAGCCAAGACATCTGACTGGAAAATACCCCCCACTCTTTGAATACCATCCATTTTCTTCAATTGGTGGAAGCTCAGGGCAATTTGTCAGGTATAATTTATACTGCATTGTGACGTAGTTGGCATGGAGGATATGTGGTAGTAGTGCAGCTCCAAGTTCTTTGACTGAAATCCCACCCCATTACCCTGCATTATCACAGATGCGGGGTTGTTGGACCAAAGTGCTCCAATGACTCCAATGTTGATGGAAATAAGTAAGCCTTGCCCAGCCCTGTGGCTCATAGGGCAGGAGTCTATGTCCTGTTTCTGTGAGGCAGCTTGATGTACATTAAGTACCCCTGGACAGTGGACATGGTAATAGTTTGTCACAGGGACATACCCCAATCCAGCCTTTGATGCTGAGGTCATACATTCAAGATGTATGACAAGATGACTGTGTGTGTTTGTGTGTGTGTGTGTGTGTGTGTGTGTGTGTGTGTGTGTGTGTGTGTGTGTGTGTGTGTGTGTGTGTGTGTGTGTGTGTGTGTGTGTGGACTTCATATGGGAATATGAAGTCCTGCCACACTAACAGAATCCATATATGGCCAAGACAGATGGCCAAGACAGCCCATATCTGTGACTGTGTGGCTGGTTCTATAGACAGGGATCTCCATGTATGGGCATAAAAGGGTATGATGTCAGTTGTCATAGACATCATAGGACTTTCACATAACAAATAACTGAGTCAGCATGTTTGGGCTCTCATAGCATATCTCCATATACAGTACATGGATCTCCATATATGCGTAACAGGGGTCTCCATATATGGGTAACTGGTCCGATATACATCACTGGCCAGATGGCAAAGAATTGGCGCCCTGAGGCATCTTACTAGTAAATAATACTGAGTGAGAATACTAATACAGTTTCTAATATTATTCAAAAATAGATAGCAAATTGCAGAACTGGTTGCAAGAATATGGCCAAAACTGAAATAGCCATTTGGCTGGCCCCCTGTAGTAACTCTGAGGACACCTGGGTGTCCCGGACCCCCTTTGGAAGACGCCTGGTATTAGCTACTACAGGTACAAAAGCTTTTATGCTTCAATTATGATCTAATTTGACACTGTTCTGGAGAAGGAGCAGAGCAAGGACTGTATTGAGTACTGAGATAGGCTCAGGGGTCATTACGGGGGTCCCAGGTGAGGAAAGACCCCCACCAAAAGATGGAAAGGTTATTCTGGCTGCTTCAGAAGTGCAATATATGACATTGTTTTAAAATCTTCAAAACAACTCTAATATTATGAAAATTGGACATTAACTGGCTGGCATACTGTTCTGGCATACTGTTCTGCGTCCTAAAATAGATGACCCCCCCAGAAAGGGGGCAGGGGTCAGGAAAATCTGACACCCATCATTTTCTGAAAATGTGGTCCCTATAAAAGCCAAAGCAGTAAAAAATACATTTTAGCAAAGAAATCCTTAGAAGTACACTTCGTATCACACTTGTAGTAACTTTGAGGACCCCCAGGGGTCCCGAACCCCCTGTTGAAGACCCCTGGTATTTGTTACTACTTATTTTTGTTTTCAGAAAAAAACTTTTATGCTTCAATTATGATCTAATATGACATTGTTCTGGAGCAGGAGCAGAGCGAGTACTGAGATAGGCACAGGGGTCCGTCTAGGGGGTCCCAGGTGAGGAAAGACCCCAACCAAAAGTTAGAAAGCTTATTCTGGCTGCTTCAAAAGTGTAATAAATTAACTCAGCATGTTTTAAAACCTACAAAACAACCCTAATATTAAGAAAATTGGACATTAACTGGCTGGCGTACTGTTCTGGGAGGTCCCAAACTAGATGACCCCCAGAAAGGGGGCGGGGGTCCGGAAAAGTTGGCACCCATCATTTTCTCATAGTTTGGACTCTATAGAACCAGGATCTGCAAAAAAATCAATTTTGGCACAAAAATCCTACGGGAGCTGTTTTGTGGACGCATCGTACCACACTATATGACCTGTTAGAAGCATTACTCAAAGTGGCTATCTGGGCCATGGCTTGATCATGCCTCATGCTTAGTTTAGACAACTCAGTCTGAAGCTTTTTCACAGGGTCGATCTCTACCTCTTGCACCACCTCTTGCTGCACCTCTTGCTCCGAGTCTGACATGGTGTTAAGTCTCTATCACCTTGTGAAAGGATAAAGTTATTTAATAGAGTACAGAATGGGAGGGGGTCGTCTTCTCCCTCTGGGCTGGTGTCTTTTCCTCTGGGCTGGTGTCTTTTCCTCTGGGCTGGTGTCTTTTCCTCTGGGCTGGTCACCGGACTCCACTCGTCACACCAGGCAGGCCGCTCCGTCTGGGTCCTCGACAGCACCAGTGCCCAGGTCCCCACTGCAGTTATTTATTTTATGCACTAAAGCCGTCTGGCTTATCTTAGCCAACTGCGCCAAAATTATTTGAAACACAGATTTTCCAGAACCCCACTCCTGGTACCAAATTGTGTAACCAGGCGAAATTATACCAGCACAGGACACAAACTAGGGTTATGGGTTCTTTATTCTGGGCAGTCAGTGTGACTGCTTTTGTGTTTCTTTTGGCTCAATGAACAGAGCTTGAAATGCAAATGAAAAGAAAGGACTTTACTTGTTTGGCTTTTTTTTTACAGTGCACAAATAACTGCAGTGTATGAGACCAGTGTATACACCAGCTGATGTCACTATTAACATGAACACAACAAACAGAAAATGACAATCAGTACTGTTATGAAATACAATCAAAAAGTGTCCTTACAATGTGTTATACAACAACAGTAGTGCAAAAGAACATGTGGTTAAACCTTCATCTAATCAAATAAAACAAATAAAATAACAGTGGTTTAACCTACATTGTTTCAGTAGTGTGTTTCCCAGTCCAAGGAATCACCTCAGTTCACAGTTTACAGCTTCACAATAGTCACAGAATCTGTTCACAATAACATCCAGAACGTCACAAATTACCATCTGACAGTGTGCATAATCACTATTGTTGATAAACAATTCACATTTTGAGAACAGAATTAACGTTATTATAAATATTCACCTGTCCACAACACGACGTGAATACACCAACGCATGGAAGATAATCTCTTGCAAAAACACGTCCTATTTCCGTTGCTGGCCTTGCATGCGCCTAGCAGCGAGCTGGCGCCATCTAGTGACAGCAGGTAACATCTCTTTTCACCTGGCTACATAGGGATGTTCCCAGCAGTTAATTTCACTGACATATACATGACATTTTTTTCGAATATCTGAAAATGTATTATTGAAATGAACACCCAGAAAATAGTCAAAAATGTGCACTTTTCGATCTATTATCCCAAACCTCATAAAAAAGGGGAAAAAAAGAAAGAAAATAGTATATGGAAGCCTTTTAAAAATATTTAAACTATTGGAATCTTAATCTTAGCTCAAATAATTAATAACATCATGCCAGTAGTTCAGCTGGTGTGACTCTGGACTTAGTTAGTAGCCTAACTGACCAGCTCAGCTCTCCTCAAAGTTACATTAAATCATAATTTATGGTATTGCATTCTCAGCCAACTTATGATTAAGCTTACACTGCATTCTGCATGTTCTCACCTCGAAATGCTGGATACGTTTTTTTTCTCCAATCGACCAGATCTCGGAGGCAGCGGGCTACAGGCTCGAGGTAACAAGTGATTCACATCCAATAGGTCTTTATTGTATGTGATTTCTCCATCACAACGTTTTGCCATCAAAGTACTCACACACATGAATGATGCTGGGCAGGGGCAGCCTGATGATGCGTGCACTGCAGGTCACCATGACCACTGACCACAGTGCAACAGTGTGACAATCAGGCTCTGTAAATAAACCATGGTAATACTTAAATTGTTTATTTTACTTGTTGAAAACAACATTTTATTAAGACGTGACGTAATATGGGTGCAAAATGTAAATATTTAACTAGAAGAGAAAATTTCTAAGAAATTTTAAGTGTGCCTGCAGCTCGCTAAGTCTGTGCAACCTTGTGTAGCGGTTGGTGTTAGCATTAGCGTTATTTCATTTGACGCAACCCGCGTGTCTGTATGACAAACGGTTCACGAGATCAAGGGTCACTTCCTGTTTGGTGAGGGGCACTTCCTGTTTGGCGAAATAGGCCCCAATTAAGGTCATGGACGATTAATGAATTAAAGCTGCAAGCAGCGATGACCGGGCCCTCGCAGCTCTACCCACGTCACAAGGCCAGCAGCCAATCAGAAACCAAACAGGAAGTCAGCCATTTCGACTAATTAGTGGCGTTTTGGAGCATTTTTGGCCGTTATCACGGGTCGCACTTTAACGACATTTTTTTGAGAAAAAATTGTTTTGTGAGAAAAAAAAATTAGAGAAAAAAAAATGTTTGAGAAAAAAAAATTGAGAAAAAAATTTTTGAGAAAAAAAAAATTTGAGAAAAAAAAATTGAGAAAAAGAAATTTGAGAAAAAAAAATTTTGAGAAAAAAAAAATTTGAGAAAAAAAAAATTGAGAAAAAAAAATTGAGAAAAAAAAATTTGAGAAAAAAAAATTGAGAAAAAAAAATTTGAGAAAAAAAAATTTGAGAAAAAAAAATTTGAGAAAAAAAAAATTTGAGAAAAAAAAATTTGAGAAAAAAAAATTTGAGAAAAAAATTTTTTTGAGAAAAATTTTTTTTGAGAAAAAAATAAATGTATGACACCAGCCGCGAGTCTGTACGACAAACGGTTCATGAGTTATAGAGGCACTTCCTGTTTGGTGAAGGGCACTTCCTGTTATAGAGGGGGCGGGGCTTAATCAATTACAGCTCATCCCTATTGGTCGGAAAAAGACCAAAGTTGTGTGAGCATTTTACATTTTAAATGATGTTGCTAGGCAAAAGTATGGCAGAGTTATGTGGCGCCAAAGTTTCTGTTTTTTTTTCGGTGTCCCCCATTCAAAGTCAATGGAGTTTTTGGGCGTCGTTTTTTGCGAATTACGTCGCAATGGTAACGCGGATCGGAAAGAAAAGTAATAGCACACCATTCCCGGCCGAGCCGCACGTTTTGATGTATATATTGCGGCGGTGGCGTAAATTGTGCGGCAGTTATTACGAGCAGAAATTTGCAAGAACATTACTTACTGACTGACTGACTGACTTAAGTATGGGGGAGTACAATAAGTGTTTTGCCATTGCATGGCAGGCACACTTAATAAAGTTAATATCTCAATAATTACAAAATATATGTTATAGAATAACATAATTTTATTTACAAAGCAAATAGTGGGGGCAGACCCTTTTATTCGAATATCCAGATATCGCGCACACCCCTAATTTTAACTGGGGACCACACACCCTAAAGAGCACTAAGCGTTGAGGCATTACATTTTGTATAACATGGTTCTATTGTGAAAAATAGCAGATCAACATGCTCACAGTGCCTCACATTGCGAGGCGTTGTGAGCATGTAGATCGAATTTGACAATTTAGCCAATGTTTATTTTGTCATAGAGGTATTAAAAAGTCCTTAAATTGACACTTTAGATCTGTGCATACACCCTCTATAGTAGTAGTAAACAAAGCAACATAAAGTTTAAGTGTATGGAGTTAAATGTTATGTTGGTCTGTTTACTGTTGAGTGAGAAAACAATGTTGCACATTAGGTTAATCATATATGAACCCCCCAAAATAATTTGGGGACCCCCCTGGGGGTCCTGACCCACAGGTTGAGAACCATTGAGTTAGAAGAACAGTAAAATATGACATGACTTCAACTCAGAGAGTGGACAGAAGAGCTGACAGTGGTGGGTAAACGTACTTGAGGAAAAGCACAAAGGTATTGGTATCAAACTGTACTTAAAGTACCAAAAGTAGAAAGTACACAACAATTATGCAGAATGTCCCGTTTCACAAGTTTTCAAATTCTCCTCAAAATTGATCTCAAGTGCAGTACTTGAGTAAATGTACTTAGTTACTTTACACCACGGAGGGCCGAGCAGATCTGGCTAAACTATTGTTTAATTGTACGTTATTCACTTCTTCTTATTATTATTAAGTGTGCCTGCTATGCAATAGCAAAACACTTATTGTAATCCGCCATACTTAAGTCAGTCAGTAAGTAAGTAAGTAATGTTCTTGCAAATTTCGGCACGTAATAACTGCCGCACGATTTACACCACCGCCGCAATATATACATCAAAACGTGCGGCTCGGCCGGGAATGGGGTGCTATTACTTTTCTTTCCGATCCGCGTTACCATTGCGACGTAATTCGCAAAAAACGACGCCAAAAAACCCCATTCACTTAGAATGGGGGAAATTTCGGCACGTAATAACTGCCGCACGATTTACGCCACCCCCGCAATATATACATCAAAATGTGCGGCTCGGCCGGGAATGGTGAGCTATTACTTTTCTTTCCGATCCGCAATACGATTGCGATGTAATTCGCAAAAAACGACGCCCAAAAACCCCATTGACTTAGAATGGGGGACTCCGAAAAAAACCCAGAAACTTTGGCGCCACAAAACTCAGCCATACTTTTGCCTAGCAACGTGATTTAAACTTTAAAATGCACACACAACTTTGGTCTTTTTCCGGCCAATAGGGATGAGCTGTAATTGATTAAGCCCCGCCCCCTCTGTAACAGGAGGTGTCCTTCGCCAAACAGGAAGTGCCTCTATAACTCATGAACCGTTTGTCGTACAGACTCGCGGCTGGTGTCAAAAAATGTTTTCCCAAATTTTTTTTCCCCAATTTTTTTTTTCCAAAATTTTTTTTTTCTCAATTTTTTTTTTCTCAAAATTTTTTTTCTCAAATTTTTTTTCTCACATTTTTTTTCCCAAAAATTTTTTTTTCTCAATTTTTTTTTCTCAAAAATTTTTTTTTTCTCAAAAAATTTTTTTTTCTCAAAAATTTTTTTCTCAAAAATTATTTTCTCAATTTTTTTTTCCCAAAATTGTTTTTTCTTTAAAATCTTTTTTTCCTCAAAATTTTTTTTTTCTCAAAAATCTTTTTGCCCAAATTTTTTTTTCTCAAAAATCTTTTTTTTTCTCAAAAATCTTTTTTTTTCTCAAAAATCTTTTTTTTTCTCAAAAATCTTTTTTTTTTCCTCAAAAATCGTTTTTTCTCATTAAAAAATGTAACGCTAACACCAACCGCTACACAAGGTTGCACAGACTTAGTGAGCTGCAGGCACACTTAAAATTTCTTGGAAATTTTCTTTTCTAGTTATTATTATTATTAATATTATTTATTCATTTAGTGTTAAAATGTATGTTATCTACCTGTTTTCTCTGTCTGTATACATGTTACTTGTATTCTTCAGCAGTTTAGAGCACATTTTATCATGTTACAGTATGCTTCAGCAATGTAAAACATATTGGTCTTGTCAATAAAGCATTTCGTTTTGAACATTGACCAGCAGGCTGCCTGTTTGTTGTTCATGTCTATCCGGTGCCAGTAATCACTGGTGAAGGATAGACATAAAAACAAACATGCACTCTGGACTCTCTGGGCTACAGGTCAATACAATGTATTCATGTTTAATTTAGATCTGCTATAAGCATTCATTTGTCCCCCTAATCTATCTATCCAATGTGTTAATGTGTGAGATCAACGCATAGGAAGCATTCCACACATTTAACATCTTTATTTACATTTAACACAAACTTCTTGAACACAAACAGTAATAGATGCACACACTTGGGAACAGTGGCGTCAGTTCAGAAAAGGCTAAGGTATGGCAACATGACTGGTGTCTTGCACGCGCGCACACCAGTCATGTTGCCAAACCTTAGCTTTTTTTTTTTTAATATTTTTAATTCCCTTATAAATCCCCGTGATGTCTCTGTTTTAGTTCCATCCCCCTCCCTCTGTGAAGATTTTAAAAAGTTTTTCACTGATAAAATAAATGAGCTCAGGTCAGCCCATATATTTATTACCCCTGACCCTG
The DNA here is from genome assembly GCF_963921795.1 of Nannobrachium achirus. Taxonomy (NCBI): domain Eukaryota; kingdom Metazoa; phylum Chordata; class Actinopteri; order Myctophiformes; family Myctophidae; genus Nannobrachium; species Nannobrachium achirus. The sequence goes on from NC_137814.1 coordinate 63,939,515, forward strand.
TATCTTCCCTAGGTCCTGTTGCTGTCCTCTCCCAGTTCCAGCCCATTTCTCTCACCTCCCTCACTGATACTGTTTCCCATCTCCGGTCCACAAATTGCCCCTCTGATTGTATCCCCTCCCGTCTTCTCAAAGAAGTTTTTGGTTCCATTGGCCCCAACATACTCACCTTAATTAATTTAAGCCTCACCTCAGGCTGCATCCCGGCTGCTTTTAAACACGCTGTGGTGCATCCTTTAATTAAAAAGAAAAATCTTGACCCCACCATACTCTCCAATTTTAGGCCCATATCCCAATTACCCTTTTTATCCAAGGTTCTAGAGAAAATTGTATATGCCCAGCTTCAATCTTTTTTAATCACACATGACCTCCATGAGAATTTTCAGTCTGGTTTTAAGCCGGGCCATAGTACTGAAACTGCCCTTTTAAGAGTTTCTAATGATTTGATTTTAACTGTTGACAATGGCACCCCCGCTATCCTTGTCTTGCTCGATCTCTCGGCGGCTTTCGACACCGTCGATCACAGGATCCTCCTCTCCCGCCTCCAGCACCATGTTGGGATCACTGGCACGGCCCTAGCATGGTTCCAATCATATTTAGCCGAAAGGAGCTTTTCCGTCCAGCTGGGCGATTTCACTTCCACTGCAGCCCCCCTCACCTCTGGAGTCCCCCAGGGCTCCATTCTTGGCCCTATTTTGTTTTTATTATATATGTTACCTCTAGGACCCATTTTAGCTAAACATAACATTTCTTTTCATTTTTATGCTGACGATGTCCAGATCTACATGCCCCTTACAATACACAACAGTAATAATCCACTTCAATCTCTCCAACCATTGCTCAACTGCCTTCAGGACATAAAACTCTGGATGAACACAAATTTCTTACACTTAAATGACAATAAAACAGAAATAATTATTTTTGGTCAAGATACTCCCTCATCCTCTGTTTCCCTGGGCTCCCTAACCCCTAATCTCCGTCCCTTTGTTAGAAACCTTGGTTTTATATTTGACAGCTCTTTTAAATTCCACAAACAAATCAGCTCTGTGATCCAATCAAGCTTCTTTCAGTTACGTTTAATTTCCAAAGTAAAACCATATCTCCCCCACAAGCACCTCGAAATCTTAATACATGCTTTTATTACTAGTAGATTGGATTATTGTAATGCTTTGTATTCCGGTATTGACCAAGCTTCACTAAAGCGCCTACAGTTGGTCCAGAATGCGGCCGCACGCCTACTTACTGGCACCAAAAAGCGGGACCATATCTCCCCTGTCCTGGCCTCTCTTCATTGGCTCCCCATCAAATTTAGAATTGATTTTAAAATCCTTTTAATTGCTTTTAAATCCATTAACGGGCTGGCTCCTACCTACCTGGCTGAACTGGTTGAACCATACAACCCAGTTAGAGCCTTACGGTCAGCCGACCTTTCGTTATTGAACCCCACTGCTACTGCCAGACTCATAACTAGGGGCGACCGCGCTTTTGCCGTGGCCGCCCCTAGGCTGTGGAACGACCTTCCTCTTCGTGTCAGGTCTGCCCAGTCTATTGAGGCTTTTAAGTCCCTTCTTAAGACTCACTTTTTTAATCTGGCTTTTAACTGCAGCTTTTACATTTTTAACTTTGTTATTTTTCTTCTTACTTGTTTGATAATTTGTCTGTACTTTGGTTGTATTGTTTTTCGATTCCACTGTTGTAAAGCACTTTGGTCGGCATTGTCGTTTTTAAATGTGCTATATAAATAAAGTTTTGATTGATTGATTGATTGATTGATTGATTGATAGCTACAGGCATGATACATTTATTTTAAGAAGTACATTTTATTTTTTCCCCGTTTCTACGGTTTCTTGGGCTGGATATGGCAGCCTGGAATGGTTGTTCAAGTGCAGTTAAACTTGGCATGTTAGTAAACGTGCCACAATTAACAATAATGAATTGCACCTGTGCAGCTGACCTGCGGAACCTGGGAATATAGGCTACCATTTTGTCAAGATGGGGAGAATAAAAGTGTGGAGAATATAATTATAATACCTTGTTGAAGTGACCATTTTGTTACATTTTGCATTTGTAATTATTTAGCTGTAATTTAACAACATAATAACCAGAACAGATAGACAAAGAGACATTCATGGATTTATATTTAAAAGTAACTATTATTTCCCCCCTGGACCCAGGGTATGGCAGCTGCATACCCCTGCCATACCCAATTGACGCCCCTGCTTGGGAAACTCTGCAATAAGTGTTTGTTCACTGTTGAGTGAGAACAGTAAACACACACGTTATGTTTGTGTGGGAGAAGCATCGTCTCGTCCATATGGCGAGGAGCCATGTTGTAACAGGTTAGGGTAAAACGTTCACGCCCCCGGGGCTCGCGATGCAGATACACTTAAACAACACTGAACCAAAGTACAAACTATTATGAATTACACCTACAGTTGCAGCCTTTATCTAATGTCATCTTATAGTGTAGTAATTATACTATTGACACACAAAAATATAGCCTACACAATTAGCCTGTTATTTACAATACACAACATTTACCTCGACACTTTTAAATCCTTTTTAGCAGTTAAATTATTTATATAGTTTAATAAAAATGTAACTTTATTATGAACTTAGTTCAAGCAAAAATGCAGAATATGTTTCAATTAGTCACACACGCACGCACGCACGTACGCACGCACGCGCGCGTGTGCGAGCGCGCGCACACACACACACACACACACACACACACACACACACACACACACACACACACACACACACACACACACACACACACACACAGGAGAGGAGGAGAATACAAAGAAACTGAGCTAAGATTCTATAGAAATGAGATCAACCTGAGTAAAGGCCCATTCCCACTGGGCCAGATAAAAAATATCTGTCTCCATTGAAGTGGATAAGACTGGACTAGAATGGACACAGATATTTTTTATCTGCAGATCAAAAATATCTGTGTCCATTCAAGTGGATGGTAGTACAGTCTCATCCACTTGTGCGCTCTGCTGGCGCAATTAACTGTTTTACTGCTACGGACGTTACCGTTCGCCCCAATTCTGAACGTCGCTCGTCGCCAATACGGCTGTTCGTTCGTTTACCTTGTTGATGTCCGTAAGCTGATGAGGGGTCGCGCCGCCGTGTACAGTGAACACATCTGCCGCAATGATGGTCTAAAATATCCATTATGCGTTAACATCAACGGAGACCAATTCACTTCCTTGTTGATTTCTCTGGCCCTGTGGCTTTGTGGCGAGTGACTGGTCTCAATGGATGGCAACTCAGAACGGCCAAATTCACATTCATTCTTGCATGACGCCGCCCTCTGCTGCCAGGTCCGCCAAAGTGCATGTTGCGCAATCAAAAAAAATAAAATAAAAATAAAAAACGTCTATCTATCTCCTATAACATCGCAAAGGTAAGCCGCTTTTTGCTGGCACCAGACCCAATAAATAAATAAAACATCTGGCAGTAAAACTGTTAATAACTAGCAAATATCGACCAATCAAAATGGGGGCGGGGCTAAGTTACACCAATGAAGGACAAGGACTCTGAAGCAAGTCAAATGACACCACCCACAAGTCGAGTTATAGGAGAAAATAGGAACTTTCAACTATCGACCAATCAGAAGAGGGGGAATTCCTGTTTAGTGAAGGAAGTTTGTCACTTCGCCGAAAACTTGCGCTTTTGATAATTTTACATTGTTATGGTGTCTTGTGTATGGTGAGCGAATTTCTTTTATGCACATATATGGTGTTCCGTGTCCAGGCCAGTCTGTGATGTCATCTCCAAATTTGGGCACTGTAGTGAGGCAGTCAGTGATGTCAGTTGGGCATTGTTTCAGCATGCGGCTGTTACCATGGTGGCGACACTGTTTATTTAGTATCAGTGATGTCAGCATGCAGACACATGGTCAGAGGGTGAACAGACAGACATTCAGTAAATTAATAGTTTTTGCGACCGTAGGTCACAGTTACTTGCACTCCTATACTATCCAAACCTCCACCGGCTGTCAGTCCGTCAGTCCGTCAGTCCGTCAGTCTGTCAGTCTGTCAGTCACACGTCACACGTCACACGTCACACTTTTGCCCTGCTCATATCTCCACAACCGTTGCCCCGATCCATGCCAAATTTTGCACAGCCACTCCTTGCCTGCCAAACCACAACCTCCACCCATCAATTCTCACATGGCCATCTTCTAGCGCCACCATGTGGCCGATTCTTGCAAAACACATTTTTGGACACTACTCCTACAATTTTTGCCCTAAAATCACGCAAATCGGTACACAGTATGTCTACACTCATGTCATCAACATGGATCTGTCCCATATAGCGCCACCTTCAGGCCGATTTTTTAAAACACATTTTTGGACACTGCTCCTACAGATTTTGCCCTAAAATCACGCAAATCGCTACACAGTATGTCTACACTCATGTCATCAACATGGATCTGTCCCATATAGCGCCACCTTCAGGACGATTTTTTAAAACACATTTTTGGACACTGCTCCTACAGATTTTGCCCTAAAATCACGCAAATCGCTACACAGTATGTCTACACTCATGTCATCAACATGGATCTGTCCCATATAGCGCCACCTTCAGGACGATTTTTTGAAACACATTTTTGGACACTGCTCCTACAGATTTTGCCCTAAAATCACGCAAATCGCTACACAGTATGTCTACACTCATGTCATCAACATGGATCTGTCCCATATAGCGCCACCATCAGGCCGATTTTATCAAACACAATTTTGGACACTGCTCCAACAGATTTTGCCCTAAAATCACGCAAATCGCTACACAGTATGTCTACACTCATGTCATCAACATGGATCTGTCCCATATAGCGCCACCTTCAGGCCGATTTTTTCAAACACATTTTTGGACACTGCTCCTACAGATTTTGCCCTAAAATCACGCAAATCGCAACACAGTATGTCTACACTCATGTCATCAACATGGATCTGTCCCATATAGCGCCACCATCAGGCCCATTTTGGAAAAACAATTTTTTTGGCTTATCTCCCGATTAGGGAGTCTTACTGGTTATGCAGGTGAAACCATCTAGCTGCAACACTGACATTTTGTAAGGGAGCCTATTGTGTTTTTGAGTTGCCAAAATAGGATTAATTATCGTGAAGAAAAATAAGTTGAATCTTTGCAATTACAAAGGGATTCGCACCACTGTGCAGTGCTCGGGCCCTAATTATGCAATATTTCTATTTCCATTGAAAAACCTGCACCGGCTGTCTGTCAGTCTGTCTATCACGTCACATCATGTCACATCATGTCACATCATGTCACATCACGTCACGTCACGTCACGTCACGTCATGCCACGTCACGTCACGTCACGTCACGTCACGTCACGTCACATCATGTCACGTCATGTCACACTTTTGCCCCTACACTATTTCTGGCACCAGTTGGCCCTATCGATGCCAAACATTGCACACACACTCCTTGGATGGCAAATCACAAACTTCAGCCCTGATTTCTCACATGGCCCTCTTCTAGCGCCACCATCAGGCTGATTTTTGTAAAACACATTTTTGGACACTGCTCCTACATATTTTGGCCTAAAATCACACAAAGCGGAACACAGTAACTCTAAAGTCATGTCATCAACATGGATCTGTCCCATTTCCCATATTCCCTCCTGATTGGCTACAATTGCCTTCTAAAGTTTGTGTATGCAACAAGACGGTCATTATCTCCCGATTAGGGAGTCTTACTGGTATTAACTGTAGCGTAGCCTCGCACTCTTGCTTATGCAGGCTCCGTCGGTTGAGTTAGATAGTCTGGCCTCCTGCCAGTAAGAGCTGGTTCATAGAGCTGAAGTCTGTTGTCTATGTGCCAGTTTAATATGCTCCCAGTTCATTGTTAGTTTGGGTGCCCCAATTTCATCATGTGTTAACGTGTACATGTTGTGGGTGGTGGGTGTGTGTGTGTGTGTGTGTGTGTGTGTGTGTGTGTGTGTGTGTGTGTGTGTGTGTGTGTGTGTGTGTGTGTGTGTGTGTGTGTCAAGTTCAAGTTCAAGTTCAGTTTATTATGTCCCAAGCTGGGCAATTTGTATTACAGCAAATGATAAAAGCTCTCAAACCACAGAAAAACATACACAGGACACATGGACATAGACATGATCACAAGATCCAGTTAACATATAAGTAAGTGTTACAACAACCCAACCATAAGAACTAACAACTACCTCCTGCTGGTTCCGTTATTGATCGCACGGATAGAGGTAGGGACAAATGAAAATTTATACCTATTATTTTTAACTATAGGGGCCTCCAACCATTGACCAGAAGGCAGTAGCTCATATAAAGATTTGAGAGGATGCAAGCTATCCACTCTAATAGCAGATGCCTTCCTAAGCACCTGCTCGTCATATATGAGACTCAGACAGCTGAATGTCTGCCCCACAATCTTGCTAGCACACCTGACAATCCCATTTAGGGCATTTTTCTGTTTGATGCCAAGATTTCCAAACCAGCAAATGATAGAAAACGAAATTACAGACTATAAAAGCCCTATAGAACAGAATCATCAAGGACTTATCCACCTGAAATTTGGCTAGCTTCCTTAAACAGAAGAGGCGCTGTTGACCTTTCTTACACAGCATTTCAGTGTTAGAGTCAAATTTCAAACGATTGTCGATAATGGTACCGAGATATTTATAGGTGGTCACCAATTCCACTATCTGACCATTTATGACAGTACTCTCGGGAGCAAGAGGTGTTCAGTTGTAGAAATGCCTCTTCACACCAGGAGACAAAGTAATCCACAACTGGGCCATGGCTGACCTCACTGTCACTTAAAAGACTAACAATGACAGAGTCATCAGCAAATTTAAGAATATGTCTATCAACATGTTGACTTCTACAGTCATTTGTATACAGGATATACAGGAGAGGTGAAAGAACACAACCTTGGGGTGAGCCTGTAGATGATGTTAGTTATCCAGACAGTTTCCCATTCACTCTTACCCTCTGGGTTCTATTAGTGAGGAAATCAAGAACCCAACCAGTAATACCTTTGTCCAAGCCAAAGTTGTTAACAAATTTTTCAACTAGTATGTGTGGCTGAATAGTATTGAAGGCAGACGAGAAATCAACAAAAAGAAGCCTAGCATGCTTTTTGCTGACTTCCAGATGTTTAAATACAAAATTCAGTAAGGTGATGGTAGCATCAGACACTCCTCTTTTAGGCCTATATGCGAATTGCATAGGGTCTAGGAGACACTCGGTTTTCTCTAGGAGCTCTTCCTTAACAAGTCTCTCAAATGACTTCATAACCAGAGAGTTTAAGGCCACCGGTCTAAAGTCCTTTAGAGCCTTTGGGCGAGGACCCTTAGCGACCGGTACCACAATGGACCGCTTCCATAAAGCTGGCACCCTCTGCTGAGTAAGAGACAACTGGAAAATAAAATGAAAATAGGGCCTAATTGTTCTGCACAAACCGTAAGTAGACGGCCACCTATGTTGTCTGGGCCTGGACTTTTCTTAGGTTTACACCCTTTAAAGTACCTGATCACATTCTGCTCATCAAAGCATGATGATGATGATGCTGCATGAACCTTGGACATCAACAACCCCCGCCTAAGTTCAGAGTGTTGCTCTTTGAAATCATGCATGTCAAATCTGGTGTAGAACTCATTAAACTCCTCTGCTAACTGCAGATCTGAGTTATAGCCACTAAGCTGTATGTTAGTCCTCCCCTGTTCTTTAAGTCCAACAATAGTTTTCATAATGCTCCAGGCAGAGCCCAGGTTATTCATTGTGAGCTGATTTTCTATTTTGGCTTTGTATCTCATTTTACCAGCCCGGATTTCACGTTTAATCTCTTTCTCTATGTTGTGCATTTCTAAGATATTCCCTTCCCTGAATGCCTTTCCCTTTTTGTGCAGTAGCCCTTTAAGAGACTTTGACACCCATGGCTTACTGTTAGGATACATCCTAACAGTTTTAACAGGAATCACAGTATTCTCACAATAGGATATATAGCTGCAGACAACATCAGTAAGTTCATCAATGTCATGACATGACTCTTTGAACACGTTCCAATCAGTGCAGTCCAGACAACCCTGCAGCGACAGACATGCATCATTATTCCAGTCCTTTACCAGAACAGTCTTTACCTTTTCCCTTTTCAGCACTGTGCGGTACCGAGGGATCAGATGCACACAGTTGTGATCAGACGATCCCAAGGGGTCGAGCGAGATCGACTTATAAGCGTCCTTAATGTTACCATAACATAAATCCAGTATATTTTTATCCCTGGTGGGGCACGTGACATACTGGTGAAAGTCTCTCAGCGTATCTGACAGAGTGCAGTGATTCATGTCTCCCAGAACAATATTAGGAGCGTCGGGGGATATAGATTGGAGCCTCTGAGTGACTTGGTGAATCCGCTGCGGCCGTAGTGAGACGGAGAGCAGTTCCACATCGGCTGTGCAGATCCTCTCTCTGACGATGACATTTTTACACCAGCGCTCATTTATGTATAAGCACACACCCCCGCCTGTCAATCTGTCTGTGATCGCAGCGTCTCTATCGAGCCGAATAGGCACGCCGAATCCGTCAATTCTAAGTTCCCCTGTCCATGTCTCTGTCTTCCAGATGCGATTCTGTGATCGCCAAGATACACGCATTTCTGAATTCATGGCACAGGTTGACCCGTGCCTGCAGGGTATCCGTTTTGTTACGGAGAGATCGGACATTAGAAAGTATGATAGAGGGAAGAGGTATGCGGGACAGCGGCTGGTGTTTTACCTTTAACCGTACGCCACCTCTCCTCCCTCGCTTCCTTGTCCCTTGTTTGCGGCGAGATCCGCTGGAGTCCCGCAACGGGAGTAACATAGTCCGAAAGTCATCCAAGTTGGGTGGATTAAAGTCCACCGGAGGATCGTAGGTTCTCTCCAGATGAAGAAGAAATTCTCTGCTGTACTGGATCCGTCCAGGGAGACCAGGAGGATGGAAGTCCTCGATACTCCGAGCCAGGTGACATAGCAGCCACAACAGTAGCAGAGTGACAAGATCCATGTTCAACTTCGGAAAACAATAAACGTTGCGTTTTGATCCTCCTTAGCTAAGGAGGCCGCATTCCCAAGAATACTTAACTTAGTTTAACGTGATCTTGTGATAACATAGAACATAGACCCACTACCAAACAATAAAAACATTAAAACAGACGGAGCCCCCACCACCTGCTGCTGGTCGCTGCAAGAGCTGCGCCCCATGTGTGTGTGTGTGTGTGCGTGTGTGTGTGTGTGTGTGTGTGTGTGTGCGTGTCTCCTTCCGTCCACTGGCGTAGCCTACGCAGCGTTAGGTGGACCAGGCGACCGCCTACCACCTGAGATCTGATCTAGCCTAAAACATTACTGAAATCTCTATTTCCATTGTGTAAACACCTGACTGGCTTCCGAAAGAATGTCGCTCAGCCAGTTCTTTCTCCTCCTCACTGGTAGGTGCTAGGCGGCCAATTAGCCAGTAGCTATGCCCCTCCCAAAAGGTTTTTGTCCAATGCTAGCTTAGAATAACTTCCTGCTTGCCAAGGTTTGCCTTGGCAACAGCCTTGGCAAGCTGTCGGTTGCTTTTAGGGGAGGGGCATAGCTACTGGCTAATTAGCCTACAATGTAAATTTGTGGCACCTCGGGGCTGGCACTTCGCTGGCATTTCGGCTGGCATTTCGCCTAAATTGACCCTCATACCTGCCTACGCCACTGCTTCCGTCCTTCCCTAGAAGGAGAAGTGAGCACCCCCCCCTCCCTTACCTTAGCACCACCCCCTTGTTTCCCCTATCCTGTACATAGTGTGTTTTATAACTGCGATATTATTGAATGGTTTCTTTGCTTGCTATTTATTATGTCCATGAATTCAATACAGAGGGCTTCCAACGTAAAAAAGACCGTAAAAGGTCTTATTTTGGATGTTCCTTTTAGGCAGGGTGTTAAACTGTATTTGTACTGTTCTACATTTCAATTGTATTGACTACACTTGTACTGTTCTCCATTTTTGTCTAATAAAATAATCAATCAATCAATCAATCAATCAATCAATCAATCAATCCCTCCTCTCTTCCTGCCAGGAAACTCAATCTTGGAGGGGGTTGTAAAGGCACAGTTAATTTGCCCAAGAAGGGAGATGAAAAAGGGGGTTAAGCACTTTCTCTTCCTGCAAATCATGCATGGTAGGCGTATCCGTGGGGGCATGGGCAATGTTTCTGTCAGCTTTTGATCCTGGTATTGCTGAGTAACCATCTGAGTTCAAATTGGTTCACTCTTATCTTTGGGCCTGCAACAACAGTGTGTTGATTTATTCAGGGAGCTGCAATATTCATGGTGGGTGAATGGTATCTTAGATCAACATGCAGGTCCAGTTTGTTAGACGTTGCTGAGTTGTATCAGAGTTCGTGGGTTCACAGAGGGAGGTCATACACTGTCCTGCTCCGTGCTGGCTCTTCTCCATGTCTGTTACAAAGTTATATAATCACACAGAGGTGCTATCTGCTGTCTGCAGAGACGGGCTTGATGGAAGATTTCTCCCTTCGCCTCCCTTCTACATCGCGAGTCTGCAGGTGAAGCAGTGACTGGAGGCGTGACCGTTTTACCCAAACCTGTTACACAAAGGCTCCTTGCGTCCACATGTGGTGACTGCCAATCATCATAGACACTGAACAGAATTTAGCCAATTATCTTATCAGGCACTCCTGCAATCTCCAGGCCTCTCACAACAAACATAATGGACATTACCGGGACTTCCAAATATGAACGCATGCAGTTTACATTTGTAACCAAGCTGTAGAATAGCATCCTTAAAGAAGTAGTTCACCCCCAAAACTTATGAATTTGAATGGTGAAAAGTAACCTTTCAGATATGTGGTTTCCATCTGACAGAGAGAGAAGGCACTGCTACAGACTCTGCTGCCACCTAGTGGAGACTGAAGTACAGTAGCTCAACAGACCAATCTGTCATTAAAGTTATTCATATCCAAATACAAGGTTGTGAGCTTATGTAGATCGGCTATTTTGGCTGAATGTTTGCTCTTGAATAAGGATGCTAAGGTTCGAGTGTTTAAAGAGACATGATTCCAAACTATAACACAAAAATAATCACCTGCACATAATTTATTGGCAGAAAGTAGCTCATAGCAAGTCTACGGTGTATGTGTATGATTAAACACTTTGCAGGTATAAAGAGGATAATTCAAGCTTTCTGTACAGCTGGAATGTTGATGACTTTAACGTCATTTAATGCAATCAGAGAAAGAAAACAGGATAGGATCAAATTATGACGTTCCAGAAAGCCTTGAAAAAAAAGTTATGATTTTTAACTGCTATATCCACCAGAGGGAGACCTGGTTGAAAGGGGTTAAGTGTGTCTGTGAGTTTTATAAATATATGAAACATGTTAACGAGAGCTTGTGACTGAATAAAAACTACATTCTTTCTTTCCCCCCCTCCATTTCCTGAAGAGAGTAGGTCAGGTTGCTATGCATGCATGTAGAAACCACAATGTTGCGTATGCACGCAAGTGTGTGTGTGGGGGTTTTTGTGTCCCTGCACTCTCTGTGGTTGTGAGAATGAGTGCTTGGCTGCACCACAGCAGCGATGTGCACGTGACCTTACATGTGTGCACGTGACCTTCTATTCAAACATGTACTGTCCTTCTATTCAAACGTGTACTGTGTGTGCACGTGACCTTACATGTGTGCATGTGGCCTTCTATTCAAAGGTGTGTACTGTGCATGTGACCAGTGCCATTTTTTGTTAAAATATGTTACATTTCTCATAGTAAACAGAAAAGAAGGGGGGGGAAAAGTCGGGATACCAATTGGATCAAAACTCATTATATTACATGTTGTGTGTTTTCGTTTTTTGAGTGTTTCCTGTCTTCTGATTTGAAAAAAGTTGGGGCACCCCTGCTGTATGTGAACGTCTATACCAGGGGTCATCAACATGTCCGTACACGGATAAAATGTCCGTGGTAAGACTTGGTCTTGTCCGTGGCAAATATAGATTGTATTCACAATTGTAATGTTCTTATTTTGACCACAATACTCTGAATGTCAAGTATCCAGGTTTTCTTCACTTACTTATTATGGTATATTAGGATTCCACTAGTCACTAGTGGTTCTCAAATGTTTTATTTGCAAGGACCCCCTTAACTCTGAGAGAGGGTATTCTAATCGTATAGCAGACGTAAAGTCTGCATATACCAGCTCTAAATGGGGGATAAACCATGCAGAAAGACTCCCTAATCGGGAGATAAGCGACCGCCAGGTGGCATACAAAAACTTTAGAAGGCAATATAGCCAATCAGGAGGGAATATGGGAAATGGGACAGATCCATGTTGATGACATGACTTTAGAGATACTGTGTACCGCTTTGTGTGATCTTAGGCCAAACTCTGTAGGAGCAGTGTCCAAAATGTGTTTTTCAATCTTCGGCCTGATGGTGGTGCCAGAAGAGGGCCATGTGAGAAATGAGGTTTTGATTTGCAATCCAAGGAATGTGTGTGCAAAGTTTGGCATTGATAGGGCCAACAGTGGCAGAGATATGACTAGGGCAAAAGTGTGACGTGACGGACAGACAGACAGACAGACAGACAGACAGACAGACAGACCAACCAGCTCTCTTAGAATCTCGTAAAAATAGTACGAATTGACGTTTTTACTTTCGTACATAGAATACTAAAAAGGCCAACTATTCGTGCAAATCATACGAAAACGTCCCCAGTCAAATCTACGGTAGGAGGCACGTTCCGAGGCGAGCCGAAGACGCACAGAAAAACCCGAGCGCCATCTTGGTTTGAGCCGCTGCTTATAATAAAAATAATAATAATGGAATTGCATTTTTATAGCGCTTTTCCAAGTGCCTTATAGCGCTTTTCCAAGTGCTCAAAGCACTTTATTATTGTGCTGTAATAGATGTTGACAGAATGTCTTTACACAACCTGATTCACGCTGATATCGCTTTTGTTGTTGTTTTTTTTAATTATATATATTTAACAAGGAAGTCCCGCCTACTGCAGTGCATCCGGTTTACTGCCCTTGCACTTCCTTTCACTTTCACCCATAGAGTATGCTTACACCACCGTCCCACTTGCAAAAGGCGTGCTGTTTCCGTGATCCGCTCTAGACCGGATGGTCAAAGTGTTTGTTTACAGACACACTGCTGCAGGCTCACGCTGTGGGCTCACGTACGGCACGAATTATATCTTTTCTTCAATAATTGAAACGTCCATTCGGGTAAGAAGGGGCTTTATTATTAGTAGTAGTACATTGTGTTATAATAGATGTTGCTGTTGACAGAATGTCTTTACACAACCAACCCTGTAATCTTTATTTTATTCATTGCAACATTAAGCTAAAGGTTTAGCTAACGTAGCTAACAACAACAGACCCCTTAGCTGAGAGAGAGATGGAGCAGGGACCCCTTTAGCTGAGTGGTGAAGCAGGGACCCCTTAGCTGAGAGAGATGAAGCAGGGACCCCTTTAGCTGAGTGATGAAGCAGGGACCCCTTAGCAACCCTGTAATCTTTATTTTATTCATTGCAACATTAAGCTAAAGGTTTAGCTAACGTAGTTAACAACAACAGACCCCTTAGCTGAGAGAGAGATGGAGCAGGGACCCCTTTAGCTGAGTGGTGAAGCAGGGACCCCTTAGCTGAGAGAGATGAAGCAGGGACCCCTTTAGCTGAGTGATGAAGCAGGGACCCCTTAGCTGAGACAGATGAAGCAGGGACCCCTTAGCTGAGAGAGAGAGATGGAGCAGGGACCCCTTTAGCTGAGTGATGAAGCAGGGACCCCTTAGCTGAGACAGATGAAGCAGGGACCCCTTAGCTGAGAGAGAGAGAGATGGAGCAGGGACCCCTTTAGCTGAGTGATGAAGCAGGGACCCCTTAGCTGAGAGAGATGGAGCAGGGACCCCTTAGCTGAGACAGATGAAGCAGGGACCCCTTAGCTGAGAGAGAGAGATGGAGCAGGGACCCCTTTAGCTGAGAGAGATGGAGCAGGGACCCCTTAGCTGAGACAGATGAAGCAGGGACCCCTTAGCTGAGAGAGAGGGATGGAGCAGGGACCCCCTAGCTGAGACAGATGAAGCAGGGACCCCTTTAGCTGAGTGCAGGGACCCCTTAGCTGAGACAGATGAAGCAGGGACCCCTTAGCTGAGAGAGAGAGAGATGGAGCAGGGACCCCTTTAGCTGAGTGATGAAGCAGGGACCCCTTAGCTGAGAGAGATGGAGCAGGGACCCCTTAGCTGAGACAGATGAAGCAGGGACCCCTTAGCTGAGAGAGAGAGATGGAGCAGGGACCCCTTTAGCTGAGAGAGATGGAGCAGGGACCCCTTAGCTGAGACAGATGAAGCAGGGACCCCTTAGCTGAGAGAGAGAGATGGAGCAGGGACCCCCTAGCTGAGACAGATGAAGCAGGGACCCCTTTAGCTGAGTGCAGGGACCCCTTAGCTGAGACAGATGAAGCAGGGACCCCTTTAGCTGAGTGATGAAGCAGGGACCCCTTAGCTGAGAGAGAGAGAGATGAAGCAGGGACCCCTTAGCTGAGAGAGAGATGGAGCAGGGACCCCTTAGCTGAGACAGATGAAGCAGGGACCCCACCCTTAGCTGAGAGACAGATGAAGCAGGGACCCCCACTACATAGAGACATTAATGGATTTATATTTAAAAGTAACTTTTATTCCCCCCCTGGACCCAGGGTATGGCAGCTGCCTACCCCTGCCATACCCAATTGACACCCTGAGAGTGTAGTGCCCACCCAGGATTACATTAGATCAGGGGTCTTCAACAGGGGGTCTGGGACCCCGAGGGGGTCCTCAGAGTTACTACAGGGGGTCCTCCAAATCTTCCAATCCTTTTTATATTAACAACGTGAGACCCAGTGTACATATTCTGAGAACTGTAGCCAAAAATAACAGATCTACAAGCTCACAACGTCTCGCCCTGCGAGGCGTTGTGAGCTTGTAGATCGGCTATTTTCGGCAAAGAGGTTTGGTGTAGAGGGGGAAAAGAGCATACTAAGTACAGAGTGAAAGGTCAAGTTTATTAAGTATTGACGGCACAAGTTGTTAAATATCTGACAACACACATTGACATGAATCCAAAATACACTGATGCTGTCAAACAATGAAACCATATGGAATCTATGAAAAGGCTTTAGGGGTCCCTGCTTCATCTCTCTCTCAACTAAGGGGTCCTTGGCCTGAAAACGTTGAAGACCCCTGCATTAGATAATTGACACTGGGACCAAAAAATAAATAAATAAATGCTTGTTTTGTTGGAAAAAAAATAAATAAACAGGGCATTTTTTTCTCGCCTCGCAGCTGCACACTGACATGGACGGCGGTGAAGTACACGCTGTCGGGCGAAGGAGCCGGCTCCATCTTCACCATCGACCAGACGATGGGACATCCATGCCTTAAGGAGCCTGGACAGGGAGGAGAAGCCATACTACACGCTCCGCGCCCAGGTCGTCGACATCGACACCAGCAGGCCCCTGGAGCCCGAGTCGGAGTTCGTCATCAAGGTCCAGGACATCACCGACAACGAGCCCAAGTTCCTGGAGGGGCCATACACCGCCAGTGTCCCGGAGATGTCACCCTTAGGTGAGTGCGCGTGAGGTCACTGTGTTATAGATATCTTATCTACTGCATTGTACAGGGGTTTTCAAAGTGGGTGACGGGGCACCCTGGGGTGCCGCAACGGCAGTCCAGGGGTGCCGCGAGATAATATGATAATATTTGGAATTTATTTGGACACTTAAAAAATATTTAGTATCATTTTAAACTTGAAGTACAAAGTTATTTTCAATCAGTTCTAACCAAAATGGCTATTATCTCAACGTTTCCTTGCAACATAATCACTAAAATATCGTTGTGTGCTTGTAGATCTGCTGTTTTCACTAGTTTAGTAGTACATTTTATAGATGATAAATACAAACGGTTTTGAACATACAAGGTTTCCACCCGACAACGACGATATGCTATAAATATAAGGTGCTGGGACTGAAAATTATAATGTAGGGGTGCCTCGAATATTTATGGGTTGCCCCACTGCCCTGAGACAAAAAAGTTTGGGAACCCCTGGCATAGTACTGTGTTCTATCCGTCTGTTATTCAATGTTACATGAGATACATAAAGGTTTCCTGTGCAAATAAGCCCAAAAGCTTACTAGGATCTCCTTTTAGTTGACAATAAAGATTCAATTCGCCCTTTAATAGACTGACTTTCAGATATACATAGCAATGCAGATATAATAGCAGATATGCAAGCTCGCATAGCGGCACTTGTAGATCTGCTATTTTTGAAAAATCGTGAAGTCTTTGAAATCCTTCCCCAAAGTAGATCTCTATTTTTGAATTCAATAATCTTTCTCTAACTCTGAGAGTGCACAAATGGAACCAAATGGACCCTTACAGGTCTGTAACTTTGACAGTGTTCAAATGGAACCAAATGGATTTGGTTCCATTTGTACTTTGTCAAAGTTAAGGGGAGATCTTGTATAGTCACGAGAGGACCCCAATCAATGCAAACATGTCGTTGTACTGGTGAGCTCCAACTGTCATCATACTGGTCAGGTTCCAGCGGTTAAGCAAGCTCTTGTCGTTTTGGTGTGAACTTGTTTTTTTTGCACTTTTTGTTTTTGTAAAAATGTTTAGTGTGAACTTAATTCCAGTCTCATACATTCATAGGTTGACGGAGGAGGGCCAGGGTTCCATCGTCTGCTGACTGAGCACCTGAAACACGAGAGCATAGCTGGAACAACCTGGAGAGCCTCCGCTAAGACGCTGCCAATATCCACTCAGTGCCCTCAGTATCATAACTGGATGCCTGAAGCCCACCCCTGTGTCCCCTCTTGCCAGTCCTCGCGGAAGCAGCCCCGACCGGGCCGTCCTGAGATGCTGGCATGGCTACGCCGCAACGAGTTGGACCTCTGACGTTACACGAAAAAGAAGATGGAATATACGAGGCGATGAATGGCCAAGGTTGAACGGATTGTGGATTTTCTGTAAAGCCCGTATCATAGTCGGGTCCGCGGTGGAAGGCCTTACACCGCGGTGTAGTCTTTTCGAGTCTTTTTGAGTCATGAAACTACAACGTTACAACATTCCTTGCGGTGGAGAGCTTTCCACCGCGAGGCCCAACACATCTCTCTGTTTTTACTATCAGACAGACAGGCTCTACACCCCGTTCACTGATTGGTCGACCTGAACCGGTGTAGACGGGGTAAAGGACTTCACCGTGGGCCGTGACTATGATGACCTGCACTTATTTTCTGACTTGAGGTGGAAAGCTTTCCACCTCAAATTTGCGGTGGATAGCTCTCCACCATAGACTCTGATACAGGCTTTAGTGTTCAGGCGAGCATCACAGCCGCCGAGAGGCCAGAAAGCACGTCAGGACCTGGACCAATCAGTGACGTCTCGATTGGGGCCAGATAACATGATTATTGTTATTGTTTTTTAATGTTAGTTGAAATATGAGCATATAAGGTCATATTCTGGGACATATCTAACTAAACTCAGCTCCAAAAGAAAGGAAACTTGACTTCGGTCCATTATATCTCCCCTCTAATAATACCAAATTGTATATTGCTTTATATGATTTGTCATCGATGCAGCTTGTAAGCATCGGGCATTTGAGGCATGAGCTACACAGCCTAACGTGTGGGTAGCGCCGACCAAAGATTTGCCAAAATGGCTTGCAATACTGTTCTGCTGGCATTGGGCTTCCCTTAACACTGAGCTTAACATTCATTCCACGAATGCCAGATCCTTACAAGCTGTACCTCGTTGTAAAGGTGACAAATCAACAATAACAATGATAAACACAATACCATTTGGCATAATTAAAGGGGGGATATAATGGACCGAATGTTGGCAAATTTTGGGTCAGCGCTACCCACACGTTTGCCTCATTCCACGAATGCCTAATGCTTAGAAATTATATAAAACAGAATACAAATCAGTATTATTAAAGGGGAGATATAATGGAGCAAAGTCAAGTTTCATTTTTTTTGTGCTGAGTTTAGTTATGATAATTTATCAGGCCTAGAATAAGGTAATGACGTCGAGATCATCCCCATATGGGCTGTGATCTGGGCCCAATCGCGAAGTCACTGATTGGTCCAGGTCCTGACCGTGCTTGCTGGGTAGCCTTGCCATCTGGATGGACAAACAATTTTACACATTACATGGCATGGACTATTTGCCATTTGTCTGTGATATTTGGCCAGATTAATTAAACCTTTTTAGTAATAGTACTGTAATAGTATGAAAGAATGAATGTCTCTCCAGGCTATACAGGAAAGGAAGGTTGAAAATACTTCATAAATTCATTGTAATGTAAATGAATAGTGTCTGCTATATTTCCAAAGTACATACTGTGTATGAATAGAAGTAACAAGATTTCTTGTTACGAACGTTTAACATGGGAGAGAAAGACAGAATGTGATAAATGATGTTCTGGAATATCGGATGCAATAGGACTAGTCTGTCTGTCTGTCTGTCTGTCTGTCTGTCTGTCTGTCTGTCTGTCTGTCTGTCTGTTGTCTGTCTGTCTGCAATCTGCATGTCTGTCTGTCACACAGTTTGTAAACCGTCTATCCTTTTTGGTTCCATTTGCACGCTGTCAAAGTTACAGACATGTACGTAAGGGTCAATTAATAAAGGAACCTATTAGAGTCACTGTAATACACTTTGAGAACCACTGATATACAATGTTTTCTTTTTTTTTACCTTGGAAGAGGAAACAAGACAATATGATATGAGACTACTAAGGCTTGAGTGGTTATATAAACAGCCAGATGTTTAAATGAAAACTATAATTGATGATTTCAAATTGTAATTCTGGTATGACAGTTGATACTGTATTTCCGTGAACACTGTACTATGTCTTCAATAAAAAATGATTCCCATCATTTGTGTTTACGATTCTTTATGCCTGCTTCTAATTATACAGTAATAACACTATAACTATAACAACTCCTCCTCAAACACACAGAAACATTGCTGCACAAAGCACAAAAAGAGAATTATTGATAATGGCTTTATATGTATACCATTTTGATAGAATACTGATGTTTTAATTATAGCATACTGGTCCAATATGGCACTCTTATCTCTGTCTTATTATCTTCCACTGTGATACATACAGTTTTACAACAATGAGTCCAATAGGACCGACATAACTATGAGGAAGATATTATATTATGGTTTAGCTGTCTGTCTGTCATTATGTCACCCACAATATAGGACACTGTCACACATGTCTTCAATGCTGTCCATTTTAATTCTTTATAAGGGCTTTAAAGCTTTGATCAGCCCAATTATGGAAGAGGGATTAGCTGGGTAGGGTTTAAGGGGTAGGCCAGATTTGTTCAATATACGGTATTGATGTTTGCTTTATTGGCATAAGAAAACATATGTTTACATTGCCAAAGCCAAGTGTCAATTAAGAAATCGCACCTGTGTGAAGTGAGTGGTGCAAACATGACATACCGTACTTCTAGGTTATGACACACTTCGAGGTCTGTCATATACTATGACATAACTGTGACATCATTCAATATAAAAGAAGTATCCATTTGATAATTTGTAGTTATATATCCTGGTTATTTAAATGTTAATAACGCAATAATGTACTGGAAGCACAAAAGAAGACTCTTTGCTTTGCAGCACAGTCACAGAGCAAAGGACCAGGTAGGTCATCTTTAATATTCTTATGTGGAGATAACCCTACCCATCAAGCGGAATTAGACTACTCACATTTCCAGATGTTCTGAGTAGGGACACAGGACTGGTTGCGAATGAACTTGGTGTGTGTGGCAATGAGCAACAGGTCTGGAGTGCTTGCAATAAGCTACATCCCATATGGCAGTTAGACATCTCAAGAGCTGTAAGCACCTGTTCAAAACCTGTGTGGACAGTATCTCTAACCCTAACCCTAACCCTAGCTGTAAACATGGACAATGAATAAAGAGTTATCATGCATGTCCAGAACCTTTCATGGAGAAACCATCCCACTAAAGCTCAGATTTATAGAGGCATCCCTCCCATCTCACAGTTGTGATGGCACAAAGAAGACTCTGCTTTGCAGGACACTGTCACAGAGCAAAGGACCAGGTCATCTCAGATGTTCTTCTGTGGAGACTAACCTACCCATCAAGGGGAACTAAACTAAACCACTCACATTTCCAGATGTTCTGATAGGGACACAGGCTGTGAATGAACGTTTGGTTACGCTGTAACCTTTGTTCTCTGAGTGAAGAGACCATCTCTACACTCGAACATATCAAATGTTCATTTATATGTTTGGGGTTAACCCCCACCTCGACGTGGATTATTTCTTTAAGACACTCCAGGGTCACCTGACCCTGGCACGCACGGGCTATAAAAGGCCCAGGTGTGCGTGATCACATTGATTTAATATGATCGACAACGCCGCTTCTGAGCGACCTCCTAGTGTAGAGATGGTCTCTTCACTCAGAGAACAAAGGTTACAGCGTAACCAAACGTTCTCTATCGTATCGAGACCATCTCTACACTCGAACATATCAAATGTTCATTTATATGTTTGGGGTACTCTTTAAGACACCTCGTGAAGAAGCGCAGCAGTCCCAGAACCCCAAAGCCAACACCAGTGGGCTCTGACCCAGCACATACTGAATTTAGAATATTTACAATCCTGTGCAATTTAAGGTTAGGTAACATAGCCCCTGGGGCGGTTAGACCATCAGGTTGGACCATCAGGTCAACCGCCGCTAGATGCTCGGCATAAGACGCTACCCAGAGCCTGGCCCCGTAAGATGCTAGGGGTAAAGAGTAGCTCGAGCCGGCCTGCCAGATGCAAGGCCGACTCGACTGGTGAAGGCTACGGCGACACCTACCGCTGGGTGGCACGCAAGACCGACTCCCTGGAGGGAGCGGAAGCAGCCCCGCCAGACGGTAAACCCGGGTGAATATCAATATAGTCGCTGCTGTGCTGACCTCTGACAGAGACGCACCATTCCACAGCGCCCAGGAGGCCGCCATCCAATGGTTGGAGTGGAGTGTACCTGCACTCCTGCCTGCTTGTAAGCCTGCTGACTCACTTCTGTGATCTAGCCTTAGACATGTGGTCTGCCCAAGCACTCATGCTTAAGCACCTGAAGAGCTGGTTCGTTACACTGTGGGCACACGCGGCCCTGATGAACGACTCTAATGCTCTTAACAGGGCGGAGTGGGGACCGACTCTGTCTCTGTACTCTGTCTGTCTGCATGTCAAAGAGAGGACAGCCCAATCACCTGAGTGAGTTGTGCCTTTGAGAGCACCATGGGGAGAAAGACCGGTTTGGAGTGAAACCTTACTACTCCCTCATCTGGCCAGACCTGCCAAGACCCTGATGGACTGATGGAGCTTGCAACTCCCCAGTTCTCTGTGCAGATGCGACAGTCGCTAGAATACTGTCCTGCATTTCAGGCTCATTGACTCATGGAACTTAAGGGGGCTTGTTATAGAGTCTCTTATTGTCTGTACTCAACAGAGTCACATACAGTTATGCTGTAACATTATGTCACAGTCAGTGGAGATTCAATTTAATTACTTAAATAGAATCACTGTGTAGCAACACTGCAACCACAAGGACTGCTTGGTAGACCATAATCATCTTGAAATGATTGTAAAGGGTCAAGGTGCCACACCGACCATTCACGGTGACCGTGTACTGTATGTACTTGTGAGTGACTCGGAGTAGTCTTTAGAGCTACTGCCATACACCTTGCCTGAGGTTTTGTATGAACCGAGTACAAAGGGACCACAAGCAACAAGCCTAACAGCTTCCTTGTGGTCTTAACCCCTTTTAGTTGACCTTGTATCAGCGTACCGTCAACCCAAGTTGCTTTCAATTCAAGAACTTGCTGATCTAGCTCACAGCACAACACAGTGTGATGTTTGAGACTGTAGATCGTTCGGTTACATTGTAACCCTTGTTCCCATGAGGCTGTGTGCCACGTGGGAAGTACGTGCACGCGTTCCTGCTGGGGCTGGCCTTCCTGCCCGCCTATACAGTATGCCTGCTTGGATTGTTTCCCAACCCAATGAGAGAGCCCAGTCTCGGCGACCATCCGCCCTTGAGGGCCAACAGGCCCAACAGTGACTGCAACCCTGCTTCAACACCCTAAGGAGGGTGGGAAGGATGCAGCCCAATGGACAGACTGGCTCATACTCTGATCAGGCCATAGGGCGGAATGCAGGGATCGGCACCAGTGCCAACCAAGCATTGCCATGTAGGAAGCGGCAGCGTCCCTCATGCAGCATCCCTCAAGCCTCTACAGGGACATTCTTTTAGCTGTCACAGGTACAGCAAGAATACATCCCTAACAGCCGGCGTAGCCGCGCGGCTAACTTGGGATGAGGAGGGAGCTCTCTCTGTGGCCTCATACCGACAAATGCCGGCTCCTGCCACGCAGAATTACACCCAGGTGTGGGAACCTGTATGGAGCATTCTACTTCCCCTAACAGTCTCGGCATGCTCCGCTGAACCGACGGAACTAAACACCCAAAAGCGTAAGCTGACTCCACCAGCATTACGCCATGGTGCCTGACTGCGATCGACGAGGAATGCACTGGCCACATGTTCAGGAGAGCCAGGGCACAATGAGCGCCGGAGCTGCCCCAAACCCCAAGGGGCAGAGGCCCAACTCCAAGTCTCTCAACTGAAAATTGGGAGGAGCGAGCCCGAGGGTAGCCCGTCCCACTGGAGCAAGGGACAGTGTCCCTGCTTTGGCCTTTAACACTTCCCGAGGAACCCTGGGGATTGTGAGAGCTGCTCTTGCCGAGGCGCCAGCCTAGGTGCCCAAATTGCTGCAGGAGCTCTCTGGCCACATTACTGTGGCACTGCTCCTCTGAGCAGATACACCAGCCAGCCATCCAATATAGGATGTGAAGGTTAACCCGACGCCAAGGTACCAGGACTGCGTGCCCCACAATCTGTGGGGGGCAATGATTTGCAGAATGGAAGGACCCGGAACTCAAGGGTACTGTCGCCTAAGACGAACCCGAGGTAGCACTCCCCCTGATGCCCATATATGGGCATATTGGGTGGATAGGCAGTTCTGGACGGGACCTATCCATATATATACCTATCCATGCATATAGGGACATCCGACTCACAGTGGTGAGTCGGGTTGTTTGGGTCTGATGTCATGATGACACCAATGGGAATGTTGTCCGCTGACTAACTAGGCCATGCCACACTCTGCCAGGCTCCGCTGTGTTTGCCGAACCCGGCTCCACAGCGAGACTACACCACGGGTGTGTGAGCTGATACGTCAGCTACTGTATACACCGTATGGTGTGTGAAGTGACTGCCCAGTCTGAAGGGAACACTTCTCTTTCCCTCCTCGTTTGAAGGGGAGTTGCCTGCATGTTCTGTCTGCGATCGTAAGGTGCGCAGATGACAATGACACCGAATCAGCGCGCTTTGTCTGCGAGTGGACAGTGCTACACCACAGTCGCGTGAACCGACACCGTCGGTAATACGGCTGTATAGTGTGCTATGAGACCAACCTAGTGTGTTCTACCTCTGCTGACGCGTAAATTAGCGGAACCGCTAATGGTACGTCAGGAGAGAACTACACTGCGTAATGGCCAACTGATTGCCTCAGTTTGTTTTGATATACCTACTACAACTGAGCTGCGACCAAAATCCCCTGAGGAGCGACTCAACGCTGACTCTCTGAACTGCACAATGCAGTGGATTACATTGGTTGCCAGGCTCGTAGTGGTTTCCCGGCAGAAACTGCAGGTCAAGAGGTGGAGCCAAAGCCTGAGCTTGGCTCCCTCTTCTGTCACTGAGGCAGGAGTGTGAATATTCACAGACTCGTATACATCAGGCAGGGCGAATAGCAGAGTGGAGCCATAGCCTGAGCTTGGCTCACCTATCACTGCTACCCTGTGACGTTTAGTCTGTTGGTCTGGATCGGGCCTTCCACAGCAGGCCCGTAGCCTCCTAGACCAAGCTGGCAAGATGAGGTAATTTGTACAGTAGGCGGGATCCTCACAAGCTGCTATGGCCTGACCAGGGCCCAGGCAGGACACGCATTGGTCACAGCCACCTCTGGGGGCACAAGCCCACATGCAGCACCAGAGAAACCACCTGCTGTTTTCATCTCCAGCCTAGGTATATATAGGTATATACAGTACACATCTATATTGTATATATATGTGTACATACATACAAATATATGTAATCGTTTAAAATGGACGTCCATATGAAACTCAATGTCCAGCCGTTTAGGCTACTTGTGTATCCAGCAGAGTTCCCCGTGACTATCTCCCTCTGGGAGAGATTGCACCTGAACTCTACCGCTGACCTGCGGTGCTATAACACACACTCTGACATTAAGCTCAATGGAGTGCTCCAAACTTCCATGTTTATACTAGAGTCACCCATATTTCGTACACTGACAATGTGTCCCCATTATAGTGTTCTTATTTTGGTTGTAATCTCAGTATACTTTGTGATACTGATTTACTATGACACTATGTATGGAACATTAGGAATCCCACTAGTACTAGTGGATCTCAAATGTTTTATTTGGGAGGATCACCATACTCTGAGAGTGTACAAATGGAACAGACCTGTTATGTTTATTCAGGGCCGGCTCTGTGTGTTCTGGTAACATTTTGCCAAAGGCAAAATTAATTTATACCACAAGCCAGCTGGCAACCCCAGGTTTGTACATAACATATTTTTATATGTTATATTATATATACATATACACTTCCACTGTTTGGCCCATGCTGAGAATGAGGACTCATAGGAATTGTGATTGCAACTTGAAGATGATGCCACAATACAGCCTGCATGCCTCAACAAATCAAGGCAACAGGTACCCCAAGTCCTGTTACATGGGACTCCAATTGTGCCTTCTTGATTTTGTTAGCCTGGACAAATCGAAGCGAAGCCCCTAACAAAACAATGTCCTCTGACATTTTGCACACAGTACTGAAGTGTTTCCAAACACCTTGTGGATATTTAACTTAAAATGGGGACACATAATGTTGCCATTATTCCCACAGCCTTGCACTGGTGAGACAAGGCAACAGTTACCCCATGCTCCGTGCACTGTCTGTGACATGCTGGAGCGCTTCCTTGTTGTTCTTTGTGACCATGTTGCGTTAGTCTAGCGTCTAACAGTAACCAACGTTATGGTGTGTGAACGACAAGGGATGTTTGACTTTGTCTGACAGCCTCAAAACAATTCACTAGTCGCGTTAACCAGCGCCGCCACTGGCCTTACAACTGTTGTGGATTATTATGAAGACTGCCCAGTCTGAGGGGAGATGTCTGCGCGCTCTGACCAGTGACGGGACAGAACTACACCAGCCCCACCGCGTGAACCAGCGTCAAGCCGCCGGTGATACGAGCGAGCGGTGCTTCGCAGACAACTCAGTATCAGTAGCTACACTACAGTCACGGAAACTGGCGAGAGCCGCCAGCGATATGACCGTATACAGTGCGCTTTGAGGCCACCGGTTTGTTTTGTCTGCAAGCAGATAAACAGCCGTGAGACGCGTCAATCAGCGACAACCGCTGACAATACGTCTTTAAGGAGAATCACACCGCAATACGCGTAAGAAAGCGAAACCCGCTAACGATACGTTCGGTTTATGGTGTGTTCTCCCATGGCCAACTGATTCCCACAGTTTGTTTGTTATACTCACTACAACGAACCATGACAGCAATCCCGAGAGGAGCGAGTCAACATCACCAGCTCTCTGACTACAACTGCAGTCAGTGGATCACTCTGCTGCCAAATCGTAAGTAGTTTAAAAAGTTAAAAAAATTCTGTATCTGTGATAGTGATACTTTCACTCTACACTGCTGTAGAGACCACGTCTGCCACTGCTGAGGTGGAGATCATAAAATCAATGTGATCACGCACACCTGGGCCTTTTATAGCCCGTGCGTGCCAGGGTCAGGTGACCCTGGAGTGTCTTAAAGAAATAATCCACGTCGAGGTGGGGGTTAACCCCAAACATATAAATGAACATTTGATATGTTCGAGTGTAGAGATGGTCTCGATACGATAGAGAACTTGGTAAGGCAATGAACAACATGCCTGTAGTGCTTGAAATATCTCATATTCATTCACAATCAACGAGCGAGGGAGAGGACAAAGGGAACAGACAAAGAGATGGCCAAGAAAGATAGCCAAGCCAAGAGAGAAATCAGAGACAAAGTAAGTACCTCTCACTTCACACGGGTGCGATTTCTTAATTGACACTTGGCTTTGGCAATGTAAACATATGTTTTCTTATGCCAATAAAGCAAACATCAATACCGTATATTGAACAAATCTGGCCTACCCCTTAAACCCTACCCAGCTAATCCCTCTTCCATAATTGGGCTGATCAAAGCTTTAAAGCCCTTATAAAGAATTAAAATGGACAGCATTGAAGACATGTGTGACAGTGTCCTATATTGTGGGTGACATAATGACAGACAGAAAGCTAAACCATAATATAATATCTTCCTCATAGTTATGTCGGTCCTATTGGACTCATTGTTGTAAAACTGTATGTATCACAGTGGAAGATAATAAGACAGAGATAAAAGAATGCCATATTGGACCAGTATGCTATAATTAAAACATCAGTATTCTATCAAAATAGTATACATATAAAGCCATTATCAATAATTCTCTTTTTGTGCTTTGTGCAGCAATGTTTCTGTGTGTTTGAGGAGGAGTTGTTATAGTTATAGTGTTATTACTGTATAATTAGAAGCAGGCATAAAGAATCGTAAACACAAATGATGGGAATCATTTTTTATTGAAGACATAGTACAGTGTTCACGGAAATACAGTATCAACTGTCATACCAGAATTACAATTTGAAATCATCAATTATAGTTTTCATTTAAACATCTGGCTGTTTATATAACCACTCAAGCCTTAGTAGTCTCATATCATATTGTCTTGTTTCCTCTTCCAAGGTAAAAAAAAAAGAAAACATTGTATATCAGTGGTTCTCAAAGTGTATTACAGTGACTCTAATAGGTTCCTTTATTAATTGACCCTTACGTACATGTCTGTAACTTTGACAGCGTGCAAATGGAACCAAAAAGGATAGACGGTTTACAAACTGTGTGACAGACAGACATGCAGATTGCAGACAGACAGACAACAGACAGACAGACAGACAGACAGACAGACAGACAGACAGACAGACAGACAGACAGACTAGTCCTATTGCATCCGATATTCCAGAACATCATTTATCACATTCTGTCTTTCTCTCCCATGTTAAACGTTCGTAACAAGAAATCTTGTTACTTCTATTCATACACAGTATGTACTTTGGAAATATAGCAGACACTATTCATTTACATTACAATGAATTTATGAAGTATTTTCAACCTTCCTTTCCTGTATAGCCTGGAGAGACATTCATTCTTTCATACTATTACAGTACTATTACTAAAAAGGTTTAATTAATCTGGCCAAATATCACAGACAAATGGCAAATAGTCCATGCCATGTAATGTGTAAAATTGTTTGTCCATCCAGATGGCAAGGCTACCCAGCAAGCACGGTCAGGACCTGGACCAATCAGTGACTTCGCGATTGGGCCCAGATCACAGCCCATATGGGGATGATCTCGACGTCATTACCTTATTCTAGGCCTGATAAATTATCATAACTAAACTCAGCACAAAAAAAATGAAACTTGACTTTGCTCCATTATATCTCCCCTTTAATAATACTGATTTGTATTCTGTTTTATATAATTTCTAAGCATTAGGCATTCGTGGAATGAGGCAAACGTGTGGGTAGCGCTGACCCAAAATTTGCCAACATTCGGTCCATTATATCCCCCCTTTAATTATGCCAAATGGTATTGTGTTTATCATTGTTATTGTTGATTTGTCACCTTTACAAAAGGTACAGCTTGTAAGGATCTGGCATTCGTGGAATGAATGTTAAGCTCAGTGTTAAGGGAAGCCCAATGCCAGCAGAACAGTATTGCAAGCCATTTTGGCAAATCTTTGGTCGGCGCTACCCACACGTTAGGCTGTGTAGCTCATGCCTCAAATGCCCGATGCTTACAAGCTGCATCGATGACAAATCATATAAAGCAATATACAATTTGGTATTATTAGAGGGGAGATATAATGGACCGAAGTCAAGTTTCCTTTCTTTTGGAGCTGAGTTTAGTTAGATATGTCCCAGAATATGACCTTATATGCTCATATTTCAACTAACATTAAAAAACAATAACAATAATCATGTTATCTGGCCCCAATCGAGACGTCACTGATTGGTCCAGGTCCTGACGTGCTTTCTGGCCTCTCGGCGGCTGTGATGCTCGCCTGAACACTAAAGCCTGTATCAGAGTCTATGGTGGAGAGCTATCCACCGCAAATTTGAGGCGGAAAGCTTTCCACCTCAAGTCAGAAAATAAGTGCAGGCCATCATAGTCACGGCCCACGGTGAAGTCCTTTACCCCGTCTACACCGGTTCAGGTCGACCAATCAGTGAACGGGGTGTAGAGCCTGTCTGTCTGATAGTAAAAACAGAGAGATGTGTTGGGCCTCGCGGTGGAAAGCTCTCCACCGCGAGGAATGTTGTAACGTTGTAGTTTCATGACTCAAAAAGACTCGAAAAGACTACACCGCGGTGTAAGGCCTTCCACCGCGGACCCGACTATGATACGGGCTTTACAGAAAATCCACAATCCGTTCAACCTTGGCCATTCATCGCCTCGTATATTCCATCTTCTTTTTCGTGTAACGTCAGAGGTCCAACTCGTTGCGGCGTAGCCATGCCAGCATCTCAGGACGGCCCGGTCGGGGCTGCTTCCGCGAGGACTGGCAAGAGGGGACACAGGGGTGGGCTTCAGGCATCCAGTTATGATACTGAGGGCACTGAGTGGATATTGGCAGCGTCTTAGCGGAGGCTCTCCAGGTTGTTCCAGCTATGCTCTCGTGTTTCAGGTGCTCAGTCAGCAGACGATGGAACCCTGGCCCTCCTCCGTCAACCTATGAATGTATGAGACTGGAATTAAGTTCACACTAAACATTTTTACAAAAACAAAAAGTGCAAAAAAAACAAGTTCACACCAAAACGACAAGAGCTTGCTTAACCGCTGGAACCTGACCAGTATGATGACAGTTGGAGCTCACCAGTACAACGACATGTTTGCATTGATTGGGGTCCTCTCGTGACTATACAAGATCTCCCCTTAACTTTGACAAAGTACAAATGGAACCAAATCCATTTGGTTCCATTTGAACACTGTCAAAGTTACAGACCTGTAAGGGTCCATTTGGTTCCATTTGTGCACTCTCAGAGTTAGAGAAAGATTATTGAATTCAAAAATAGAGATCTACTTTGGGGAAGGATTTCAAAGACTTCACGATTTTTCAAAAATAGCAGATCTACAAGTGCCGCTATGCGAGCTTGCATATCTGCTATTATATCTGCATTGCTATGTATATCTGAAAGTCAGTCTATTAAAGGGTGAATTGAATCTTTATTGTCAACTAAAAGGAGATCCTAGTAAGCTTTTCGGCTTATTTGCACAGGAAACCTTTATGTATCTCATGTAACATTGAATAACAGACGGATAGAACACAGTACTATGCCAGGGGTTCCCAAACTTTTTTGTCTCAGGGCAGTGGGGCAACCCATAAATATTCGAGGCACCCCTACATTATAATTTTCAGTCCCAGCACCTTATATTTATAGCATATCGTCGTTGTCGGGTGGAAACCTTGTATGTCCAAAACCGTTTGTATTTATCTATAAAATGTACTACTAAACTAGTGAAAACAGCAGATCTACAAGCACACAACGATATTTTAGTGATTATGTTGCAAGGAAACGTTGAGATAATAGCCATTTTGGTTAGAACTGATTGAAAATAACTTTGTACTTCAAGTTTAAAATGATACTAAATATTTTTTAAGTGTCCAAATAAATTCCAAATATTATCATATTATCTCGCGGCACCCCTGGACTGCCGTCGTGGCACCCCAGGGTGCCCCGTCACCCACTTTGAAAACCCCTGTACAATGCAGTAGATAAGATATCTATAACACAGTGACCTCACGCGCACTCACCTAAGGGTGACATCTCCGGGACACTGGCGGTGTATGGCCCCTCCAGGAACTTGGGCTCGTTGTCGGTGATGTCCTGGACCTTGATGACGAACTCCGACTCGGGCTCCAGGGGCCTGCTGGTGTCGATGTCGACGACCTGGGCGCGGAGCGTGTAGTATGGCTTCTCCTCCCTGTCCAGGCTCCTTAAGGCATGGATGTCCCATCGTCTGGTCGATGGTGAAGATGGAGCCGGCTCCTTCGCCCGACAGCGTGTACTTCACCGCCGTCCATGTCAGTGTGCAGCTGCGAGGCGAGAAAAAAATGCCCTGTTTATTTATTTTTTTTCCAACAAAACAAGCATTTATTTATTTATTTTTTGGTCCCAGTGTCAATTATCTAATGCAGGGGTCTTCAACGTTTTCAGGCCAAGGACCCCTTAGTTGAGAGAGAGATGAAGCAGGGACCCCTAAAGCCTTTTCATAGATTCCATATGGTTTCATTGTTTGACAGCATCAGTGTATTTTGGATTCATGTCAATGTGTGTTGTCAGATATTTAACAACTTGTGCCGTCAATACTTAATAAACTTGACCTTTCACTCTGTACTTAGTATGCTCTTTTCCCCCTCTACACCAAACCTCTTTGCCGAAAATAGCCGATCTACAAGCTCACAACGCCTCGCAGGGCGAGACGTTGTGAGCTTGTAGATCTGTTATTTTTGGCTACAGTTCTCAGAATATGTACACTGGGTCTCAAGTTGTTAATATAAAAAGGATTGGAAGATTTGGAGGACCCCCTGTAGTAACTCTGAGGACCCCCTCGGGGTCCCAGACCCCCTGTTGAAGACCCCTGATCTAATGTAATCCTGGGTGGGCACTACACTCTCAGGGTGTCAATTGGGTATGGCAGGGGTAGGCAGCTGCCATACCCTGGGTCCAGGGGGGGAATAAAAGTTACTTTTAAATATAAATCCATTAATGTCTCTATGTAGTGGGGGTCCCTGCTTCATCTGTCTCTCAGCTAAGGGTGGGGTCCCTGCTTCATCTGTCTCAGCTAAGGGGTCCCTGCTCCATCTCTCTCTCAGCTAAGGGGTCCCTGCTTCATCTCTCTCTCTCTCAGCTAAGGGGTCCCTGCTTCATCACTCAGCTAAAGGGGTCCCTGCTTCATCTGTCTCAGCTAAGGGGTCCCTGCACTCAGCTAAAGGGGTCCCTGCTTCATCTGTCTCAGCTAGGGGGTCCCTGCTCCATCTCTCTCTCTCAGCTAAGGGGTCCCTGCTTCATCTGTCTCAGCTAAGGGGTCCCTGCTCCATCTCTCTCAGCTAAAGGGGTCCCTGCTCCATCTCTCTCTCTCAGCTAAGGGGTCCCTGCTTCATCTGTCTCAGCTAAGGGGTCCCTGCTCCATCTCTCTCAGCTAAGGGGTCCCTGCTTCATCACTCAGCTAAAGGGGTCCCTGCTCCATCTCTCTCTCTCTCAGCTAAGGGGTCCCTGCTTCATCTGTCTCAGCTAAGGGGTCCCTGCTTCATCACTCAGCTAAAGGGGTCCCTGCTCCATCTCTCTCTCTCAGCTAAGGGGTCCCTGCTTCATCTGTCTCAGCTAAGGGGTCCCTGCTTCATCACTCAGCTAAAGGGGTCCCTGCTTCATCTCTCTCAGCTAAGGGGTCCCTGCTTCACCACTCAGCTAAAGGGGTCCCTGCTCCATCTCTCTCTCAGCTAAGGGGTCTGTTGTTGTTAGCTACGTTAGCTAAACCTTTAGCTTAATGTTGCAATGAATAAAATAAAGATTACAGGGTTGCTAAGGGGTCCCTGCTTCATCACTCAGCTAAAGGGGTCCCTGCTTCATCTCTCTCAGCTAAGGGGTCCCTGCTTCACCACTCAGCTAAAGGGGTCCCTGCTCCATCTCTCTCTCAGCTAAGGGGTCTGTTGTTGTTAGCTACGTTAGCTAAACCTTTAGCTTAATGTTGCAATGAATAAAATAAAGATTACAGGGTTGGTTGTGTAAAGACATTCTGTCAACAGCAACATCTATTATAACACAATGTACTACTACTAATAATAAAGGCCCTTCTTACCCGAATGGACGTTTCAATTATTGAAGAAAAGATATAATCCGTGCCGTACGTGAGCCCACAGCGTGAGCCTGCAGCAGTGTGTCTGTAAACAAACACTTTGACCATCCGGTCTAGAGCGGATCACGGAAACAGCACGCCTTTTGCAAGTGGGACGGTGGTGTAAGCATACTCTATGGGTGAAAGTGAAAGGAAGTGCAAGGGCAGTAAACCGGATGCACTGCAGTAGGCGGGACTTCCTTGTTAAATATATATAATTAAAAAAAACAACAACAAAAGCGATATCAGCGTGAATCAGGTTGTGTAAAGACATTCTGTCAACATCTATTACAGCACAATAATAAAGTGCTTTGAGCACTTGGAAAAGCGCTATAAGGCACTTGGAAAAGCGCTATAAAAATGCAATTCCATTATTATTATTTTTATTATAAGCAGCGGCTCAAACCAAGATGGCGCTCGGGTTTTTCCGTGCGTCTTCGGCTCGCCTCGGAACGTGCCTCCTACCGTAGATTTGACTGGGGACGTTTTCGTATGATTTGCACGAATAGTTGGCCTTTTTAGTATTCTATGTACGAAAGTAAAAACGTCAATTCGTACTATTTTTACGAGATTCTAAGAGAGCTGGTTGGACAGACAGACAGACAGACAGACAGACTGACAGAAGACAGACTGACAGACTGACAGACAGCCTGTGGAGCTTTTCATAGTAACTGCGACCTGACTGCCTCAACAATATTGGATCCGGTTCCCCATG
>NC_137814.1:63972639-64065139 GCF_963921795.1 Nannobrachium achirus
GCTAAAAAAAAAAAAAAAAAAAAATCCACTCGTCCTAGACTCTTTGCCCTCCTGGCCCCCTAAGTGTGGAATAAACTCCCTCTCCCTGTGGCACTTAGAACGGCAGACTCACTCCTTAGCTTCCGCCGTGGTCTGAAGACTCACCTCTTCAGACTCCAACTTAGCCCATAGCACTTAACATAGCACTTGCCTACCCTCGATGACCATACAAGCTTTTAGATAGCATTTTTACCTGTTCTTATAGCATTTTGTTCTTGTTTTATTGAATAGGTGCTTGGTCTACCTATATTCTTGCATTTGATGTATTGACGCGTATTGTAATTCGCTCTGGATTAAGAGTGTCTCCTAAATTGTAAATACGGTACCTGTAATTGTTGCGACTATGCATCCTTTTTGTTGAAACAGCAGAGCCACAGTTCAGCTGTCTGCACACTACAGCTGATGACTTCCGGTCCCATTCAAACTCACCACCATACACTCTTCTCCACTCTACCTGGTGTTTCATCTCCAGGCTACCAGTACAGTGACTGGTTCCTCCCACCAACCTGATATCATTAGGCTCTGTACAGAGACAAAAGATTAAGCTGTAAAAGCAACATGAACTGTTGATGAATTAATAACCAAAACAAAAAGTGTAGTTTATCTTTTACCTGAACAGATGAGTCCAACAGTCTTGCCAAGCGAGCAGGTGTCTCTAGCTGAGCTCGAGGTTCTACAGTCAAACAGAAGAGACTCATTGCCTTCACACTGGAACTCTTTGGTCCACAATGGAACCTTCACTCCCCCATAGAGTGCCCCCTGTAGGACTGATGGAGACCCACAGCCAAGCTCCCTACAGACCACCTCTGCATCCTGCTGGTCAAAGTCACCTTCACACACTGCGACCCACGACTGATCAAACTTCACCTCCACTCTGCCTGAACACAAACTGCTCCCATTCACCAACCTCACTGACTCTGGAGAGAGAGAGAGAGAGAGAGAGAGAGAGAGAGAGAGAGAGAGGTCATTTTACATTTATTTTTTATATTATTTTTTTTATTTATTTAAAGCACCTACATTATTGCGACCGTAGGTCACAGTTTAGTATCAAAACCTCCACCGGCCGTCCGTCGGTCGGTCGGTCGGTCACACGTCACACGTCACACCTTTGCCCTGCTCATATCTCCGCATCAGTATGACATCACACTGCAGTGTGATGTGTACACAAACCTTTGTGTATGTTGCTGTGGCAACAGTCTGTTGTTGCTGGTCTGTTAGTGTACACAAACCTTTGTGTACGTTGCTGTGGCAACAGTCTGTTGTTGCTGGTCTGTTAGTGTACGTTAGCAACCACCTTAGCAACCATGGTTTTACCCTAGCAACCAACTGTTTACCCTAGCAACCAACTGTTTACCATAGCAACCATTTTTTTACCCTAGCAACCAACTGTTTACCATAGCAACCATGTTTTTTTTACCCTAAGCAACCAACTGTTTACCATAGACCATGTGTTTTACCCTAGCAACCAACTGTTTACCCTAGCAACCAGCTGTTTACCATAGCAACCATGTTTTTTTTAGGTCAGACAATGACGGTCTTATATAAAGGTCATTTGTGTACGATGTGATGTCATACTGATGTCAGCAGTGTGTGGAGATAAGCGACCAACGGTCGCTTATCTCCCGATTAGGGAGTCTTACTGGTGTAGCAGTTACATTTATATCATGGGAACGAGAAATGTAACAGAACAGCAGTACCAAATATACATGAGGCCTGTAAGTCATTGTTTATGTTACCTGAACAGATCAACTCCAGTCTGATATCGGATGTGCTCATTGACTTCATTGTTCTACACTCCCTCAGTGAAGACTCAGACCCATCACAGGAAGATTTAAAACTCCATACAGGTAGATATTGAGATGAATCATGACGACTTAACATTGAAACAGCCGAGCCACAGTCCAGCTGTCTACACAATACAGCTGATGTCTTCAGGTTCCAGTCAGACTGGTGAACCACAGGTCTCCACTCTCCCTGGTGTTTCATCTCCAGTGTGCCAGTACAGTGGCTGGTTCCTCCCACCAACCTGACACCATCAGACTCTATACAGAGATAAGAGAATAAGTCACATTATTAGCTATAGGCAACCAGACTATTGTTCTAGGACCAAGAACGCAAAGTTTTCTGTTAACCTTTTTGTCAACTAATGCAAACCTGTTTTCATATACATTTTCTGTGATCCAAACGTCCAATGACTTCAATGGATGTTTTCTATAACCTTTCCTCAAAACCACAAACGTCGATTGAGTAGAATGGACCTTGTCTGTCCCTTTTCTGATTGGACTATATTGTGTCCAATCAGACAGGATTGGCCATGCTTCACTTGACACAATATCTAATATAAATGGTGAGACTAAATTCATTTCCCAGTGGTTCCTGGCGACTCACGTCAGTGCAACCACACTTGCAATTTCCCAAAATGTCACCTTTCTAGTTTTTCATATTATCATATAATAGCCCAGGATATGTGTGTGTGTGTGTGTGTGTGTGCGTGTGTGCGTGCGTGCGTGCGTGCAATCCGTGCATGCGTGCGTGCGTGCGTGCGTGCGTGCGTGCGTGCGTGCGTGTGTGTGTGTGCGTGTGCGTGTGCGTGTGCATGTGGTATTCAAAGTCAGAGGAGTTGTCATTCATGGGTTTGGTCTTTGGACCTGCTTTTGGTAGAACAAGTATTCTCAGAAATTGTACAGTTTGCATATGTTGGCCTGCAGCGCAAAACCAGAAAAATACCTGATAATTCATTCAGTCAAACAAATGTTTGAAAGAACTTTGTGATCATAAACTCAAAGCTGATGGGAGCAGTTGGGAGGAACTCCAACTGTGTCGAGGGGTACGGAGGGCTTTCATGTATGAAGAGCAAAACAATCTAAAGGGTCATAATTATACAAATCAAATGTATTTTTGTCTTTAACCTGAGCAGGTGAGTCCAACAGCCCTGTCAGGTGAGCAGGTGTTTCTAGTTGAACTTGATGTTTTGCAATCCAGGAGAACAGACTCATTGCCTTCACACTGGAACTCATTGTTCCACATCTGAGCCTTCACTTCTCCATAGAGCGCCCCCTGGAGGTCAGAAGGAGGCCCACAGCCAAGCTCCCTACAGACCACCTCTGCATCCTGCTGGTCAAGAGAGAGAGAGAGAGAGAGAGAGAGAGAGAGAGAGAGAGAGAAGAGAGAGAGAGAGAGAAAGAGAGAGAGAGAGAGAGAGAGAGAGAGAGAGAGAGAGAGAGAAAGAGACAAATGAGTAGCTTAGGAGCAATACATGAGACTTAAAATGATCTTCAAATGAAACTCAAAGGAGAAACAAATGAGTAGCTCCTTTCTGTCTCAAAGAGCAATAGATGAGCTAAAAATGAGCAGCAAATTTTTCCTCTGGGGAGAACCACGACTGATCAGCCTTCACCTCCACTCTGCCTGAACACAAACTGGTCCCATTCACCAACCTCACAGACTCTGGAGAGAGAGAGAGAGAGAGAGAGAGAGAGAGAGACAGAGAGAGAGAGAGAGAGAGAGAAAGAGAGAAAGAGAGAGAGAGAGAGAGAGAGAGAGAGAGAGAGAGAGAGAGAGAGAGAGAGAGAGAGAGCATGTATTCCAACGGCAACAGGAATGTTGGAATTAAACAGAGACTACTGTGATTGTGGAAGTCATTGTTTGTGTTACCTGAACAGATCAGCTCCAGCCTGACCGTGGAACCATCATCGCTTCCATGAATTTGTCCACACTCCCTCAATGAAGGCTCAGAACCATCACAGGAAGATCTTATCTGCCATACATGAGATTTAGAACCATAACTTCTTTCTGTTGAAGCAGCAGAGCCACAGCCCAGCTGTCTACACATTACAGCTGATGTATTCTGGTTCCAGCCAGTGGTCAGTGGTCTCAACCTTCCCTTGTGTTTCATCTCCACTGTACCAGCACAGTGAATGGCTCCTCCCACCAACCTGACATCTATATAGAGACAAGGGGGTGAGGAATAGCAAGATGAAACAAAAATCCCAGTGTGCCCAAAATTCATTTGATTTTACCAATTTCCGGAGGCTCAGAGTAAAAGTAATCTGAGTAGATGTAATCCGAGTATGTCCTGTTTATATTTGCGATAATATTTTCTTTCACTCATTTGTAAAGGCCGGTAGAGAAGGCTGCGTTTTAAACATGAACGTGATTTAAAACTTAGACTAGGAGCTAAATGCACTTTTGTGAATCTCATAACACTGCTGTCTACGAGGGAACTGTATTTCCCGGTCACCGATACCCCGTTACATTTGGGAATTGGAGTGTTTCTCTTCAGCCGCGGGTGCCTCGTAGAGTAAGCTACAGTGCAGTACAGTAAGCTAAGCTACAGCGTACAGTAAGCTACAGTGTAGTACAGTAAGCTAAGCTACAGCAACCGTCTCGTAGGCACCGGGAGACATGTTTGATCAGAGTGTTTGATGTGTTGGCGCGTTGTGGGAACCAAATGAGTTAGTATTATCATTATAAATCATTAATACAACAACACTATGTTTGTATTTTACCTGAGCAGGTGAGTCCAACAGCCATGTCAGATGAGCATGTGTTTTTAGTTGGGCCTGCACTCCTACA
Organism: Nannobrachium achirus; assembly: GCF_963921795.1. NCBI lineage: Eukaryota > Metazoa > Chordata > Actinopteri > Myctophiformes > Myctophidae > Nannobrachium > Nannobrachium achirus. Next base: position 63,977,254 of record NC_137814.1, read on the forward strand.
GTCCATGAGAACAGATTCATTGCCTTCACACTGGAACTCTTTCTCCCACATTAGAGCCTTTGCCCCACCATAGAGCGCCGCCTGGAGGACTGAAGGAGCCCCACAGCCAAGCTCCCTGCAGACCACCTCTGCATCCTGCAGGTCAAAGTCACCTTCACACACTGAGACCCACGACTGATCAGACTTCACCTCCACTCTGCCTGAACATGAATTATTACCATTCACCAACCTCACAGACTCTAGAAAGAAAAAGACATACATGAGCAAATATATCAACATCATCAGTCTAATGGGCTGACCCAATCTGTTAGAGTGGTTCCCCTGACATCACAGTGACATCAGAGCATGATGTCAGAGCAACAAACCCATAGAACCACAGTGTCAGGCGTGACAGAGATACATACATACGGACAAGCTGTGACCGTTCACATACTAAACTTGCAGTTGCAACGTACGGTCGCAACTATTATTACTACTATTACTACTATTACCCCTATTACCAGTAAGACGCCCTAAGGGCGAGAAGCGACCGCCAGGGCGGGTGGAAACAACAGACTTGTAAGAGGGGGAGGGGCTTCAACAATTACAGCTTGTCCATATTGGCCGTCTAAGTCCCGATATAAGTTTAGAGAAGGTACCATGCTGCAAACTGGAGTTATGGATGTTTAAAGCCCAGCCAACAAGAGGGAAGAGGGGGCGGGGCTTCAATTGCAGCTCATCCCTATGGTTCAGACACCACGTTTCGAGACAGTACCATGCTGCAAACTGGAGTTATGGATGTTTAAAGCCCAGCCAATAGGAAAACAGGGGGGCGGGGCTTCAACAATTACAGTCGTGTGAGCGTTTTAAAGTTGAAATCATGTTGTTACACAAAAGTATGGCAGAGTTATGTGTGAGAGCAAAGTAGTTTATTGCAAAAACACATTGATTTTAATTAGGGTAATTTTTGACCCCACTCATGGAAGTGTGTAGGTATTGGTAGGTCATGCATCGAAGGGTTAAAGAGCTATGTCCAATTTGAAAATGACCCCTGTTATTTTTTCTGGAAAATGTATTACTCAGCCGCTGTAGCAGCTAGAAACATTTTGTTTTCTTCTTTTTTTTTTTTTATTACTGTACTACATTCCTTGGCCTAAATATCAAACCTCGGTTCGAAGTGAAGCGGTGAACCTTTATTCTATGTGTTCTAGAGCTATGAAATCTGTTTTCTAGATCTATACATTCTGTGTTCTAGATCTATACTTTCTATGTGCTTTAGTTCTCTATTTTTCTGAATTCTGAATGATTTTGTCTGGAGGGCCAAATTGTCATGTGAAGCTTGACCAATCCTCAATTCTGCATGCACGGGACATGTACGGGACATGTACGGGACAGACAAAGCCGCACCTTGGAAGCAGCTTTCCCCGCTTCAAAAAATAGCCTCACAAAACTATGGTTTAGTGATGAGTCATCACTTTTCACAATTCTGTTTTCAGCATTTTTAGACCAAGGAATGTTTTTCGCCCATGGAAAAAAAAATGCTTGCAATGGATTCAGAATTATTAAAAACCCTTAGTTTGACCCCTCACATGCTACTTAAAGCAGATTTCTTGGGGGTATTTTTTTCCTTTATAGTATAGTGTATAGTAAGTGAATGGGCCCAAACTTTTACCCCCTATTAAAACATTTGCTCAATGCTGACAGGCGGTCAGCAGGTGGTTTCATAAATGTATATATATTATATAGACAACATTTTAGGCAAATATATATATATATATATATATATATATATATATATATATATATATATATATTAGGGCTGGGATGCGATTACAAATTTTAATCTAATTAACCGATTTAGTGCCATTCCCGAGATATCTCGTGAAAAGTAATAGAGTATTAGTAGTGCCATTCACGAGATATCTCGGGAAAAGTAATATATTACTGTAACGGCGAGTACAATACCGAGTAGATTGGCCGAAGCTCCGGATACGAAATCCGGCGCTGGTTTGTCATCATCACGGCTCCAGGAGCACAAAATAGTCATCCCATAACATTGAGGTGGACGGGGGATCTCATCTTTAATGTCCATTATCTCAAAACTACACTTTAGAAGCGAAGATGGAGGCAGATGCTCGCTTATATAACACATATATAAAAGCTCCGATGCAATCCAGCATGGCACCACATAACAACGATAGGTTCCGTCGCAGGACCCGATGACGTCAGACCGGAAGTGGTCACGCTGTGGCCTTCTGGCCTTCAAAATAAGATAACGGGAGTGAATGGGGGCGGGGGGGAGGCACTCTGGATGTTTTAATCCGTTAATTTCTGAGGCTTTTAATGAGTTAATTACAGGCTCTGTGATTAATTAATCGCAATTAATCGCATTGTAATCGCACATCGATATTTGACCTGTGAAGCATTTTTTTTTAAAGTAAAACACATTTTGTTGTACGAGTGAATCAATGAGTGTGTTTTTTAAATCTAAATTTCGCATCCACTGGGCCAAGCAAAGCACTCTGATCGGCTACTTTCCCTTTGCGTTTGTTGTCTCTTCTTGGTTGGTGCATTGCTATGATCGGTATGCCCGAAACTGAAGGTTCTGTGGTGCAAAAACTAAGTGAGATTAAAATGCATTAATTTGTTTAATCGTGTTAATTTTCTGTAATTAATTAATCACAATTAATCAGTTAAAGTCCCAGCCTATATACATAATATATATACCAAATACGTATATACATATGCCATGAAAGCCACGTTGGCAGCCGGACTAATAGATTCTGCTGTGGTACGCCGTTCTGGTAAGAAGAGGTGGGAGAGAGGATGTCCAAAGCCCATATTTCATCATACTGTACAGCCAACTTTAGCACCCGTTATTGGATACAAAATAAAAATAATGTATAATAATTCATTGGTATGCATCCAGCTCCGTACACAATGCATTGCTTTTCAGCAGTTTGACTTTGAACCATGAACCATGAACCATGTATGCGTGTGTGTGTGTGTGTGTGTGTGTGTGTGTGTGTGTGTGTGTGTGTGTGTGCGTGCGTGCGTGCGTGCGTGCGTGCGTGCGTGCGTGCGTGCGTGCGTGCGTGCGTGTGTGTGTGTGCACACGCCTATAGATAGATAGATAGATAGATACAGTAGATACGATAGATAGATAGATAGATAGATAGATAGATAGATAGATAGATAGATAGATAGATAGATAGAGATACAGATAGAAAGCTCGATAGGTGAAATAAGAAACGGTAAATATTGTCATTCTATTACCTGAACAGTTTACTTCCACTATCGAATAGGCATTATGAGACTTCCTTGTTCCACACTCCCTCAGTGAAGACTCAGACCCATCACATGAAGATGTAATAAGCCACGCAAGTATTGGTTTACGTCCATAATCCATATTTACGAATCTCATTCCTTTCCGTTGTAATAACAGAGCCACAGTCCAGCTGTCTACACACAACAGTTGATGCTTCCAGGTTCCATTTATAATCATCTGCATGTCTCCACTCTCCCTGGTGTTTCACCTCTAGTTTGCCAGTACAGTGACTGGTTCCTCCCACCAGCTTGACATCATCAAACTCTGTAAAAAAAAAAGAGAGTAGGCAGTTAGTGTTAGTGTTCAGTGTCTTGCTCAAGGACACCTTGACACCAGTCTAGGGGGAGCTGGTGACTGAGCAGCCACTCTACCTCTAGAATCACTGCCTACCAACACCAAAGTAACTACCCATTGTGAAATAACGATCCAAACCAAAATTGTAATTTCCCCTTTACCTGAGCAAGTGAGTCCAATAGTCTTTTCGGGTGAACAGGTGCCTCTAGTTGGGTCTGAGGTTCTACAGTCCATGAGAGCAGACTCACTGCCTTCACACTGGAACTCTTTGGTCCACAATGGAGTGCTCACTTGTCCATAGAGCGCCCCCTGGAGGACTGAAGGAGGCCCACAGCCAATCTCCCTACAGACCACCTCTGCATCCTGCTGGTCAAAGTTACCTTCACACACTGAGAGCCAAGATTGATCAGACTTCACCTCCACTCTGCCTGAACATACACTAGTCCCATTCATCAACCTCACTGACTCTGGAGAGAGAGAGAGAGAGAGAGAGAGAGAGAGAGAGAGAGAGAGAGAGAGAGAGAGAGAGAGAGAGAGAGAGAGAGAGAGAGAGAGAGAGATAGTTACTAGGTCGGACAAAAAAGCCAGGGAAGACTATTCTTATAATGAAAGTGAATGGGAAAAAAAAAGATTTTTCATAACCTCATTAGTGCTATTTAAAGTGATGTTGCTAAAAAAGGAACAAAAAAGTACAGTAGTTACATTGCAAAACAGGGGTTTTCCCCTGAAAATACATGTTTTAACACATCGGCTGCTCACGGTGATTCAAGGGTTACCCTCGCAGGGGCCCCTGCGACACGTCATTCAACACGTCATGCAACACGTCATCATTTTACGTACCTTCGCGTGGAAAAAGTAGCCGTAATACGTTGAGTAAATGTAATCCATGTATGTCCAGTTTATTTTCACGATGATCTTTTCCTTCAGTCAGGACAGCTTTTTACCAATCTTGGGCCACAGCGTGTGTGTCACGGGCGGTAGAAAGGGTCGCGTTTTGAACATGGTGAGTCTTGGTGACTGAAAAAGCTAGACCAGGAGAGGAATCCGCCATGTTACGTTACCTCCGCGTCACTGGGAAAATAGTATCCATGATACGAGTAAATGTAATCCACGGATGTCCTGTTTATTTTCACGATGATGATTTCTCTCAGTCTGGACCACTTTTTACCAAACCTGGGCCACAGCGTTTGTGTCACGGTAGGTAGAAAAGAACGCACATTGAACATGGTGATTGAAAAAGCTAGACCAGGAGAAGAATCCGAATGTTACGTTATCTCCGCGTTAGGTTATGGTGGAGGGGCCTAAAATAGTATCCAGGATACGAGTCCTGCGAGGAGATGGCTGTAGGCAACAGAAGCTTGTGATTGGCTGCAGGGAGACTGCACATCCTGGTCACGTGTATCGTGCTGCATTTTGGGAAATGTAGTGTTTGATCACCGTGGTAGCTCCTTCATTGCGGTAGCAAAGTACAGTAACTACAGTACAGTAGCCTATAGATTATAAAACACGTCAACGCGTCGTTGGGCCCCCAGGGACATCAAAGAGATTGTTGTGTAGACACCTCGTGGGCATCCCATGAGTTAATTAGTTTAATCCTCTGAAACAGGCAGAGGGCAGAGAGAGAGAGAGCGCAGTGCATCTTGGGTGACTCGCAATGACCAGGAAGTTGTGGAACTATAGGCTCAACATGAAATGTATTTTAACCCGTTTAATCCCACTGGTCACAATAGTGACCGTTATTATTTTCTTCATATATGAGGCTATAAATTGTTATCGAACGATTCATTCATGCATTTTTCCAGCAATTATTGAAAAGGTTAAAGGGTCCCAATCAAATATGTGCAGTGTCACATGTTAACTTTAAATTGTCACATAACGAGAGCTGTTTACTTCCTGTCTGCACCAAGAGGAGAGGATGGAACATCAAAGCCCCAAAAGAAAATGTTAGTAAAGTATCTTAACATAAAGATAGGACCATGTTTTTTGGTACACGTCTTCTTTAAGATGTCTAGTATTGGTGTATGATTTTGCAATCACTCAAATGTGTTCAGTGTGGTCATAAAACAAACAAACATATCAACGGCAACGATAGTGACCAGTGGGATAATACAATAGCAACTACTGTAGCTATACACATACTAATACACATAGCAAATTATTCTCTTTCTGCTGTTTTCTTTTACTTTAACTGGGGAATTCCCGGGGACAACCGACTCCTGGTGCTCCAGAACGGATGCAAAAGTGGTCGTGCCCCCTAGTGGAGGACCCCCGCCACTGCATAAAATGCCGGCAGTGCACATAAAATGCCGTAACTCAGGCTAGGAGCGAACGCCACTGCAGCCCACTAAAAAGACCGCAACTCGCCCCCCGAGCCACCTGACGGTCGCTTATCTCCCAATAGGCTCTATGCATATACGCCAGAGATGTAAAAGAGTCTTTGATCTCGAGTCAAGTCCGAGTCACGAGTCTTTGATCTCGAGTCACGAGTCGAGTCGAGTCTTTAGTGGGTCAGCCCGAGTCGAGTCACGAGTCTTTCATCACCAGTCACGAGTCGAGTCACGACTCACGAGTCACATAAATACCAAGTTAGCTGAAGTAAAATAGCTGATGATGAGCTAAACATGTGTGTTTTATTTCGCCGTTTTAATATTTTAATCTTACGATGAAAGGTCCATGCAGACGGCTGTGTCTGTGGCACCAGAGAGGAAAGAAGAAAGGAGAAGTAAAGGCCAATATTTGTCGGGCTTGTCATGCATTATAGTGCTTAAAATAAAGATTGTTCACGAGTCTTATGAGCTCGAGTCGAGTCGAGTCGAGTCTCGAGTCTTTGAGGGGCGAGTCCGAGTCGAGTCTCGAGTCTTTGAGGGGCGAGTCGAGTCGCGAGTCTTTAACTCGAGTCCCCATCTCTGATATACGCCATTTTGTTCTACTTCCGGGTGTCTTTCGACTTCCTTCACAGGTGTTACTGATGATACTAATGAAGGGTCTGTTTGATTTATTGTACAGTGGTTCTTTAATTTCAAGGACCCCCATAACTCTGTACAAATGGAATCAACAAATGGAATCAAATGGACCCTTGCGGGTCCATTTGCTTCCATTTGTACACTGTCAGAGTTACACACCTGTATGGGGACATTTGGAACCCACTCAAGGACACTTTGAGACCCACTGGTGTAGCAGAGTGTTTCCAGTGAGCCAACATGCACAATATCAGTACTCTGTTTGACCAGAATGGAACAGACCCTTCATTAGTATCATCGGTAACACCTGTGAAGGAAGTTGAAAGACACCCGGAAGTAAAACAAAATGGTGTATATGCATAGAGCCTATTATTAAGTCGTAATGGTATGTTGGATGAAAATTAGCTCCCAGACAAGGCATGCAACATTGCAGTGTATCAAAGTGAGAAAGATGCTGTTCTCAGTGATTGTGATAGTAATGTGTCAGACATGGACTATTAGGGGCAACCAGGTTATTAGGGGCAAGACAGGCTGTTGAATGCATGTGCTGAAGTTATGCAAGTAGATGAGTGGAACGATGACCTACTAGTAAAACGTCTAAGGGTGACAAGCGACCTTGCCATGAAGGGTGAGGTCACAACATGTCTTGGCCATCTGACCAGTTATGTACGTATATTGGACCAGTTACCCATATATGGAGACACTTGGTACCCATATATGGAGATCCTTGTACTATATGCTGTGAGACCCCAAACATGCTTATACTCAGTTATTTGCTATGTGAATGTCCTATGACGTCTATGACATCTGACATCATAAATCCCTTTTGTGCCCATATATGGAGATCCCTGTCTGTAGAACCAGCCACACAGATGGTGGTAGGTAAGTAGTAAGATGAGGGATGCAGTATGGTGGATTGTAAGTAAGTACTTTAGGTAGTTGGATGCAGTTTGGTGGTAGGTTGGTATGTACAGTAGGTAGATGAGGGATTGATTATGGTGGTAGGTAGGTAGGTAGTTAGATGATGGATGCAATATGGTGGTAAGAGGGTAGTTAGATGAGCGATGCAGTATGGTGTGGTATGTCAGTGATGGGCAGTAGCGAGCTACAAGTAGCGACGCTACATAGCTTAACTACATTTCTTAGTAGCGTCATGGTAGCGCAGCTCCTTTTGAACCAGCGTAGCTGTAGCGTAGCGTAGCTATTTTTAGACCCCAGTAATGACGTAGCGTCCAACAAAGCATGAATCAGGCTTGAGGCGCTGCGCTGCAGCCAGAGATGGACTGTACTCGACCTGAGTAGCCTACTTGAGTAAGAGTACAGAGTAGCCTACTCCTGGTCACATTTACTCCAATCCACAGTAAATCAGTCAAAAAGTTACAAGTAAGAGTAAAAAAGTACTTGCTTTCAAATAAACGTATGTATTCAAGAGTACAAATAAAAGTAAAAGTACTCAAGTACATTTACTCAGTTACTGTCCACCGCTGGCTGCAGCTTATCAGCTGTTTTGACAGCACACAGAAGCACTCTTTTGTCCACAGCTAACTAATGACAGGCAATTTAAGGACCTTTTAGACATTTTTAATACCTAAAAAAATATAAATAAAAGACCAAAACTGCATAAAAAGTTATCAACTATAAAAAACCGATCAACCATTGGCCAAATTGACAATGTAGTAAAAGAGGCACAAATTGTGAAAATGGCAGATCTACAAGCTCGAAACGCCTTGTGTTCCGAACTTCCGAGTAGGGATGCCCGATCCCGATCACGTGATCGGATCGGCCGCCGATATGGCCGTTTTTATAAGATCGGAGATCGGGAAAAAAATATCGAATTTTTTTTTTTTTTTTTTTTTTTTTAATATTTTCTGGGATTACTGAAAGTTACAGGTAAGGTGAATGCAATATGAAATGTAAGCTTACCATAATCACAGTAATCCTTAATCATTTTCAATCATATTCAAGGGCTTTTGCTTTTGGAGAAATGAGACAGACATAGCTATGGAAGTTTTTCTGCACATTATTTCAATATTGAAATACGTTATTTCAATATGAAATTCCTCAATGAATTAAATAAATGCCTCAATGAAATAAATAAATAACACAATGAAATAAATAAATAACACAATGAAATAAATAAAAAATACAACTAAATAAATAAATGTTTTTTTTTTCAAAATAGTATTATGTTTTATATTTAATTGCGTTTTCTATTTATTTCTTTGTGTTTTTTTATATATATCATTGTGACTTTTCAATTCAACACTTTTTTATTTCATAATGCCACATTTAGCTATTTCATCAAGGCATAACAGCCCAAAAAATTAAAAAATAAATAATGCAATGAATTATATAAAAAACGCAATGAAATAAATAAAAAACACAATGATATAAATATATTATACAATTAAATAAATAAATGTATTTATTTATTGCATTGTGTTTTCATTTAAGTGCGCTTTTTATTTATTTAATTGTGACTTTCCATTTGAATTTTATTTAATTTCATGATGGAATTTTCATGGTCACGTTTATCTATTTCATAAGGTACAATTGCCCAAAAAATAAATATTTAATACAGCAATGAAATAAATGAATAAAACACAATGATATAAATAAAAAATGCAATAAATAAATAAATACGTTTTTTTCATGTTATTGTGTTTTTCATTTAATGGTGCTTTTATTTATTTCATTGTGTTATTTATTTATTTCATTGTGTTTTTTATTTATTTCATTGTGTTATTTATTTATTTCATTGTGTTTTTTATTTATTTCATGCTGTTTTGCACGCAATGCAATGATTTGCTTCGGTGTCTGTCAATCAACAGCAGTGGTGTGGGGTGGGACCTCTTTTTATTTCAAGGACTGCTTTTACACATTTCCCTCTGCTGCTTTAACAGGACAAGTGCTTGACTTCGGTGTCTGTCAATCAAAAGGAACAGGGCGGGACCACCAGCAGGACCCAGTTGTTGCCATGTCCGCTTATTATAAGCGACTTTATTATTACCCTTATTATTATTAATATTAATAGTAATTCTTCATCTCCAGAGGCGAGGGGCCGGCGCCGCTCCTTTCGCGGCCGACCGAGGGGCCTCTGGAGTCGGGGTCCGACCACCCGGGGACCCCCTGGAGCTCCGGGGACCCCCCGCGGACCCCCTGCTATGTAGCCCCATGTATTTTAAAAATTTCGGCTCTACAATGGTTTCAATGGGAGGGGCGAAATTTTTTTGGGGAAATCCGGGACTTTGACCGTGCGGACCCCCTCCAGGGGGCCCAGGGACCCCCGCAAAATTATAGCGCCGCCTAGTGGCGGCGCGCCGCCACTGCAGCACACATAAACCTCCATAACTCGGGCTAGGAGCGACCGTTCGAGACGGGACCGGTACCCACGTGTCCGGCTCGAGGCCCCAGAGCCGGCCGTGCCACTGCGCCGCCTGGCGGCCGAACGCCGGTACTGCAGGTGGGGAAAAAACAATTACATTGACTTACTGGGAATGTAATGTAGTGGTATAGATATGTTAACACATGTTATTGCGACCGTAAGGGAGCAGTTTACTATGAAAACCTCCACCGGCCGTCCGTCGGTCGGTCGGTCGGTCACACGTCACACGTCACACGTCACACCTTTGCCCTGCTCATATCTCCGCAATCACACTGCTAGCTTCGCTGCTGGTGATGTCACTAGCTATGATGTCACTGTGACAGTGCACCATGCCCAAATTTGGAGATCATGTGTGGCAAAATATCAACAAACGAGTGAAAGGCCTTTATCAAGTAACCATAGCAACTAAAAATCAACAAATTGTGCAAAGTGAAATATCTTTATCTGGTAACCATAGAAACCAAAATAATCAACAAATATGAGTATGTGTCCCCTTGTAGTATGTCACTAATTTGAAATATGTGGGAATGGCTGACACAGAACTCCATATTTGGACATAGAAGTGACAGACAGATGATATCTCCATATATGGGCATAAAAGGGCATGGCTGATGATATCTCCATATATGGGCAATTGGGCATAAAAGTCGCAATCAGTAGTATCATATATGTCTCTATATATGGAGTTATATGTTGTTCGTGTCCAAATATGGGGCTTGTGAGGTCAGACTTAGTGAGACTCGTCGGTTATCTCCATATATGGAGGGATGTATTGGTTATCTCCATATCTGGAGATTCAACCTTCAACGATTTTGACATCTTGTTACTAATCTGTCGGTAGATAATGCCGGTCTTATATAAGGGTCATTTGTGTACGGTGTGATGTCATACTGCCAGCATGACTCACACCATCCTTCCTAGACGATTTTGACATATTGTTTGTGGAGATAAGCGACCAACGGTCGCTTATCTCCCGATTAGGGAGTCTTACTGGTCTATCTATCTATCTATCTATCTATCTATCTATCTATCTATCTATCTCTCTCTCTCTTTTTCTAAAAAGGAAAATGATTGAATAATAATAACCGCCCACCTGGCGGGCGGCCGGGGAGAGACACTACGCGGGCCCTGTAGTGGCGCCGGAGCTGGTAGATCAGCTGGTTTTGGGTATTTTGGCCGGGGTTTTTTTCAGGCCGGGGCGGGGGTGCGTCCCGGGGTGGGGGTGCCTCCGGGGACCCCCACGCCGCCGGCCCCGTCTCTCCCGGTGGCGCGGGGGCCGAGTTAGGGACTTTTTTCCACTAGGCGGCGCTATAATTTTGCGGGGGTCCCTGGGCCCCCTGGAGGGGGTCCGCACGGTCAAAGTCCCGGATTTCCCCAAAAACATTTCGCCCCTCCCATTGAAACCATTGTAGAGCCGAAATTTTTAAAATACATGGGGCTACATAGCAGGGGGTCCGCGGGGGGTCCCCGGAGCTCCAGGGGGTCCCCGGGTGGTCGGACCCCGACTCCAGAGGCCCCTCGGTTGGCCGCGAAAGGAGCGGCGCCGGCCCCTCGCCTCTGGAGATGAAGAATTACTATTAATATTAATAATAATAAGGGTAATAATAAAGTTGCTTATAATAAGCGGACATGGCAACAACTGGGTACTGCTGGTGGTCCCGCCCTGTTCCTTTTGATTGACAGACACCGAAGTCAAGCACTTGTCCTGTTAAAGCAGCAGAGGGAAATGTGTAAAAGCAGTCCTTGAAATAAAAAGAGGTCCCACCCCACACCACTGCTGTTGATTGACAGACACCGAAGCAAATCATTGCATTGCGTGCAAAACAGCATGAAATAAATAAAAAACACAATGAAATAAATAAATAACACAATGAAATAAATAAAAAACACAATGAAATAAATAAATAACACAATGAAATAAATAAAAGCACCATTAAATGAAAAACACAATAACATGAAAAAAACATATTTATTTATTTATTGCATTTTTTATTTATATCATTGTGTTTTATTCATTTATTTCATTGCTGTATTAAATATTTATTTTTTGGGCAATTGTACCTTATGAAATAGATAAACGTGACCATGAAAATTCCATCATGAAATTAAATAAAATTCAAATGGAAAGTCACAATTAAATAAATAAAAAGCGCACTTAAATGAAAACACAATGCAATAAATAAATACATTTATTTATTTAATTGTATAATATATTTATATCATTGTGTTTTTTATTTATTTCATTGCGTTTTTTATATAATTCATTGCATTATTTATTTTTTTATTTTTTGGGCTGTTATGCCTTGATGAAATAGCTAAATGTGGCATTATGAAATAAAAAAGTGTTGAATTGAAGTCACAATGATATATATAAAAAACACAAAGAAATAAATAGAAAACGCAATTAAATATAAAACATAATACTATTTTGAAAAAAACATTTATTTATTTAGTTGTATTTTTTATTTATTTCATTGTGTTATTTATTTATTTCATTGTGTTATTTATTTATTTAATTGAGGCATTTATTTAATTCATTGAGGAATTTCATATTGAAATAACGTATTTCAATATTGAAATAATGTGCAGAAAAACTTCCATACATAGCACTGCAGAGGGAAGGTGATTGTGTCAGACTCTGTCCAGCTGGCAGCTGATGCTAATAAGTAGTAATTGGCCCCTTCTAATGGATCAAAGGAAGGCAATTATGTCTCTCTGCACTGTCAACTAAGCAGACTGGTTAATTGGTTCTTAACTTATTTTGTTTCAACTTTAAAAATGGCCAATGTTTTACCAGTTTGTATATAGTTTGTTGATTATTTTTGATGCTGTAATGGTCTATTTTATTTTATTTTTTGAGGTATTAAACAGGTTTTTAAAGTCCTAAAATCGTGACTTCACTGCCAAATTTCAAAGGCCACACCAAAGGTCCCCTGCACAATGATTGAGAAACAGTGCACTAGTAGGCCTATATCACTATTATATACACTACTCATAAGCTTTGTTTTTAATTTGTGATTCAGTGCTGCACTAAGTGATAGAATGAATAGAATTTTTTTTAATGCCTTGCCAAAAGATCGGATCGGGAAAGATCGGGATCGAATCGGAAGCAATAATATTTGATCGGTATCGGATCGGGAGCAAAAAAACCCTGATCGGGGCATCCCTAGTTCCGAGGCCTTGTGAGCTTGTAGATCTGCTATTTTACACAACATTTATTGGTGGAACAGAAATGTGAAACTAAAAGTAATGCCTCAACTCCTAATTCCAATTGGTTGTCAGGGTGGGGTCCCCAGTTCAAATAGGATTTTTTGGGGGGGTCACAGCCTGAAAAGGTACACATTTAATTTAAAAAGTAAATGAAAGGATGACACAAAAAGCCAGACACAAGGGCTTGTTTCCAGTTTTATAATAATCAATCGAACTGACCATTTTTTGCCTGCCTATTTGTTTGGTGGAAAGTTGTACTTGATCATGAAGTTGATTTAAAAAAAAAAAAGTAGCTTTGTTTTAGTACTACTTTTGCCGTGCAGCTTGTAGCTTGCTTTGCTACATTTTCTGTGGGTAGCTTCGTTGTAGCTTAAGCTATATTTCATCAAGAGTAGCTTGTAGCTTAGCTTACTACATTTTCCAAGTAGCTTGCCCATCACTGGGTATAGTTAGATGAAGGATGCAATATGGTGAATGAATGCTGTATGGTGGTAGGTAGGTAGTTGTATGAGGTAGTTGTATGAGGGCTGCAGTATGGGGGTAGATACTGTAGGTCTTTAAATGAAGGATGTACTATCATGGTATGTAGATAGTTAGATGGTGGATGGTTGAAACCACAGTTTATTATGAGAAACGGCACATCATGTCTGTGTCTGTCCGTCCGTCACGCTTTTTTACGGTCTATGGGTTTGCCGCTCTGACATCATGCTGACTCTCACACTCTGACATTACGCTCTGACATCACTGTGATGTCAGGGGAACCAAATATCTTTTATGCCCATATATCGAGATCCCTGTGATGCCAGGGGAACCAAATCCCTTTTATGCCCATATGTGGAGATCCCTGATTGCATCAATATTAAGCCCATATCTGTGAATATCTATGGGTACCAGGGTTCTCTATATATGGGTACCTGGTCCGATATATATCACTGGCCAGATGACCAAGATATGGTGTGACCTCGCCATTTAGGGCGAGGTCGCTTTTCACGCTTAGGCGTCTTACTGGTAGGTAGTTTAATGAGGGATGCAGTATGGTGGTAGGTAGGTAGTTATGACCTTTGGTGTAAGATTTTCACTTTCTAGGATAACTATAGTTACTATACTCTTTAAAAGGTTGATACAACACATTATCCCAACGGTCACAATTGTGATCTGTCATAAAACACACCTTTTCACCTACTTTTTCATGAAAATTTCAAAAAAATATGATTGATTATTTCAAAGGGTAACTATGACACAATATTTGAATATTCTTATGTCTGGGAAAAATTCAGGATGAAACTTCTGCCCATTTAAAATATATGTACCCAATTGAATATCTTAGTTACATCGATATCGTTCATGTGAACTAGCTTGTTGAAGCTTATTCATTATACTTATTGAAATCTCTATGACTGCTCCGCGCCGTACCGCATCGTGGCCGTAGCCTATGTTTATGCGAGACTATTAATCCATATAGCGATTTCATTTCATCATTTCAACAAATATTCACTTTGTAATCACTCCATTTTGTTCCAAAATGTTCCTATTTATCATGAAAAAGCAAAAAAAAAAAAAAAAAAAAAAAAAAAATATATATATATATATATATATATATATATAATATATATATATATATATATATATATATATATATATATATATATATATATATATATAAACTCTCACCATTAATATTAATGGAAGAGTGTGGACTTTGTCCCACTGCATAACTCCACCCCCGGTAGCAAAAGAGAATGATTTTTGTTTCTGGTTGGCCAGTCAGGGACCAATTAGAAGGCTGACAAAGGGTGAATTGTCTTTGAAATGTAGTGGAGTAAATGTATCCAAAAATAGAAATACTCAAGTACAGATATTCACATAGACAATACAGGCAGTGAGGTAGACAGATCAATTAAAACAAAAACAAAAAAATATTATTATTGTTGTTGTTGATTACGTTGTTGAATAAGTCATTGTTTGTGTTACCTAAACAGGTCACCTCCAGCCTGTCAATGGACGATGTAGTCCAGTCAGAAGCCGTTGTTCTACACTCCCTCAGTAAAGACTCCTCAGAACCAAAACATGAAGCTTTGAAAATCCACACCCGAACCTGGGAACCAGAAGACCTTTCTGTTGAAACAGCAGAGCCACAGTCCAGATGTCCACACACTGCAGCTGCTGTCTTCAGGTTCCAGCCTGACTTGACGTTCGCTGGTCTCCACAGTCTCTGGTGTTTTATCTCCAGAGTGCCATTACAGTGACTGGTTCCTCCCACCAACCTGACATCAATAGAATCTGTACAGAGACAAGGGAGAACGTTGTAGAACACAATAATTACATGGATAATAGCTGCAACAGCAATACTGCGGGGTGATCAGGGAGTTCAACATGCCATAGCAACAGTCTGTAGTCAGTCTGTTCATATTTGTACAGTACAGAGATGTTTTACAGAGAAAATAATACTCATCCTATAGTGCTGTAAAATTCAACAGCTAATTGTGGTCTCGCTGAAGGCGAGTGAAGTATATATTAATAGACAAAGAGTCTATAATAGAAATACCCAGAGTTATTGTGGGTTGAATTTAACCATAATTCCTTTGTTGCCACGGAGAAGATAAGAGGAGACATGGAATTGCAGACAGGAATGCAGACGGAGCAGAGAGGCAGGAGTTCCATCTGGGTTCTTTTATTGTAGAATATGCATGGACCACAGAGGACAGAGCAACAGCTCAGTCCTCCGGTGTCTGGCGGAGAAGACCCCAAATACATTATTTTGCTCAGGTTTTATACACTTCTAAGACACATTCTGTCGTTCTATTGGTCCAGACCTCCAGACATGTTTATTAGATTGGCATCTCCTCGATACACTGACTTGTGGCCTTGTGGCAGATGGCCCTGTTGACTGTAAACACCTATCAATAGCTACTCACAGCAGGTGACATCCTACACAAAGACAGTGCCCTGTGACTTTGTCCCACCCAGGAGCCCTGGGGGGTGAATGCAAATAAGCCCCTTTGTTGCAGTGAGGGGTAGACAGACAGACGTGATTGAGTTACCCTTACAAGATACTGTACAAGACCATGAAATGAATGGCGATATTTGGTGAATATGATTTCATAGGATACAACATAATGAATATGATTTCATAGGATACGACACGAGCACACGTATGTTATCTTCATTATTTATATACTAGTCAGTATCTCCTCCAACTCCTACTTACTTACACCTTTCAATCTATAATGTGTTCAGCTTACTGTGGACACGTGTGCTTGTACTTTTCATTGAGAAATGTTTTGTAGTGTTGTAGAAATTTAACTTAAAAAGAATAAGGTTTTAGGATCCCGGGCTATGGGATTTACAGTATATCCTAGAACCTGCAGGGACACTCAGCCGTATCAGTGGTTGTTGTTGGTTGTCAGGGAGATACCACCACTAATGCAGTCAGACAATCAGCAAAAGCGGAGACACCTGGCCAACCACACACCGCAAACACAATAAAAGCCATGCATTGCAGCCTGTCTGGAGTGGCCACAAAGAAGAGCACCTTTGTTATTATATATTATATAATCACACTAGAGGACAGATGTGCTCTGGGATTGTTAGCCTATATGCATTTGGATCAGCATGTCGCATACTGTATACCAACGTTTACTTTACACTTTTGTTACTTTATACTCCACTGCAATTAGCCAGTAGCTATGCCCCTCCCAAAAAGCTGTTGTCCAACGCTAGCTTAGAATAACTTCCTGCTTGCCAAGGTTTGCCTTGGCAACAGCCTTTAGTAAGAGAAAGTTAGCCTTTTGCTACATCAATCTGGGAACTAAATCTAAATCACTAGCTTTCTTCACAAATGTGTTCATAAAGGTGTCTACTATCACCTCTGAACTTTGTCAAACCCAACTCCCTTGACATACTTTGTGGGAGCCAATCAAAGTTGGGGGTATCGGGATACCCAGGGCCTGGGATTAAAGGGGGGGAAATAAAAAATGGCCAATATGAACGTATGAGGTGTGTAATTAGGGTATTGTTGAGCTGCTGAATCCATTCCAACCATTAGTTATCAGTAAAAATGACTCCTTGGCCATAAAAAAGGCCTAATTGGCTAAGGCTTAGCCAATCATGTCATTCGAGTTCACCTGTGTCCTGTTAGTCCCTGTTTAAACCCTGTGTTTGAGTGTTCCTTGTCAGATTGTATCATGTTATCCTGTGTGTCATGATGTGTGCTTACCCACCCGATCTTGAATAGTTTTCATGAATTCAAACCCTACTCCAACTTTTTTTTTATTGCCAATATTATATGTCTCATGGACAGACAAAAGTAGCTGTGGCCTATTTTATGGCCAAGGAGTCATTTTAACTGAAAACGAATGGTTTGGATTCAGCAGCCCCAAAATACCCAAATTACACACCTCATACATTCATATTGGCCATTTTTTATTTTTCCCCCTTTAATCCCAGGCCCTCGGGATACCCAATAACTTTGATTGGCTCCCACAAAGTATGTCAAGGGAGTTGGGTTTGACAAAGTTCAGAGGTGATAGTAGACACCTTTATGAACACATTTGTGAAGAAAGCTAGTGATTTAGATTTAGTTCCCAGATTGATGTAGCAATAGGCTAACTTTCCCTTACTACTTGGCAAGCTGCCGGTTGCTAAGCTAGCATTGGACAAAAGCTTTTTCGAGAGGGGCATAGCTACTTGTTACTTTGCAGATTTTATTATTAATACAAAACATACGGTAGATGAATCACTTAATACTTTGGCTAATTGTAAGACGCTGATCTACAATGTGACGTTGCGCCATGTTGTGAGCTTGTAGATCTGCTGTTTAAAAAAAGCTTGTCAATATTAGGACCATCTGAGTACTGTTACTTTGAGGGGGTCCATTGCTGGTTCGCAAAGTGTGGTTCAGAGAACCCTGGGGGTCCTTGAGGGGTTTCCAGGGGATCCATTGCAGGTTCCCAAAGTGTGGTTCGAGGACCCCAGAGGGAAACTTGTGTTGTGTTGTTTGTTTACCTGTCCACATTATGTTTTAATTTTATTTTGAAAAAAATATATATATATATATATATATATATATAATATATATATATATATATATATATATATATATATATATATATATATATATATATATAAACTCTCACCATTAATATTAATGGAAGAGTGTGGACTTTGTCCCACTGCATAACTCCACCCCCGGTAGCAAAAGAGAATGATTTTTGTTTCTGGTTGGCCAGTCAGGGACCAATTAGAAGGCTGACAAAGGGTGAATTGTCTTTGAAATGTAGTGGAGTAAATGTATCCAAAAATAGAAATACTCAAGTACAGATATTCACATAGACAATACAGGCAGTGAGGTAGACAGATCAATTAAAACAAAAACAAAAAAATATTATTATTGTTGTTGTTGATTACGTTGTTGAATAAGTCATTGTTTGTGTTACCTAAACAGGTCACCTCCAGCCTGTCAATGGACGATGTAGTCCAGTCAGAAGCCGTTGTTCTACACTCCCTCAGTAAAGACTCCTCAGAACCAAAACATGAAGCTTTGAAGTGTGGTTTAATGTGTTGATTTAATGTAATTACCGTTAAGTTCATGTAATAACACTGCCTGTCTACATTGTAGTTCCATCAGTAAAATGAAAGAGAGCATTGCCTGGGACCTTGACACTTGTTACTATTATTTTTTGGGTGGAAGCGAGCCCACACTGTTTTGAAGGAACAGTATTTCTAGTTCTTGCTATAAAGTTGCAATGATAATGAAGTCATAAGGTCATGGCTAGTAGGTCTACATCTAATTTGTTATACATTTTCTACATTTTAAACATACAAACTAGATGTAGCCTACATAAACACAGACATAAAAAGGTAGACGCCTCTTCCGGCTCTCTGGTACCCGTCTCGCCTTGGTGGGCATTTTTGATTGACAGGCTTGGAATTCTTCTGTGTGCGTAACAGACAACAAGGTCGGTAGGCAAATAAGGGGCAGGTTTGAATGGAAAAGTCCCGGAAAAGACGCGTTGTGATTGGCCAGTAGCTCTTTTGTGCCTATCAAGTTGGACGGGTCAATCAACTGCAGCGGGTGGACGAGGTATATAGCTTTTGTACATACATATAGCTCTACTGTCAGGACTAATTGGAAAACATTAATACAAACCAGAAGTGAAGTTTGTCTTTACCTGAGCAAGTGAGTTCAACAGCCTTGTCAGATTCTGTGTTTCTAGTTGAGTCTGAGGTTCTACAGTCCTGGAGAACAGACTCACTGCCTTCACACTGGAACTCCTTGTTCCATATTGGAGCCTTCACTCCTCCATAGAGCGCCCCCTGGAGGACCAAAGGAGGCCCACATCCAAGCTGCCTACAGACCACCTCTGCATCTTCCTGGTCAAAGTCACCTTCACACACTGAGAGCCACGACTGATCAGACTTCACCTCCACTCTGCCTGAACACAAACTGGTCCCATTCACCAACCTCAATGACTCTGGGAGAGAGAGAGAGAGAGAGAGAGAGAGAGAGAGAGAGAGAGAGAGAGAGAGAGAGAGAGAGAGGTACAGTACACAAATCATGTGATTAATCGTGATTTGAAAATGTTATCGTTCAACAGCACTAATACATCCATACAGTATGTACAATGAATACATACAGCATTTTAATAAGAGGCTGTGAAGGTTACTGTCATTTTTGTTTTACCTGAACAGATGACCTCCAGTGCAAAGGAAGTATACTTCTCAATAGACTGCTTTTTTTATACAATCCCTCTGTGAAGACTCTGACCCATTACATGAATATGTAATTTCCTAAACAGCAGAGCCACAGTTATGCCGTCTACGCAATACAGCTAATGACTTAAAGAGTCATGAAACCCAAAATCACTTTTTCTATAAATATATATTATATAAATCAGTCACTTTTGATAGGGAGAAATAATGATATGGTTCAATTGTCCCATAGGCTTTTGGATTCAGAGCTTTCTGCTGTCTCTGTAGCCATTTGTGAACTTATAGTTTCTGTGTAGAAAATACATATTACATATTTGCTCTCTGCATTCCATTAGTTTGGCGTAGCTTATCTAATTAATATTAACGTTTGTTTCATATAGATTTGTATCAAAGGGGGTGTGGTTTCATCGTACTGACCAGAGAGAAACACCTGCATTCACGTTATTTGGAAACGCACAAGTTCTGGGCAAACAGTCACACTGTGTAGACTGTTTCCTGGTTTTCTCTCTCAAGTCGGACTTTAGGGATAGTTTAGGGTATATATTTTCAATGGTTTTAGCCGGATATATTCAATTTGAGTATTTTAGCCATGACTTGTTGTCTCGTTGTCTCATTCAGAGCCGACACCACCGTGTTTACATGCCATGACCCGTGAGAGAACGCTGTTTTGCGGCTGCTGATGCTAATGTCAAGCATGGAGCAGGGCATGAAAGTGTGTGTGTGTGTGTGTGTGTGTCTGTGTGGTGATCAGTGCGCAAACACACAACGTCCAAATGCATGGAAAGTGACTCGTTGTGAGCTTGTAGATCGGCTATTTTTTTTTTTTTACTTTTATGAGTACCTTTTGAATTCTGGCCGTTTAATTGTACAAGCTCACAACGCCGTCCGGGATTCAAAAGGTACTTGTCAAAGTAAGAAATAGCCGATCTACAAGCTCACAACGCATTGCTTTCCGTGCATTTGGACGTTGTGTGTGCGCGCACTGTCACCACACACACACACACACCAGAGATGGGGACTCGAGTTAAAGACTCGTCACTCGAGTCGAATCGAGTGACACTTTTGGCGACTCGTCACTCGACTCGGACTCGCCCCTCAAAGACTCGAGACTCCACTCGACTCGTGATCATAAGACTCGTGAAGTTCACGAGTCTTAAAATATTTTAAGCACTATAATGCATGACAAGCCCGACAAATATTGTCCTTTCCTTCTCCTTTCTTCTTTCTTTCTTCTCTGGTGCGCGGCTGAGCGCCGCTGTACGGCTGAGCGCTGCGCAAGGACACAGGGGCGACCGGGTTGTTTTTCCCAACGTACTTAAGCGCAACGGTGGGGGCCCAGGAGCGCTTCGCTGTGTTCACTTGGACCGCGCAGAGCGGCCCGTTGGGAAAAACGCAGTCTGTCTCGCAAAGCGTGGCAGACACAGCCGTCTGCATGGACCTTTCATCGTAAGATTTAAATATTAAAACGGCGAAATAAAACACACATGTTTAGCTCATCATCAGCTATTGTACTTCAGCTAACTTGGCATTTGTTTAATAATTTGATAAAATGATAGGATTATCTGTGAGAACCTGCTTATCTAATGTCGGGTTTCTCTCCGAGCGCATCCTCCTCTCGTCTTGTTCCACCAGCTGCAGGCAGCTATAGTCTAATAGCTGAGCTCATTAACCCCCTCGTACTTATTGTTTAAAGCATTAACGTGAGGTTACGCCCCATGCCCTGTAAGCCCTACTGTTACACTGCTAGAGGATTATTAAATTGTTTTTGTATCTGTTGCGCTCGCGCGTATATAGTGCGTCTTTTCAAAAGAGAAGATCTATATCTAGACGCGCCGGTGGATTAATAGCTTGCAACTCTGATTTTTTGGGAGCCTTATAGGCTAAACAATATAAGCCATCTAGTTGATTTTGTTAGGCTTATAGGCTGAACAATAAACCTATAGGCTATTACTGTAGTTCATATAGGTTGTTGTCACTAAATTCTTGCTATTGAATATTATGCTGTATCAATGACTAAGTAATGTAATCAATCCTGACATACTGTCTGCTTATATTAATACAGTAAAAGAGTGATTATGAATGAAACAATCATGCAGTTGCCAGTACATAATTTAATTAATAATACGCCGGTAACTAACGTCAGTGATGTAAAATGTATTCCCACTAAGAGTACACGTCGCTATGGTAACCCGTATCGATACGTTTTACGTAACTGCCATAAAGTGTTATGTTGCATACTGTCCAGCTGGCGGCTGCTTCAAATAGAGAAATTGTGATTGCTTCGCAATTCGTATTAAAAACAACATTTGAATACTGTATAGCTCAAACTCTCTTAGGAAAAGGTTAGTACAGAAAGCTACAAAGGTCTACTAAAAGGATTTAAACACAAGAAAGCACAATGGCTTGTTTACATTGTCATTGAGGTCCTTTCGTACAGCATTCAAAAAAGTGTCAAGCAACTGAAGCAAGTGTGGCTGGCTTTGGGATTATTTTATTAACAAAGAAAGTCGTCGGATGATGATCGGGATTCGGGACGGGGACCCTACTATTGGACATAACTGCGTTGCTTCCAAGGAACTTTCACCGAGGATGGAGGCAGGAGGTCTACTTCAGAGATGTTTCCTGGGGGAAATGGATCCATTATTATTAATCGTGGAACTTTTAACTGCCTCCGTAGCGTGACTGTAAGTACATACATTCATGTGTCTTTCCTAATTTAGCCTGCCATGGCTGCTGCTTTAGCTGTATCTGTGAGTACCGGGTGATCATGATGCGCCATGTAACTTTTTTAGCTGGAGGCTAGATCATTATAAAAAATAATTAAAAAAGATATATATGTATATAAAGACTCGTAACTCGACTCGGACTCGCCACTTAAAGACTTGAGACTCGACTCGACTCGTCCCCCAAACTGCCCAAAGACTCGTAACTCGACTCGGACTCGCCACTTAAAGACTCTTGACTCGACTCGACTCGTGATCACGAGACTCGTGGGCATCTCTGACACACACACACACACACACACACACACACACACACACACACACACACACACACACACACACACACACACACACACACACACAGGTTTGCAATTGCTACTTTGTGGGGACATTACACATAGTCTACTATCTTTGTGGGGACATTCCATTCATTTTGAACCCTAACCCTAACCCTAACCCTAACCCTTAAACTAACCCCTAAACAGCTTGTGGGGACCTATTCATTTGTCCCCACATGGTTTTTTCCTCCGATTGTACTATCTTTGTGGGGACATGAGGTCCCCAAAAAGATAGTATTGCAAGCACACACACACACACACACACACACACACACACACACACACACACACGCACACACACACACACACACACACTACGCAGTCAGAAAATAGCCGACAGTGCTAGTGTCCATCGCTACGGTTCAACGGTTGTCCCTGCAGATAGAACATGCTTGGCGTGCGGTCCACAGAGCACGGAGCACGGCTGGAAGCAGCTCAGACAGCTTGTTTGTAAAATACTTGCACATTTTTACTGCTAAAACTAAGATGGATGAGATGGAAGATGGATCATTTTTACGAGTGCATCTCTCAACTCCGACATGTCTCCTTTCCGACATGTCTCCATTCCGACACTAACCCTATCTCTAACCCTAACCCTAAACCTTAAGCCCATGGGAGTGTCGCCACTCCGACAATAGAAAGTCAATTTCGGAGTGGCGACATGTCGGAATGGAGAGAGCCTCCCCATTTTTACACCTCCAATGGCTGGTTTTAAAATTTGTTTTCGAAATGCAAGGTTCCAGTGGTCATCGTCTGCTAGTCTACCCTCTCCTTGGTGTTTCATTTCCAGTTTACTAGTACAGGTGGGCACATTGATTGATTGATTGATTGAAGACTTTATTAGAAGTTTGCATAGGAAAAGGTACAGTTTCATGACGGTACAGTTCACTGGTACAAGGTCTACTAAAAGGAGATCCATGAAAAGACTACGCTTATTTCCACTGGAAACCATTAAAGTATCTCATATAACATTGGTAAGGCTTTCCACATAAAGGAGTGTGGATCACTAGCATCCTTTAAAATGCACATGGGCGCGTGCACATGGGTGTGTGCACATGACAGCAGAAGCTTTGGCATGAGATCAACTTTGACCAGAAAAATGCACAGAAAAAATGGGGACAGATTCTCCCAAATATGGAGACGACATCATAGATGTTTAACGTCATACACCACGTGACACTGACACAATATGTCCATATACTGAAACAGGTCCATGTATGGGAATTCCCAGATATGGGCTTAATAATGATGGGATCAGGGATCTCCATATGGACATAACAGGGATTGTATTAGTGTGCATGGTTGCCCTAACAGGGCATCAACTGGGAACTACCATGAATTTAATATTGACGTTTTCGGCCGGATAGGCAGGGCGTAAAATGTTTTCTAATTAGTAAGGTTAGACGGGGCTTCGGGCCGGCCCAGTTAGGGCCTGGTATATTTTTGGGCCACTTGAGAACGCTGAGCTGGTCGAGTCATTATTGTGATGTCAGACCAGGTCAGTGCAAATTAAATCTGTCTTGGCCATTCATTTTCATCATCATTGTTGATGTTAGAAGAGCAGGGGTTGTGACAGACAGACAGACAGACAGACAGACAGACAGACAGGCAGACAGGCAGACAGTCAGACATAGCCTGATCTCAGACTCAGCACACGCAGTAGTCTGAAAGCGACCAGAAACATGTAATCAACATTAACAGCTTGGTGAAATCAGCGCGCGCGTGCGTGTGTGTGTGTGCCTTCCTCAGCCTGCCTGTGTGTGTGAACTTTGTTTCAACTGCTGCGCAGATTGGATATTCGTTAGACCCACCCCCACCCCCCGCGCTCATTGGGCGGGCCGAAAATAAATCCCGATTCATGTACTCAGCTCCAGACCAGAGAAAGAGTCCACTCTGAGAGTGGGTGGGGTCTATGGTCTGGAAGCAGGCTAAATCAGACAGGCATACAGACAGGCAGGCATGAGCTGCAAGTTGGCAGCATTGTATTACCTGAACAGATCACTTCCAGTGCGCCCTCGGTATATGAATAAGGCCTATGTTTGACACACTCTCTCAGTGAAGACTCAGAGCCGTCACAGAAAGAGTCAATCCTCCATACTTCTCTTGTAGGAGTGGTCATCCTTACTGTTGAAACAACAGAGCCACAGTCTAACTGTCGACACACGACAGCTGACGATTCCAGGTTCCAGGAGTAGTAAACTTTCACAGGTAGCCACCGGCCATGCTTTGATCCAGGAGAACTAAAGTGTTTTATCTCAAGCATTCCAGCACAGTGATGGGTTCCTCCAACCAACCTGATATCTGTACAAATATGTTATAGTTATTAATATTATTTCCTTGTAGAATAATAATCCAAAACCCATTTATAGTTTGTCTTTTACCTAGGCAGGTGAGTTCAACAGCCTTCTCAGATGAGCAGGTGTTTCTAGTTGAGTCTGAGGTTCTACAGTCCAGGAGAACAGACTCATTGCCTTCGCACTGGAACTCTTTGGTCCACATTGGAGCCTTCACTCCTCCAAAGAGCGCCCCCTGGATGACTGAAGGAGGCCCACAGCCAAGCTCCCTACAGAACACCTCTGCATCCTGCCAGTCAAAGTCACCTTTGCACACTGAGACCCACGACTGATTAGACTTCACCTCCACTCTGCCTGAACACAGACTGGTCCCATTCACCAACCTTACTGACTCTGGGGGGAGAGAGAGAGAGAGAGAGAGAGAGAGAGAGAGAGAGAAAGAGAGAGAGAGAGAGAGAGAGAGAGAGAGAAGTCATCATTTTCCACTTTCATCCTTCTATTCTATTCTTTAAGACCAGACACCACCAGTCCAACACAAATTAGTTCCTTTAATTTAGTGTATGTTAAATATAATAGATATATATGCTATATAAAATAGAATACATAATCCATTCCATTAAAATTTCTATCTTCACTTATCTTCACTCTACTGTAGCTGTGGTTTATCTGTTGAAATACAGAAAAGATAATTATGTCTGTTTTCTTTAGCTATTCTAAATCTGGCATTCACAGGGTGGGAATGCCACTATAGATATTGGCTATAACACATGTACAAATAAAAGGTTTAACACAAAGAACAGATAGAGCAGCAAGTCATTATCGCCTCAGCCAGGCCTAAGGCCATAACCAGGGACGTGTAGAGAATTGAGAGGCAGGGGCTGAAATTTCTAAAGGGGCCTTTTGGTGAAAATATTAAGAATAGCAGACTTCCAAACTCAAAACGCGTCGCTATTAGGTCGACTATTTTCAGTGCTTGATACCACACCGAACAAAGCGTGAATACTGGAGATGTGGCGTAACGGCATGGATTTCTACGCAGAGACAGCAATTCTTTCACCATAAGATGCTGCAATCAAGTTGAGTTTGGACAAGGCAATTCTCATGAATGCTGCCATCAGGTATGGCATGGAAAGAGGGCATTTGCATTTCTTTTTACCACGGTAAAAACTGCATTCATGGTCTGGAGAGGGCACTTTTTACAGACAGATAAAAGGGCAGGGGCTCAAGTCGCCTTTGATGTCTATGTGTGCACGTGCCTGCCATATACTATGTTTTCGCCTGCCGCAATCAGGATGCATTTGACAAGTATTTCTGATTACAGTCCGATTGGCTACGATTGGCTTTCAAAGTTTTCGCGAGAGGCCCATTTTGCACAAAATGCCACAAATCAGACACATTTATCCCACAAAGCTAACATTGCAACCCACTTTGACTTATTCCCCACAATGGCATAGGAATATGCTTCACCAAGAATTTGTGTTGAAACTTTAAGCCATGATAGTAATGATAGAATGGTCTTACCATCGACGCTGACTGGGTTCAGAGTGTTCACCCATATGAAAAGACAGATGAGGAGACGGCTTAGCAAAATTTCATCCATTTTCTTCCTCTTTCAGCAGCACATTAGACAGAACTTCTAAACGCTTCAATGAACGACTCAGATATGCTCTTGTCCCTCCAGCACTGGAGAGGGAGGGAATGAGTGAGTGACCCCGTGGACGTTACGTTATTTGACATGAGGTTGTGACACAAGATGAAGTCAGACGTTTGGGCTGAGGGAGGGAAGAGGGGAATCCTTAACAAATATTTATCATTTGCCTGTTGCTACCCCTAGATGGTCCTCAGAATTACTACAGGGGTCCCTCCAAATCTTTGAGTGATAGAAACATTTGTTCTTCTTTTTTATATGAAACTCTTGAACGCTAGAGTCCTTATTCTGAGAACTTTAGCCAAATTTAGCCAATCTACAAGCTCACAACGCCTCACACTGCGAGGCATTGTGAGCTTGTAGATCGTCTATTTTTGGCAAAGAGGTTTGGTGTAGAGGGGGAAAAGAGTAGACCATGTACAGAGTTGAAAGGTCAAGTTGATTTGTATTGACAAGTGGTTAAATATCTGAAAACACAAATTGACATGAATCCAAAATACACCGATGCTTGTGCTGTCAAACAATGGAACTGTGGAATCTCTGAAAAGGTTTTGGGTGTCCCTGCTTCATCTCTCCAAAACACTACTTCTTGAACACTAATTTATGGGATTTCTTACATTTTTCTTTGATTTCTTCATGAAATTACTGAACAATAAATCATTGCATTTTGTTTTTAATTCATGGGGGAAAAACTGCTTTTTTGGGAATATTTTCAATAATATTAATTAAAAACAAAATGTAGGAAACAGTGGCATAATCCAGCTGGTACAGTAAACATGAGCTTCGACATAAAGTAGGTCAGTAGGTCAGTAGCAGCAGATATACTGTATGTACATGAGGTTAGACATTAAGTTGTGAAAGAGTGTCAGCACAACATAGTGTCGTCAGGTTCACCTGCATTAGAGTTGTCCAAAATGCGGCCCGGCGGCCATTTGTGGCCCGAGGACGGATTGTTTATTGTTGCTCTGATTGAAAATGTCCAAAAGCAGTTTTCCTATGTTTATGTCTGCCTTAATATGCATAACATACCTTCCTCTCTCTCTCTCTCTCTCTCTCTCTCTCTCTCTCTCTCTCTCTCTCTCTCTCTCTCTCTCTCTCTCTCTCTCTCACTCTCTCTCTCTCTCTCTCTCTCACCCTCACTCACACATGCACGCACACACACACGCGCACGCACACACACACACACACGCACGCACGCACGCACGCACGCACGCACGCACGCACGCACGCACGCACGCACGCACGCACGCACACACACACACACGCACACACACACACACACACACACACAGGTCTGTCTATGACTTTCGTCATTATCAGAATTCAATTGAATAAACGCAATGGTTTATTAGTTATAAAGCTTTATTACCCGGCTTGTTTGAATGCTTGATTCTGATTGGTCAACCGTTGAAATCAGAGGTCTGATGTCTCTGGATAACAGACCGCTCCGCTCTATAACAGACCGCTGCTAATCAAAGACTCAGAGCACCTGCTGCAGTCAAGCTGCACTGCATTAATCTTGTGCTGTATCTAACATGTCAGCCATGTAAACAAAGTAAACACATAGCGACATTTAGAACTAAATGTTGTTCTCAAGAATGTTTTTAAAAATATTTTAGGCGAGAAATAGTATCAGAAAATGGATTCTATCTAATCAGCACTTCCTTGTTTTCCAAGGCGACCGTGTCGCGCTGGGGGACGGACGCCCAGCGCAACACTTGTGGAACACTTCTAGCCGTCTGTAAACAAGGAAATACTTTGTTTTGTTTTTAGTTTTGAGTGCTAAATGACAGCTGCCGGCCTGAGACAAATCCTGTTTGGTCCTGAGAAATTACACTGAGAAGGCATGGGTCAAGTCGGCTGGCCAAAACCGGAGCTGCCAAAACCTTTGCCAGTATAGCTTCACATCATTATTCAACAGACTGATAGGTCTGTAGCTACTACAGAGTTGTGGGTCCTTATCTTTCTTCAAGAATACAGAGATCAAAGCCTGGTTTAAAGTATGTGGTAATGTACCCAGTTATAATGCATGGTTAACAGTTTTACTGCCAGATGTTATTATTTATTTATTGGGTCTGGTGCCAGCAAAAAGCAGTTACCTTTGCGACGTTAGAGACAAAGATCTATTCATTTTTTTTTCTTTTTTTTTTCCATTACATAGATGTACTTTGGCCATACTCGCAGTAGAGGGCAGCCTCATGCAAGAATGAATGTGAAATGGCCGCGCTCGTCTGCCATCTGTTCAGACCACTGAATCGCTACAGAGCAATAGATCCAGAGAAAATAACAAGGAAGTGATTTATTACTCCATTGATGCTAACGTGCGGTGGATTTTTGAGAGCAGCGGTACCGGAGATGTATTTACAGTACACGGCGGCGCGACCCCTCATCAGCTTACGGACATCAATTTGGTAAAAGAACGAGCGCCGTATTGGTGCGGCGCCGCCGTGAAAAATGGGGCGAACGGGACTTTTTGTAAAAAGCAATGGGGAAGCCATCAGGGCCAGGGGCTTTGTTACTCTGCATCTGTAAAATGCAGGAAGTGATTTCAGACAAGGACAGAGGCATATCTAGCTGCTGGGATGTAGCCGGGGTTATAGTTGGTAGGTTCAAATTGTTGAGAAAAGAGTCCATAGCCTCAGAATCGGGAGGGGGTTGTGACTTATAAAGATCTGAGTAATAAGAAGAAAATTCGGAATTTATTTTAACAGGGTCAGTGGTTAAATTGTGGGATGAATAATAGATTTGTGAAATTAAGTGTGAGGCTTGTTGGTGTTTCAGTTGGGAAGATAGCAGACGGCTCGACCTGTCCCCATGCTCATAATAGGTAGCTCTGGACTGTTGTAACTGATATTCTGCTTTGCCTGTAGTTATAAGATCAAATTCAGTTTGTAACTGTAAACGTTTAGCTGTAAAGTCTGGGCTTGTGAAACAGCCTGCCTTCTGTCCACCTACAAATTCACACCCACACTTGGAACAGCAGCCCGCTAAGGGAAAGTCATTGCAATTCAACTGTGGTTAGCCTAATATTTAAATTGTCCTACACAAACTGAAGACTGTGATTTAAATACAAATATGTTTTCAAATGTATGGCCTGACCCTGACAACATTATCTTCTTGTTTGCTAAATACATGATGTGTGTCACATTTAATTTGCCACTTGAATGGGTTATCCATAATGTTAACAGAGAAGAGGGGAAACGGCAGACACAGAACCTGTCGCTTTTCAGTGACATCACTGTCTTTACTGCTGTGCTTTTATGAGCGCCCACTTTGAAGATCCCGACTTTTTCAACTACAGAGTGGATTCTCCAGGTTAGTATTAATCCAAAAATAACCTGCAAGACTACATTTGGAAGAAGCGAGATGCGATTATTTTCCAAAAATAAACAGCCTAATTATACATGAGAGACAAGCGTATCTGGGTATTGAAAACCTCAAGGGATGCGTCCATGACGCATGTACCATGCAACCACCTAAACTTAAGATTTCCATTGCTAGCACTTTTGACTCAGAGATGAAGTATAAAGTATAAATAAAGTATATTGTAGGTAGTGTATCAAGATGACAGATATGTCACTTTAAAAAGGCTAAATTAAAGTTGTACTATGTAACTTTTTTTATAAAACAAATCTTAAAATTGTCCTAACTGTTAAATCGCTAAAGTTTTAGAACCCCCAGTCCGTTATTTTCAGCTTCTAAAGCCTTCTCTTTATATGTTTTCTATGAGCCGTGAGGGGGGACGAATTTCGCGCCCAAATTGCGTCATTTGCATCATCTGTAGACGTTGGCCAATCACATCGCAGATCATACACACATGATACACTACCGGCCAATCACATACACTGCCGGGCTCTCTGGTGGGTTTAGGAAACATGCCTTCAGGAAGTACACTGCAGTGTTTACACTGGAGGAGTCTAGCATGCAGCAACTCCCCAACCGCTGCTCCTAGAGGGACACGGGAGACCTCATTGAAATCGTCTCGGCGAGGCTGACGCGGTGGTCTGACGGCCCGGTCCGCGGCGAAAAACCTGCGAAAAACGGCCGAAAAAAGCAGACGCGACCGCGGTTTGCTATACTGCTACAGACCACTAGTTGGGCAACTTACACAGTATAGCTTTAAACTCATGGGACACTTTATTAGAACACAAAAAAAATGTTTTGGCCTCAGTAGTCAACCACTGAAATTATGTTATTTCACGATGCCTCTCTTGGGATTGCATTGGCAGCTGCAGTGCACCATTCTTCCTTACCCAAAGTGGGGCCGCTGTCACAATAGGGGGCGTGAATTTGTAGGTGCCCGTGTGTCTCTATAGGGTGTGCCAAATGTAGTTCTAAGAGTGGCCATTTCTTGGGTCAACACAGCCTTACACAGGTGTTCTGATTGGAGTAGAGCATTAGTTCTATGCAATCAAACAACTGTACAACTGGTACAGCCTTGCTGGGGCACATTGGATATTGTAGCCACATTTTCATTCCGTGGTGCGGTAGATGGGGAACTTTTAAATCAGAAGGCCTAAATGGAAAATACATTTTCGTGTTTCCCAAGTGTGGCCAATGGCATTTCTGACAAAGATATCCAAACTCTAGTACAGTGTTTCTGAACCTTTTCAGCCGGTCCCACAAAATAATATTTTTTGAACTGGGGACCCCCCCAACCAGACAAGCAGTTGGAATGTAGGAGTTGAGACATTACATTTAGTAGTTGGACAAATTGCAGATACAGTACAAGGCTCACAACACCTGCAAGCTCATTGATTGCCAGTTTTGCCAATATCGTTGGACAATTTTGTCCAGTTTTCAAAGTACAGTTTGTTGAATACGTTTGTTGTTGTAATGGTAATTTTTTTTCTGAGACATTAAAAAGATCTTAAAAGTCCTTAAATCAAATCAAACCTTTATTTATATAGCACATTTATTACACATAAGCATTGCTCAAAGTGCTGTACAGGTAGCCTCGCAACAGCCAGACTCTAGCACATTGGTGATGACGTAGCTCGGGATGGCTTGCGAGGCTACTGTACAGGGTGCGCATCAATGAAAAATCAGGCATGTAAAACAATCACCATTAAAGCAAAAATAAAAACATTGTAAAATAGAGCATAAGATATGAGGAGAACATTAAAAGCCAGCGAAAATAAGTGTGTTTTAAGAAGAGATTTAAAAACACCACTGGACTGAGCGCTTCGAATTGCCAGAGGAAGGGCGTTCCAGAGAGCGGGGGCAGCAGCAGAGAACGCACAGTTAAACCTGTAGTCAGGGAAAATAGTAACTAATTACCGTTACTAGTTACTTCATTTCAAAAGTAACTCAGCAGAACAAAAACAGCAGATGTACAAGCTCACAACGCATCGCTTTGTTCTGCCTTGTGAGCTGGTAGATCAGCTATTTTCACTATTTCTTAAATATTTGTGTTCTAATTTATGGAATTTCTTCGATTTTATTGATAATCTATTCATCGATTTTATTTTTAATGTGCAAGTAATGTAGGCTACAAAAAAAAAACAATAACAATTTTCCATTTATGAAATAATGTGCAATGCCTTACAAGCAAAAAACTTGAGGGAAAATGAATTACCTTATGACCACAGGAAGTTTAAGCTTTCTTTCTCTAACAACAATATCATGGTTTGATGAGCCTTAACGAAATAGACCCGACAACAGATTTTCCCGCGAGTTGGGAACATGGAGTTATACAGTATATAGCCTAATAGTTCGACGGGACACATGCATGGATTTACAATACGTTGTCAATCATCTCATCAATAACGCACAGCTGTCCAACACTCGCAGCGGAAACGGGAGAAGTCAGCTACTGTAAGTGATCGCATTCTATCATATTGTACCTAGTGCGGGCAATCTGTAGTCATGTTTGCAGTCTGTATGTCTGCACTAGTTTGTTGGTAAAGCACAAACATGCCCAGTGCACCACAGCGCGTCTCAGCGCGGCTCTGTCTGGCATTCGTGTCATTGTCTCCCCTCCCCTCTGCCTGCTTGTGAGTGACAGAGGAAGATTCAGCTCAGCTTTATGTGCATCAAATAACGCAAAAGAACGGAGGAACGCACCGTGTAGTAACGGTAACTGAGTTACTGAATGTAAAATAGAACGCGTTAGAGTACTTGTTACTGAAAAAAAAGAATGGTGTTACAGTAATGGATTACTTTGTAACGCGTTAGTCCTAACACTGTTGAAATTCAGCATCCCTAGGAAAATCTTTGTCAGCTAGGGTAATTCTGGGTCTCATTCACTTACTATACACTATACTATAAGGGGAAAAAATTACTCCCAAAAAAATATGCTTTAAGTGGGATGTGAGGGATCTAACTAGGTGTTTAACCCTTAAGTTCTGTTCAGATTCACTACACCTTCGTTCTGTTCGGGTCATTTTGACCCGGTGGATATTTGGTTTAAAAAAAACAACACTAATATAAATTTTAACTTAACAAATCATCATGATACATTGACTTTGACTCAATACCAAACAATTCATTTCATATATTTGGTAAATGTTTGCATTTCTGCTTTGCTATATCACATTAAACACTGAAAGAGCTAGGCGTTTTTACTGATTTAGCTGAAATCCATGTAAAAAAAACGACTTCATTTAATACTAGGCAATATTGCTCATGCTTATAGGAAGGGGGGGAGGGTTCGGAATGGGGCTTCGGAAGGGGGGTGTTAGAAGTGGGGGTGACTGTGTGTCTGTGTTTTGACATAATACTGTGTATTTCTGTGCTTCCGGGTCAAAATGACCCGAACAGCACTTAAGGTTCAAAAAATATGAGGGGGGTGTAGCATGGGTGTAGTGCAAAAATATTTTTTTTCCATGTTCATCTCAGAAGAATCTTTAAGGCCAGTGAGTTTCAGGTGGAAACATTTTTAACTTCTACCTTTTTTTTCCAAATGAAAATGTAAAACGGGTCAAAATGACCCGAACAGCACTTAAGGGTTAATTATTCTGAATCCATTGCAAGCATTTGTTTTGCACGAAAAATATTCCTTGGGCTAAAAATGGACCCCCATACCACTGTGAAAAGTAATGACTCATCACTAAACCATAATTTTTAGGGGCTATTTTTAGCCCAATGAATGTTTTTTGTGCAAAACAAATGCTTGCAATGGATTCAGAATAATTAAAAACAGACAACTTAAAGCATATTTTTTGGGAGTAGAGACCCAGAATTACCCTAGCTGTCAAAGATTTTCCTAGGGATGTTGAATTTCAATCTTTGTTACTGTAGATATGTTCTAGTAACATATATCCACCTTTACGAACACATTGGTGAAGAAATTGTTTGGTAAGGAATTTATTCCCAGGTTTCTATTAATATTCCCTGACTACTGGACCTAAGGTTCGTTGTGAGAGCGACCGGGAGCAGGCATGTGCACACATAGACATCAAGGGGGGCTTGAGCCCCTGCCCTTTTATCCACCTGTAAAAAGTGCCCTCTCCAGACCATGAATGCAGTTTTCACTATGGTGAAAGAAATGCAAATCCATGCCATACCTGAAGGCAGCATAGAAGAGAACTGCCTTGTCCAAACTCTCCTGAACTTGAACGCAGCATCTTATGTTGAAATAATTGCCCTCTCTGTGTAGAAATCCATGCAGTTACAACACATTTCCAGTATTCGCTTGATTATGCTTAGTTCAGTGTGGTATCACACACCGAAAATAGCAGCGCGACGCGTTGTGAGCTTGGAGGTCTGCTATTTTCAATATTTCCACCAAAAGGCCCTTTTACAAAGTTCAGCCCCTGCCTCTCTAACATTCTCTGCACGTCCCTGACCGGGAGTGACTGGTCAGCGGACCTCAGAGCCCTGCTTGGGCAATAGGGTTTAACGAGCTCTGTGATATAGGGCGGGGCCAGCCCATGTAAGGATTTAAAAGCAAATAAAATAACTTTTAAATTAATTCTAAAATAGACTGGAAGCCCCCCTTTTATTTTATTTTTTTATTTTTATGAAATTAGCTTTTATTCACAAAATGTGATTCAATTCACAAAACCATTCAAATAACATTTGGAAACCCCCAAGCTCGATTCCCCCCAAAACTCTCGGGGCAACCTGATCAGGAGTTCATCTGGGACAAAGCTCCAGAGACCACCAAAGACCCAGCAGAGGAAGAGAAAAAGGTCCAGACCAGGTATTGCCAACAGTAGGCCAACAAGACATAGTTCCACATGTGCTCTTCAACACCGTAGTATAGGAACCGGTTTTATGCCCAAGATGAGTAGACCCGAAAGAAACGGGCCCACCACCCTTCATCTGGTGGGTACGTTTCCCCCTTGGTACGGCATTCTCAATGGCTGCATCATGTGGCGATATCTTTCCAACGCGCTGAAGAGTTCTCGGAATGTTGGGAAGAAGACAAAGTCACATTTCGCTCCAGGACTTGACAAGCGGATCAGCCCATCTGCCTCGGCTGCTGTGCTGTGACCTTTTCTCCACTGCTTTTTGGAGGAGCTGTGAGGATTCCCAAGTTGCTTTGGCCACCACTTTCATTGTTTGGATGACTTGGAGTCTGGAACGCTTGTCCGGTTTTATAACCAGGATCGGCAATTCCAGTGATTGTGGTCCATGTGGGGACCCCCTGGGTGTCCTGACCCTCAGGTTGGGAACCACTGCTCTACTGCTGTGATTGACAGCATAGGTTTGCCCACCACGATGCTATCAGTGTGATTGACAAGCCTCTTTATAATAAAGTCAACTTTCCACTCGTTGGATGAGAAGATGATGAGAAGTCTTTACTGAGCCCCAATATTATATGTTTACTTTCCCATGTTGGATTCATGATTCATCCACAAATGTTAACATCGGAACGAGGAGGAAAGCCCTTTATTCTGCATTTAAACTCCAGGTAAGCTTGAAAATTTCCAGAAAGACTGATGACTGTTTAACACAGTGGTTCTCAACCTGTGGGTTGGGACCCCCAGAGGGGTCCCCAAATTATTTTGACGGGTCCCCAGATGATTAACTTTGTGGTCAAAGATTTTTTTCCTTCACTCAACATTAAACAAACCAATATAAAGTTTAAGTGTATAGAGGATATTTTCACATTTCTAAAGTTAAAGGACTTTTAAGACCCTTTTAATACCTGTAAAATAAAGAATTCAACATTGGCCAAATTGTCAAATATTAGAGGCAGAAATTGTGAAAATAGCCGATCTACATGCCCACAACGGGCATCACAACGGGTGTCACACTAGAACTGTGTTAAACTAAATGTAATTCCTCAACTCTGAGTGCTTGTAGGGGGGGGGGGGGGTCCCCAGTTCAAATATGATTATTTTGGGGGTTGCGGCCTGAAAAGGTTGAGAACCACTGGTTTAACACTGCTCAGGAGCAAAAGTGTTTTATAAAAAAAGGTGTTAAAAAAAAGGTGCAGGCAGAAGGGGAACAAAAGGCAAGCTCAAGATCAAAGATCTTCTCAAATGACTTGTGCAGATCAGTGAGCTTATGATGAGCAGGGATGTTTTAGGAGAACAGGTGAGGAGTCTGCTCACTGGCGACACCTGGTGGCAGAAAAGAGAAAACAGGTCAACCCAACACACAAGCAGACTTTGCGAAGGTGTATGCTGAAACCTTTTGCGTGTTGTTTGGTATGGTCATCCGAAAACAGTTGGTTTCACCAGAACACTGTCTTTACGTCATCAACCAGCCTAGTTCAGAACATTTTAACACTTACACTAGAAAATAATAATCCAAACAAAACTATAGTTTGTCTATAACCTGAGCAGGTGAGTCCAACAGCCTTGTCAGGAGAGCAGGTGTTTCTAGTTGAGCCTGAGGTTCTACAGTCCAGGAGAACAGACTCACTGCCTTCACACTGAAACTCTTTGGTCCACATTGGAACCTTCACTCGTCCATAGAGCGCCCCCTGGAGGACAGAAGGAGGCCCACAGCCAAGCTCCCTACAAACCACCTCTGCATCCTGCTGGTCAAAGTCACCTTCACACACTGAGACCCACGACTGATCAGACTTCACCTCCACTCTGCCTGAACACAAACTCGTCCCATTCACCAACCTCACAGACTCTGGAGAGAGAGAGAGAGAGAGAGAGAGAGAGAGAGAGAGAGAGAGAGAGAGAGAGAGAGAGAGAGAGAGAGAGAGAGAGCGCATACAGAATACAAGTTAAAACATCTTCAATTTGTAAAGATAAATCCTGTTTACAGAACAGAAACACAGATAGAATCATACAGACAACAGTGCAGAAAGACAGACAGACAGACAGACAGACAGACAGACAGACAGACAGACAGACAGACAGACTTGAAAGGTAAAACGATAATTAGATGAAATAAGATACTCAGTATGGCTGTCATTGTTGAAGTCACTGTGTGTGTTACCTGAACAGGTCACCTCCAGTCTCTTAGGGGAACTATCCGAAAGTGCTGTTCCACACTCCATCACTGAAGACTCAGACCCACCACAATGAGAACTAATGCTCCACACAGGTACTTGTTTAGAGCCAGAATGCCTTTCTATTGAAACAGCAGAGCCACAGTCCAGCTGTCTACACACTACAGCTGCAGTTACGGCTGCTGAGTTGTGGGTTGAGTAATACATGGGTCTCCACTCTCCCTGGTGTTTCATCTCCAATCTACCAGTACAGTTGTTGATTCCTCCCACTAACCTGACATGATCAGAGTCTGTACAAACAGAGAGTAAGTGGTAAAAGTAGTATTAAAAAATCATTAATAAATAATATTCACATTCACAATTGCAGTTTGTCTTTTACCAGAACAGGTGAGTCCAACAGCCTTGTCAGGTGAGCAGGTGTTTCTAGTTGAGTCTGAGGTTTGACAGTCCATGAGAACAGACTCACTGCCTTCACACTGGAACTCTTTGGTCCACATCTGAGCCTTAACTCCTCCATAGAGCGCCCCCTGGAGCACCAAAGGAGCTCCACAGTCAAGCTCCCTACAGACCACCTCTGCATCCTGCTGGTCAAAGTCACCTTCACACACTGAGACCCACGACTGATTAGACTTCACCTCCACTCTGCCTGAACACAAACCGGTCCCATTCACCAACCTCACTGACTCTAAAGAAAGAGAGAAAGAGAGAGAGAGAGAGAGAGAGAGAGAGAGAGAGAGAGAGAGAGAGAGAGAGAGAGAGAGAGGGGGGGGGGGGGGGGGGTAGAGGGTCATAGAAAAGGTTCCTTTAACAACAGACAGACAGACCGATCTAGATAGATAGATAGATAGATAGATAGATAGATAGATAGATAGATAGATAGATAGATAGATAGATAGATAGATAGATAGATAGATAGATAGATAGATAGATAGATAGATAGATAGATAGATAGATAGATAGATAGATGATTACTATCATTGATGAAGTCAATAGTTTATTACCTGAACAGATCACCTCCAGTCTTTCATTGACATAATAATAGTCGTCGTCCTTCTCTGATACACACTCCCTCAGTGAATAATCAGACCCCTCACAGGGAACTGTAATCTGCCATCCATCTTTGTTCGAGGCATCAATTCGTCCTGTTGAAACAACGGAGCCACAGTCCAGCTGTCTACACACTGCAGCAGATGTCTTCAGGTTCCACTCAGAACTGACCTGCGCTAGTCTCCACTCTCGCCGTTGTTTTATCTCCAGTGTACCTCTACAGTGACTGGTTCCTCCCACTAACCTGACAGTTTCAGGCTCTGTGCAGAGACAATAGTGTAAGCATTAGGGATGCGAAGATATACCGGTACGGATCGTAATCGCGATACAAACGTCCGTGATACGAGTGAATCGGTTCATTCAGTGTGTACCGGTACAATAGACGGCTGAAATCGTGATGGATCGTAACGTGAGTGACTGGATCGGTAAATTCCGCGATTGTATCGGTTCTTCCATATAGTATTTCATTCTATCCTGTGTTTCCGAGGCGCCTTGAATGCACCATCATCAGCCCAGCGTTCAGCCCCCTCCCCAAGCCAGTCTTTAACGCGAGCTGCGACTCGGACAACATCTGCGCTCTGCATGCAGGCAACCAGGGAGACAGACAGTGCAGCGAAATGAGAGTGAATCAACACAGACGAACTAGCAGCCCCACGGGTTAAAAAGACGCAAGATTAGTAGTACAGTAGCCTACTTAGCTTTATAACATCCAAGTCCGCTGCGCTGATTGTTGTCACAGAGTGGCACAGGCTGAGTGATATGTAATCAACAGCCGTTTCTTAGCGAATCTCCGACGGACAATTGATTGATATTAACTGCACGCACACACACAACAACAATGTTGCTGGGTGTTGTAGGACTACTGCTTGCGTTTAACAAAGTATTTGTCACTGTTCTGCAACTTTCCTGTTTGATGCAAGCAACTCTCACTTTCTCTGCTGCTAGTTCTGCTCTGGGAAAGAAGCCTAATTTATACATCGCAGTACAAGGGTGTCGCACCTAAAATAGCAGACCCTCAAGCTCACAATGCGTTGTGGATGCGACACGCAGTGAGCTTTTAAAACATTTTGGCTATAAAAAAATGCATAATCCTGGATAAAATATAATATAATATATATATATTATATTATATATATTATTATATTTTTCAGGTCAAGGACCCCTTAGCTCAGACAGAGATCAAGCAGGGACCCTCGCTGTAGGCTAGGCATTATAGCCTACTGTATCACACAAATATTTGGCAGGCCCCCTGTAATAACCCTGGATTGGGGTCCCTGACCCCCAGTTGAAGACATATACTAATAATGACATAGGCCTTCTATATGATTAGTTATCAAACAATTCTACAATAGCCAGCAGCTTTGTGTTCTCCCAGAATACTATATGTTTGGTTGTTAGACAGAGCCTAGTACTACAGTGAAACAATAAATTGCCTTGAATTTAAATTTCATACATTTTTAGTCGCTATGTTTTGTAAATTTTGGGATTTGGTCTTGAATCGTGGTGAATCGTGAATCGTATCGCATCGTGTCGGGAACAGGGGTAAATCGTGATGTATCGTATCGGCAGGATTTTAATGTATCGCAATTATATCGTATCGCTGGCAGTGTATCGAGGTGCGTATCGTATCGCGTCAGTGGTCGAGATTCACATCCCTAGTAAGCATACATAGAGGACTTGAGGCAAAAGCGGTGCTAGCAGCATCTACAAGTGACTTCTTATTTAAACACACACACACACACACACACACACACACACACACACACACACACACACACACACACACACACACACACACACACACACACACACACACACACACACACACACACACACACACACACACACACACACACACACACACACACACACACACACACACACACACACACACACACACACACACACACACACCCCACTGTATAAACAGGATCACACAATGATCACACACTCAATAGAGTATACTGTACGGTACCAGCACTGGCGCCTGATTAATAGAGCAAAGGGGAGACATCTGCCGGTCGGGGGAGCCCCCCACCCCCTTTTTTTTTGCTTTACCGTTCGGGTAAGAACACACTCGCTCCAATGGTTCCCGCCTTCCCCCCCCCCATGGCCTGGGCTTGAGGTAAGCCAGGAACCCACTGCAGCGTGTGTGTGTTCTAGCCCCGGACGTTGGAAGAAGACGGAACACTGCTGTGTGATATCTGCTAGTGGTGTGTGGTTACTGGAGTAAAACTCGGAAGAAGTTTTGCAGCGAATATGGTTAACAGAGCGGCAACTTTTGGAATTTGGATGGCTGAGATGGAGGAGGAATTGAGAAGCAGGAATGGAGAAATGGGTGAGTTAATATGAACAGAACTGACTGCCTGGAGTTAGCATAACATAGCCAATGTGAAGCCCCAAAGACACCTGAAAATGACTTAAAGTGATATTTCACTTTCAAAAAAACTTTGGTAAATTTTATCATCTAATCAGGCTTTTATGAATACCCTGAACAGTTTTTAATTTGCTTGATTGAATATTTAGATATTTGATGAAAATGTTACCAGGCCCTCCAGGCCCAGGGCCTCTCCCCACACACACACCCATTGTAACTTCAAACTTCATTTTAACCATGACATATTCATTAAAAACCCTCCTAATACGTGAGCAGGCCGTGTTTTTTCGATAACTTTTTTTCATTATTCTTTTTCCATTTTCCCAAATAATTATTAAAAAATAAATAAAAAAAAGTTATCGAAAACTATGAAAGCAAAGCAAAATAAAGTTTATCTAGGAAAATGGATGAATGAAGATAAAGTCGGACCTGTACTGTAGTCTAGGGGATAATTAGTCTAGGGGATAATTAGTGTGGTTGCCCTCCAGCCCATAGACCCGCCCACTCTCTGAGCGGACTGGTTCTCTTGGTCTGGTGTTGTCATATGACGCTGAAGTTTCTTTGGTTTATTCAGAACCAAACCAATGAAATCAATGCAATTCGGAGGAGAGGGTGGGTCTAACGAGAGAGCAAATCAGCAGAAACAGAAAATCAACAGAAACAGTGGAGTTCTTAATTGTTGCTCCTGGTCTCTCTCTCGTCTCTCCAAGCAGCATTCCTCCCTCCCTGCATCCCACCCCCCATCTCAAGACAAGTTAGTAGGAAGGAATAGCCTACCTGTAACCTCCACTGCGGTAATTGATTGAGTCATACAAGTGTCAATAGCTCGTTAGTGATCTCTCTAATCAATGAAACATCAAAGACAACGACCTGTTTGATGCCTGTCATAGAGGGGAGAGGGGAATGTTTTTGTGTACACACAAGTCAAACACAACCCCTCCCACCAGATCTCTTGTGATTAGGAATTACAAATGCCCTCCCCTTTGAAATCTCTTACAATGGGGACAATGTCAGAGTCAAGCTTTAGCTCTGCGTCTGAAATCAGGCTAGGGGTAACCACACTAATGTCCCCTGTTGTGGCGGATATGCATGGTGATGTCTGTTGTTTTACTTGAAATTACATGATCCATTATCCTCAAAAGAGAAACCGTGGCTGGTGAGCATAGGGATTCAGGGAAGGTCCTCCCTCGCTGCACATTATACATTATTGGAAGCGCCCCAAACCACCCGCCAATAAAGTGCTGGCAGCCTGGCATTATTTATTTGTTTACTCTGGCAAAGATTGAGTTAATCATGGAAAATAAAACATATTAACACAACCATCATCCGTTCATAATAAAATAATGAAATCATATTTACCTGAGCAGGTGAGTCCGACAGCCTTGTCAGGTGAGCAGGTGTTTCTAGTTGAGTCTGAGGTTCTACAGTCCATGAGAACAGACTCATTGCCTTCACACTGGAACTCTTTGGTAAACATTGGAAACTTCCCTTCTCCATAGAGCGCCCCCTGGAGGACTGAAGGAGGCCCACAGCCAAGCTCCCTACAGACCACCTCTGCATCCTGCTGGTCAACATCACCTTCACACACTGAGACCCACGACTGATCAGCCTTCACCTCCACTCTGCCTGAACACAAACTAGCCCCATTCACCAACCTCACTGACTCTGGAGAGAGAGAGAGAGAGAGAGAGAGAGAGAGAGAGAGAGAGAGAGAGAGAGAGAGAGAGAGAGAGAGAGAGAGAGATCAATAACAAACACAACAATTCACATTGCTTCCTTTTACTTCCTTTTTAAGTGTAGGCCTACATCTTTTGTTTCAGTTCTGAGAGCATCCTGTTTCCAGCATTAAAGGAGGTGTTAAGCCCAAAACATTTTGGGAGATGACAAAGAGACCGTTTTTGCTGCAGGGAGGGTCAGATCTCAGAACAGGGGCAGCAATGAGTGAAATCCACCAAAACAGATAGGGGGGTGTATGAGAAAATACACATGGGGGGGGGGGGGGGGGGGGGGGGGTTGTCATGTTTTGGTCTGAACGCCTCCTTTAAGTCAGAGAGTGAGAAAAGCACAAATCAGAAATGATTGATAGACAGACAGACAGAGACAGACAGACAGACAGACAGACAGACAGACAGACAGACAGACAGACAGACAGACAGAGACAGACAGACAGACAGACAGACAGACAGACAGACAGACAGACAGACAGCATTTGTGTTACAGTACCTGAGCAGATCACTTCCTGTCTAATAGGGGTAGAGCCGTAAGCGGAGACAGACGCCACTTTTGCACACTCCATCAGTGAAGACTCAGATCCAACACAGGAAAGTGCCAGACTAAGAGTCAATTCAGACGGAGTATAGTTTAGGTCTGCGTATGGATGAATTCTCTCTCTTGAAACAACGGAGCCACAGTCCAGCTGTCTACACACTACAGCTGACGCCGCCAGGGTCCATTCAGCCTCACCGTTCAGTGCTCCGTAATCTCCTTCGTGATTTATCATTAGCCTACAACACCATTACAGAGACTGGTTCCTCCCACCAACATGATATCACGAGGATCTGTACAGAGACAAAAAATAAACAGCAAAAGGTTTAAGGGGTTAAAGTGCAAAGTTATAAAGACTATAATGTCTCTCTCACTGCTGTTTACAATATAGTGCTAGAGTTACAGGCTGAGACCTGGAGTGTTAGTGTTAGTTCAGATGCCCACGCCAACACCCAGGACTCGTGCATGTGAGCGTACACACCAAAACATGCACAAGCACTTAAGCCTACTATTACTATGCATTTGATGTATTACTATTGATGTATGATGTATGTATTACAGTCAGTTAGGGTAACTCAGTTAGATCGTGGTAAGATCACTCGTTTTGTCGTTCACCACACACCCCTACCCTACCACCACCTGGATCAATTCACTTTACTCTTATCAGCGCACCTGTGTAATTCTGCGTAATCACCATGAGAGGGCGACAACAGCCATTCACTTGTGTAGTCGCTGACGTCACTCGTTTGCGACCCCTCTTTATTTGTTTATTTACTAGCCTAGCTCAGCTGTGTTTAGCCATTAGCTTACTATGCCTAACTCTAACCCTAACCCTAACCCTAACCTTAACCTCAGTAAAACTATGCCTAACCCTAACCTCCATGGGGTGAGGCGCTATCATACCTGCCGACGCTACATTGTCGTTTGTT
The DNA here is from genome assembly GCF_963921795.1 of Nannobrachium achirus. NCBI lineage: Eukaryota > Metazoa > Chordata > Actinopteri > Myctophiformes > Myctophidae > Nannobrachium > Nannobrachium achirus. The sequence continues at coordinate 64,021,105 of NC_137814.1, forward strand.
GTGGATCAAAGCGACCGCTTGTTCCGTCCCGCACCGCACGACGAGCGCTCCAGTTCTCGATCTAACTGTTTCTCGATCTAGCGGTGACATATGCATTAGATGTATTGATATTACCTTGCTTATTGTAAATCCCTCTGGATTAAGAGCAGCTGCTAAATGCCTAAATTGCAAATTGCAAACTGTGATATCTAAACCAGTTTGTATGCATTGTCTCTCCCCAGAGGGAGAAGGTCCCAACACGGTAATATTAGTTTGTTTAAAAAAAGACAAGTGTATTTTACCTAAGCAGATGATTCCAACGCTATTGTCAGGTGAGCAGGTGGACATAGTTGAATCTGTGGTTTCACAGTCCATGAGAACAGATTCATTGCCTTTACACCGGAACTCTTTGGTCCACATTGAAACTTTTGCCTCGCCATAGAGCACCCCCTGGAGGACTAATGGAGGCCCACAGCCAAGCTCCCTACAGACCACCTCTGCATCCTGCTGGTCAAAGTCACCTTCACACACTGAGACCCACGACTGATTAGACTTCACCTCCACTCTGCCAGAGCATGAGTGGAGACTAGTCCCGTTGATTAACCTCACAGACTCTGGAGAGAGAGAGAGAGAGAGAGAGAGAGAGAGAGAGAGAGAGAGAATATATGAGCACTACCGTTGGTGCCTATTGAGATCAGCAGATTTCACCCAGGTTTGTTCATCTCACTCACTTCACACAGTCTACTGTCTTCACATATTTAGGAAAACATAGGCATACATCAGTACACAGAGCATAAACATTAACTGAAATTATGTAGGCTACTTACCTTGACCATTTAGAATACAAGGCAGCAAATCGCAACTGCCCCTTAGTAGCGGACAGTGGAAAATCAAAGTAGTATGAGTGACATGAGTGATCTGGGCAGCTTACCCCAGGAAATGTGCCAAGCTCAATAGGCAACAAGAGTGAATAAATAAATGACATAAAAACATTGCTTCATTTTCAATATTCAAGTCATCTGACAACACTGGAAAGATCCAGAATTGGGGAGAAGTTGCTATGGGCCAGCAGCATTGTTTGTAGGCAATTTATTTTCAGTGTTGCAGTCATGTGCATGCATTTATTTGGGAGGAAATATAGTAGCCTGGCGGTGCCAGCCTCTATCACACACTTCGTTTTGGGAAGAGAGTCTGGGGTTGCAGGGAGAGATTCCATTTCTGGGGGGTGGGCTAAAGCCTGGTGAGCTCAATTGGTCCCTTTGAACTTCAAAGGGGTTGTGCAATAAGGAAATTGATTGGGCCATACAAGTGTCAAGACCTCGTTAGTGTTCTCTCTAATCAATGAAAGCATCAAAGACAACTACCTGTTTGATGCATGTCATAGAGGGGAGGGGGGGGGGGGGGGGAATCTTTGTGTCCACACAGCCTACAGCCCTGATTGGCTAACCCTTTCTGGTGGCTGGAGGAAATGGATTCTCAATTGTGAGGCACCAGACCACACTACACCACAGGGTGGTGTTGTGCGGTCTGGTTTATTAACCAGGCTAGACATATAGATTGTAATTACAGAATCCCTGCATGAATATAAAGGTAGATTATAAAGGCAGATATTTCACTGTACATACAGTATAAGACACGAAAAGCTGCCATGCCTTGTATCATATTAGACAGAATTGGACTTTATCAATCTGACATAAACATAAACCATCGCATCACACACACACACACACACACACACACACACACACACACACACACACACACACACACACACACACACACACACACACACACACACACACACACACACACACACACACACACACACACACACACACACACACACACACACACACACAGCAGGTCAGAGAGACAGAAGTGATTGGAAGATGTATACAGGTATATACGTAGATAAAAGAAATTAAGACTGTAAAGATAAGTAATTTATAAGTGTTACCTGAGCAGACCAACTCCAGTCTGTCAGTGGACGTATCACCAGAGTACTTAATGGTCACAAACTCCCTCAGTGAGGAGGACTCAGTATCAACACGGGAACGCGTAATGCGCCATACAGGTTCATATGTGGAATCAAATCTCTTTTCTGAGACCACATATCCACAGTTCAGCTGTCTACACGATACAGCTGATGTCTTCTGGAACCAGTCCGAACCATCCACTGGTCTCCACTCCCCCTGGTGTTTCATCTCCACTGTGCCATTACAGTGACTGGTTCCTCCTACCAACCTGACATCATGAGCCTCTGTACAGATATGAGAGAGTAACAGTATAAAATAATCACTTCATATAATAATAATAATCCAAATGTGATGCTCCTCATACACTGAGTTGGCAGTAGTGTCTGATATCAAATCCAAAACCTTGTGAATCAAAGAGGATAGCTCTTCCAACGGAGCTACCAAGGTGCACAGCATGTTAGTTACTCTTCACTACATGGATTTAGTTTGAAAACATGCCAAATGACAGCCCGTGTCAAATTACAAGGTTGTGGCCGTTTGACTGTTATGTGAAATCTATTCACAGTTATCAACACCACATTTACAGTACACATGTCTACAGTACTTCATCTACACTAGAGGTTCTCAATATGGGGCCTGGCTTCCCAGGGGTCCTTGAGGAATTGGTCCCGGACTAGGGCTGGGACTTTAACTGATTTATTGCGATTAATTAATTACAGGAAATTAACGTGATAAAGAAAATAACACATTTTAATCGCACTTAGTTTTTGCGCCACAGAACCTTCAGTTTCAGGCATACCGATCATAGCGATGCACCAACCAAGAAGAGACAACAAACGCAAAGGGAGAAGGAGCCGATCAGATCGCTTTGCTTGGCCCAGTGGATGCAGATTTAAAAAAACTCACTCGTTGATTCACTCGTACAACAAAATTAGTTTTACTTGAAAAATAAAATGCTTCTCGGGTCACATATTAATTTAATATACATTTGAAATGTGATTAATTGCGATTAATTAATTACAAAGCATATTAGATTGTTTTTTTAATCGCATCCCAGCCCTATCTCGGACTCGATTCTGGTCTCGAGTCTGCATTGGTCTGGCCCATAATACTAGTCGGTCTTGACCAAAGTTATAATAGTTTTGGATTTTTTCATTAGTTTTAATGTTTTTATTAGTTTTGAGGTTTTGTTTTTAATTACAGTTTAGTTTTAATTCGTTTTTAAAGTAGTTTCGTTTTGTTTCTTTTCTTAAGTGCTTAGTTTTAGCTTAGTTTTGATTTGTTTTAGTGTTAGTTTTAGTCTTTTACGTAATATGGGGTATTTGTCAGGGGTGGGATCAAAAAAAGCTCCGGAAAAAAGTATTGTCTATTAAAAAATCTATAAAACAGCATATTGTGGAGAGTGGCAGAAATGTTGAGACATACAACTTCTCTCTTTGACCTCACCAACTGGTGGTTTTTATATACCGGTACTCTAATAACCAAGCCAGTGGCTCTCAAAGTGCAGGGCTCCGAGGACCCCCAGGGGCCCTTGAGGGAGTTGCAGGGGGTCCCCAGCTGGGTCCCCAGTAAAACGTGTCTGAGGGGCGTGGTAAACTGGCACAGAGGGAGATGGGGAGAAGAGCCTGGTGATGCGAGGTTAGAGCATAGGATTACAGGGAGATAATGAAAATAGATTGGTCATCCATCCAAAATAAATTGACAAAGACAAAAACTAAGGAGGTTTTCGCTGCCATTTTATTTTATTTTAGTGAGTTTTGTAAACACAAATAACGTTTCAGTTATTATTATTTTTTAAAGCTTAGTTTTTATTTTTATTTCAGTTAACATTTTTTTTCCATTCTAGTTTTCGTCGTTTTTTAGTTAGTTTTAGTTTACTATAATAACATTGGTCTTGACTTGGTCTCAGACCAAGGGACTCAGGACTCTTCCTCACAGAGACCACTCGAGTCCAAGTGTAAATGCAATGCAATAATTTGATTGTGTCCCTCCTATTACAAGGAACCCATTCATATTTGCATGTACTCACACAATGCCAATTTTCAATGGTCCCAGAGTGCCAATGACGTCCTTGATGTATTTAGAAAATCAGATATCAAATGACCCGAGTTCAGAGAGATGCTTATCTCTGTTTGTGGGTTGGCTCCCTCGTGTGGCTGTTGGAGAAATTGCGTGTTCATTCTAATGGATGAGGATCTCTGGAACCATTTGTCCGATTGACAAAATCGGTCAGTGGGCCCCGCAAAAAAAAAATCGCCCGTGGCATCCTTTAACACATGGGCGGCCAAGGTTTATAACATTTATAGCTGTTGCTGGTGCCACCATTGACTTACGTTATGTTTTGACGAGCCCCGCAAGCTTCGTGCGTGTGCACGTGCGTGTCCAGAGAAGATTGAGGAGGATAATCCATTTGTTTACAAACGCTCGCGAAACTCGCGGTAAAAAATCGCGGTAAAATCGCGGTAAAGTGTCGCCGTGAAAACAATCAGCTCTCTGCTTCCATGGGGCTGTTTTTATCTCATTCTCAGATAAAGCCGTTCTTATGTTTCAAAGTAGAATCTAAAGCCATGTAAAGTCCTTCCGTGAGGGGAGAGACAGAGGGGCTTCCTGCACTGGCTGGGTGACGTAATGGATTCAGGTCATGCAAAGGGAAGCTGCAGTCTCAAAAAGTTAACTGTTTGTTGCCTCGTCCCTGAACGATATAACTTCCTGTGGCAGGGGGACATCTAGTGGCCATAACTCGTCCCTGAACGAGTTTGGCGACATGAGTGTTAAGAGAGTCTGTGGCTGTGCGGTGATTGTAGACCACTGCCTTGTTAAGTACAGGAGGGCATCTGACACATGTGAATGCACATTACCTACATGCTAATACTTTAGTTCCGACACATTTGAGGTACAGAGGCTTTCCAGGTAGAACAATAGAACATTTTGATGCCAAGTTGTTTGCTATTTCAAAAATATGGCTGTCACTTTTGTGAAGGACAGTCTGGAAATAGTGTTTAGTGTAGAGGAGACAGGTTTCATTAGTTTTAAGTTTAAGAGGAACAATGCACATAATAATTTCTACCAAGTGAAAGCATTTGGACATTTCTGCTCACATGGGCTCACATTTCAGTGAAAGGTGCAAAGTGATAGACAGCACATAAGAAGGATTGACAGTTGCTGTAGCGCCACCATTAGGACTATCGGCACACATTAGAACAATGAAGTCATGACTTGACTCGTTCATCCCCCGGTTCCACAGAAGTAATTCTCTATGGAGAATAACATTGGGCCATCTTAAATTGTCTCATATAAGCAATGAGGTCCAAAAATAAACAAATGATCTTTGCGATATTGTCGGCGAGGTGGCTCTGTATGGTGACTGACTATCATAAAGATAGTCAGTCACTCATAAGTGATAAAGCCTGTTTATAGCGAAAATGTAACTAATTCGGCGACAGTAACATTAGAGTTTTTTAACCATCAGTTGATTCTTCATATCCATGATCTGCATGGTCTCTGGTTTGTCTTTTACCTAGGCAGGTGAGTCCAACAGCCTTGTCAGGTGAGCAGGTGTTTCTAGTTGAGTCTGAGGTTCTACAGTCCTGGAGAACAGACTCACTGCCTTCACACTGGAACTCTTTGGTCCACATTGGAGCCTTCACTTTTCCTCCATAGAGCGCCCCCTGGAGGAGTGAAGGATCCCCACAGCCAAGCTCCCAACAGACTACCTCTGCATCCTGCTGGTCAAAGTCACCTTCACACACTGAGACCCACGACTGATCAGACTTCACCTCCACTCTGCCTGAACACAAACTGGTCCCATTCACCAACCTCACTGACTCTGGAGAGAGAGCGAGAGAGAAAGAGAGAGAGAGAGAGAGAGAGAGAGAGAGAGAGAGAGACGAGAGAGAGAGAGAGAGATAGAGAGAGAGAGAGAGGGAGAGAGAGAGAGATTCACTCAGTAGCAGTACAGTACACAAATCAGGCGATTAATCACAATTTGAAATTGTAATCTTTCGACAGCACTAATACATACAGTATGTACAGTACATACATATAGCATTTTAATAAGTGGCTGTGAAGGTTACCGTAATTTTTGTTTTACCTGAACAGATGACCTCCAGTGCATAGTAAGTATGGGACATATGCTTCTCAAAAGACTGCTTTTTTATACAATCCCTCAGTGAAGACTCTGTCCCATTACACAAAGACGTAATTTCCCATACAGGATATTGTGAACCAGATTTCCATTTTAATGAAACAGCAGAGCCACAGTCAAGCTGTCTACACAATACAGCTGATGACTTAAGGTTCCAGCGGTAATCATCTGCTAGTCTCCACTCTCCCTGGTGTTTTATTTCTAGTCTACCAGAACAGTGACTGGTTCCTCCCACCAACCTGACTTCATTCTCTGTACAGAGAGAAGAAGGTAAACGGTTAAAACAGTAATTAATCAAGCAATTCAATTCAATTCAATTCAATTAATTAATCATGAAATGAGAACCCACAACAAAGCTATAGTTTATTCTACCTGAGCAAGTGAGTCCAACAGCCTTGTCAGGTGAACAGGTGTTTCTAGTTGAGTCTGAGGTTCTACAGTCCAGGAGAACAGACTCACTGCCTTCACACTGGAACTCTTTGGTCCACATTGGAGCCTTCCATTCTCCATAGAGCGCCCCCTGGAGGACTGAAGGAGCCCCACATCCAAGCTCCCTACAGACCACCTCTGCATCCCCTTGGTCAAAGTCACCTTCACACACTGAGACCCACGACTGATCAGACTTCACCTCCACTCTTCCTGAACACAAACTGGTCCCATTCACCAACCTCACTGACTCTGGGGGGGGGGGGGGTACATAAGAGAGAGAGTTTAAAAGTACATAAGAAAAGTACATCATATGATCATCATCATTGACATATAAAGGTATAGACGCTCTGGGGCGTCTGTAAAAAAGTCCAAGCGTTTTTTTAAGGCAAGCTTCTAAAGTTCAGAAGCACACTTCTGTGTGTGTCACAGAAACCGAAGTTCGGTAAGCCAATCAGAGGCAGGTGGGGGCCGGGCTGTGATTGGCCAGTAGTCACTTTGAGTGGACACTTCCACCTTGCCTTTTTTACAGGTTGCGCCAATGAACTGCAGCAGCGAATGAGGTGTCCATAGCTTTTTTCATATGTGGTCATTATCAGTCAACAACCCTAACAGCCTCCGGTAGTTCCAACAGACGTAAGACCAGATACCATCATCTCTGTCATCACACAGAGACATAAGCACAGAGTATACATATATACACTGATATACTAAATACCGTGATTAATCCCGTAACAGTACTTCATTTGCAGACAGACAGACAGACAGACAGACAGACAGACAGACAGACAGACAGACAGACAGACAGACACTGTAAAGTGTAATGGCATTGCCAGATGTCAGATGTGTTACCTGAACAGATCACGTCCAGTCTATCATTACTGTCACGGTAACTAGAGTCCATTGTGCCACACTCTGTCAGCAAAGACTCAGTCCCATCACAAGGAGATTTATCCATGCGCCATACTGGTTGTTTTTTCCCAGCAGTATGTGTTTGTGTTGAAACAGCAGAGCCACAGTCCAGCTGTCTACACACTATGTTCGATGCCTCCATGTTCCAATAGTAACTAACTACTCGCCTCCACTCTCGTTGCTTTTTCATCTGCAGTGTTCCAGAACAGTGACTGCTTCCACCCACCAACCTGACATCATCAGACTCTGTACAGAGACAGTATAGTAAAAAAGAAGAAGAACAATACATTAAGAAATAAATGCCTATAGTTTGGTCTTTTACCTGAGCAGGTGAGTCCAATTGCCTTGTCAGATGAGCAGGTGTTTCTAGTTGAGTCTGAGGTTCCACAGTCCATGAGAACAGACTCACTGCCTCCACACTGGAACTCTTTGGTCCACATTGGAGCCTTCGCTTCTCCATACAGCGACCCCTGGAGGACTGAAGGAGGCCCACAGCCAAGCTCCCTACAGACCACCTCTGCATCCTGCTGGTCAAAGTCACCTTCACACACTGAGAGCCACGACTGATCAGACTTCACCTCCACTCTGCCTGAACAAAAACTGGTCCCATTCACCAACCTCACTGACTCTGGAGAGAGAGAGAGAGAGAGAGACGTTGTGTGCTTGTAGATCTGCTGTTATCACTACTTTTGTGCGATGGCCTTGTATGATGAAGCAGGGCTTTGCTTTGCGAAAAAATGTATACATTTGAAACTTGGAGATACAAGGTTTCTGCCCGACAGTGACAATTTACTTTGTTGGCCACCCAGACCCCAAAATGGAACGAAGGCCGTCATTTTATTATTTTTTTTTCCCAATGGCCAGCCTGGACCGGCCGGGAATGGACCGCCATTCGGGAGTTGTCCCGCTTTTCCCAATGGCCAGCACATCCCTGTCTGGGTGGTTTAAAAGGCTATCTAAAATAATTAAGAGTGGCAGCCGACCTGGCATTTTGTAAATACTGTATATTGCATCGGGGACAATCGAGTGCAATGTCATTTGGAAGCACGCACGACTGTAGGCAACTTACTTTACTGCATGTAATTGCGGGTATAGACGAGCGGGCGACAGGTACATTTTTTTAGACGGGCGGGAGGATCTGGTTTTGATTTTTACATAATTACGGGTAACAGGTCGTTTCGCGGATCTGATTAATGACGGCCGGGGCGGACGCGGGTTGTCAAAATCGGACGTGTGCAGGACTCTGATCCCAAGTATCCTACTTCATGCTATACATGCTATCTCAGGGTGTCATAATTTAAATTAGATAGTTCCCTTCTCTGCCATCAGGTGTCTTGGGTTTACAGTCACATTTACAGTCAAATCATTGGTAAACCCTGTTATAGATACAAAGAGATGATAGATGAAACAAGAGTGTAATGATTACTGTCATTGTTGAAGTAATTGTGTTACCTGAACAGATCACGCTCACTGTGTCAATATCACTCCATACATCACTCCACACATCTTGTTTTTTGGAACCATAAATCCTTTCCATTGAAACAGCAGAGCCACAGTCCAGCTGTCTACAAACTGCAGTTGTATTTTCAGATACATCACCAGGTACTGCAGGTCTCCACTTTCCCTGCTGTTTCATCTCCAGTCTACCCATACAGTGACTGTTTCCTCCCACCAACCTAACATCACCAGACTCTGTAATGAATTAAGAGATTAAGCACAAAAAAAGGGAGAGATTAAAAAAAGAAAATAGATAGATTTGATCGATCCTATACTGTATATTATAGATCTCAGCATCAGGATCCATATACAGTAGGATTCACCGGACTACTCTGTGATATCAGTCATGTTTGACATGTGATGTATTCCATATTTGGTCAAAATCCAAGCCACTGACTTTCATTATAAAATAAATGTATTTTAATTATGTAAATCAAAGTACAAAACATCTTGTAGAGAGGCAGATATACAGAGACACTAAATTAGCCTGCAGCCAGTGTTCACAACAAATTTAGTGCTGCAGGTGTTTGAGATTATCTCCAGACAAACACAGGAACAAAGAGACCCCATTTTACACAACTAGTCTCCGACAAAATAATAAACCAAGTGTAAGTGTAATTTGTTTTTAACCTGAGCAGGTGAGTCCAACAGCATTGTCAGGTGAGCAGGTGTTTCTAGTTGAGTCTGAGGTTCCACAGTCCATGAGAACAGACTCACTGCCTTCACACTTAAACTCTTTGTTCCACATTGGAGCCTTCCCTTTTCCATAGAGCGCCCCCTGGAGGACTGAAGGAGGCCCACAGCCAAGCTCCCTACAGACCACCTCTGCATCCTGCTGGTCAAAGTCACCTTCACACACTGAGAGCCACGACTGATCAGACTTCACCTCCACTCTGCCTGAACACAAACTGACAGAAAAGAAAAGGTGTTCAAGAAAGCACAACAACTTCTCTACTTTCTCATAAAACTGAAGAAGTCCTAAGAGCTTTCTACAGAGGCACCACAGAGAGCATTCTGACTGGATGCTTCAATGCCTGGTACGGCAGCTGCACCGACCTCAAGTACAGTACTACTGGAACTACTGGAAAAAATGCTGTTGGCGTATACAATATGCCAAACTTTATGCACCTGTACATTTGAGGATGCTCTTTTATTTTTCTCTTTGCTCTTTTGCCTTTGCGCTCTTTCTTTTCTAAAATCTTTTCTCTTTATTATTATTATTATCCTTTTAGATTTTTCTTCCTGTTATATTGTTTGCTGTTATTATATATACCACTGCATTGTCTGAAGGATGCCAAACAAAAACATGTTTTACTCTCATGTTCAGAAGACATAACAATAAAATACAACCTTGGAACTTGAACCTGGAACCTTGAACTGGTCCATTCCACCAACCTCACAGACTCTGGAGAGGAAGAGAGATCAAGTTATTCCCAGTGTTATGGTGATGACAACTTGTCACGAAGCAACACCTCGCAAATCAGTTCATCACAAAGCAATGTGTCGACCAGGGTGTTAACATTTTGGTACAGTACATAGCATTAGCCAGGGTATGGTTGCATGACTCTCTCTCACTATCCTTCCCTCTTCCTCCCCTCCCCCTTCCTCCCCTCCCCGCTCCTCCCCTCTCCTCTCCTCTCCTCTCCTCTCCTCTCCTCTCCCTCCCTCCCTCCCGCAGGTTGACCAATGATTCGTGGGTCGGCATCAAAGTGTCCTTGGGCAAGACACTGAACCCCACGTTGCCTCCAATGAGTCGGTCAATGTTAGCTTGCCACCATTGGTGTGAAAATGTTTGAAGTGAGGACGCTGGCGTTGAACGTTCGCCGCTTCATTTCTCAATGTATGAATGAATGAACCATTGTAAAGCGCTTTGAGCAATTAAAAAAAAAGCGCTATAAAAATGTAATTCATTAAGACATCACGGATCTCCATACATGGGCACGAAGGGACACAGACAGGAACACAGATACCGAGATTTGTGAATGTATAGATATTTCTGGACAACCGCTCTCACTTGGCACATGATTCCCTCGCGTCCTAGGTGATATGCATAGCAAGTTTGAAGTCGATCGGTCAATCTTTTCACAAGATACCCAGGGGGCAAAGGAAGGTGTGCTGCATTTGCCCAGACATAAAAGGTTGTCCACCAGAAATATTATCTATGACCCAGTAGGATCACAACCTATATGGACAACCCGGTCAATTTGTACGGAAAAGTTCCAATATGGCCGCCTCAATATTAGCCCCTATTAGTTTTAATGGGGAGTGAATAGGGAACATTTTTAAACTGAGGGATATTTCCACGAAACTTCACAGGTTGATCAATGGTATACATATGAAAATTTTTTGTATTGCAAGTTTCCATGAAATCCAATATGGCCGCCACAATATGGCCGCCATAATGTAAGGACCCAGAAAATAGGTTTTGCCTCTAACTTCTGAACCAGATGCGCTAGAAACGCAAACTTGGTGTCTATTTCATGGTGTCTGACCATGGGAGACTCAATGGAATAGCTAATTTTATTATTGGGTGTGTCTGGACCTTTATTGTGCATATTTGCAAGATGGTGGACTCCCAAAATAGAGCTTTAACATAATTTCTACCATGATTGTTGACTGCTTTTGCAAATACAAGCAATATGAATCCATTTGCTAAGATTTATGGCACAGAAGGGACTTATACCTGTATTATTCTTGAGTTTGCATGTTGTCAAAATGGCTGTAAACGAGATATTATATTTCCTGTCCGATTCTACTGTATGTAGTTGTAGCAATGACTTCAGATAAAATCAGAGACCAAAACAATGTATCTTAGAAATTATTTAAAACATTAATAAAAAAGAGAGAGATTATCTCAATGAAATGAATGCAACTGCCTTTTTGGGTCTTTCACACATAGACATGCACATGCTTTCCAACAACTTCAGCTTCAGGGAAATTATAATGAACACATGATTAAAACAGGCTGCATTATAATGCAAATAATTGCTAGTCACTATCACTGTCATGTGTACCTATCCTGCTGCATCTTGTCTCCAGTCCTTGGCAACGACACCCGAAGTAGCATGCAATTCCCTTCTTCGCACATGAACAGTTTTTCTGGCAGCCTTTGATACAGCTACATGATATTGCCTTGTCCATTGATATAGGCCAGGCTGACTCTGTAGATGGACAGGGGACTGCCTTCCCATGGCGGCAGCATGATATAGGCATCTATATCATGCTGCCACCCACCTCCTAGACCTTCCAGAGCTGTGGGTGAGAACAGAGCAGGATGCATATCTTCCTATCCATCACATGGTCTCAGCCCTTGGACTCGCACAGTGTCGTGCCCTGCCCTTTATTCACAGCCTGAGTGGCAGAGATACCACCAGCTATCCCTTTTTCACTGGAAAGAAGGCATGGTTCAAGACCAGCATGGGTCTAGATCTCCCTGCACTTCAGGAGTTTGGTGAAAATTCCTCTTATTCCCTCTCAGAGGATGTCAAGAATCAGGCTAGAGACCTCACGATAGCTGTATATGCATCAAAAGCTGACCATTCGGAGGACTTTGACCTGGCAAAGCTGAGAGTGTACAAGTTCCTAAATAACCGATCAACCCTGTTGAAGCTGCTGCCACCTACAGAAAATGCCTTTGGCCTGCACCTGAAAAGAGCTGCTCTTGCAGCCATAATAGATAAAACTGCACACATCGCGAAGCCAGACATCCCTTGCTTCACTGAATATGGATGGTCTCTCAGTGATGGGAAGGCAGTCCCCTGTCCATCTACAGAGCCAGCCTGGCCTATATCAATGGACAAGGCAATATCATGTAGCTGTATCAAAGACTGCCAGAAAAACTGTTCATGTGCCATCCATCCATCCATCCATCTTCAACCGCTTATCCGGAATCGGGTCGCGGGGGTAACGGTTCCAACTGAGACTTCCAGATTTCCTTATCCTGCGTAACTTCCTCCACTCCCTCTGGGAGTATACCGAGGCGTTCCCAGGCCAGTCTGGAGATATAATCCTTCCATCTGGTCTTAGGTCTGCCACGGGGTCTCCTCCCAGTGGGACGTGCATCGAGGACCTTCCTAGGAAGGCGCTCGGGGGGCATCCGTACTAGATGCCCGAACCACCTAAGCTGACTCCTTTCCAAGTGAAGGAGCAGCGGTTCTACTCCAAGTCTCTCTCGGGTGATTGAACTTCATGTGCGAAGAAGGGAATTGCATGCTACTTGGGGTGTCGTTGCCAAGGACTGGAGACGATGCAGCAGGATAGGTACACGACAGTGATAGTGACTATTATAATGCAGCCTGTTTTAATCATGTGTTCATTATAATTTCCCTGAAGCTGAAGTTGTTGGAAAGCATGTGCATGTCTGTGTGAAAGACCCAAAAAGGCAGTTGCATTCATTTCATTGAGATAATCTCTCTCTTTTTTTATTAATTTTTTAAATAAAAAAATAATTTCTAAGATACATTGTTTTGGTCTCTGATTTTATCTGAAGTCATTGCTACAACTACATACAGTAGAATCGGACAGGAAATATAATATCTCGTTTACAGCCATTTTGACAACATGCAAACTCAAGAATAATACAGGTATAAGTCCCTTCTGTGCCATAAATCTTAGCAAATGGATTCATATTGCTTGTATTTGCAAAAGCAGTCAACAATCATGGTAGAAATTATGTTAAAGCTCTATTTTGGGAATCCACCATCTTGCAAATATGCACAATAAAGGTCCAGACACACCCAATAATAAAATTAGCTGTTCCATTGAGTCTCCCATGGTCAGACACCATGAAATAGACACCAAGTTTGCGTTTCTAGCGCATCTGGTTCAGAAGTTAGAGGCAAAACCTATTTTCTGGGTCCTTACATTATGGCGGCCATATTGTGGCGGCCATATTGGATTTCATGGAAACTTGCAATACAAAAAATGTTCATATGTATACCATTGATCAACCTGTGAAGTTTCGTGGAAATATCCCTCAGTTTAAAAAATTTCCCTATTCACCTCCCATTAAAACTAATAGGGGCTAATATTGAGGCGGCCATATTGGAACTTTTCCGTACAAATTGACCGGGTTGTCCATATAGGTTGTGATCCTACTGGGTCATAGATAATATTTCTGGTGGACAACCTTTTATGTCGGGGCAAATGCAGGTTTCCTAAAAAAAAGCTGGTTTGCCCCCTGGGTAAGATGTCCCACGCAAATCAACAGGGTTTTCGCCCGCAATATTCTCCAGAGGTATGTCCACGGTATAGGCTATTCCTTCCCGGTAAATTAGGTTAGGGTTAGGTTTTAGGGTTAGGTTTAGGCATAGTTTTACTGAGGTTAGGGTTAGGTTTAGGCATAGTGGTTAACATTCACCAGCAACGGCAGGTTGGCATTTCATCAGGTTAACATTCACCCGTGTCGAAAAGATGGGACATCGAACAGAACCATCTTTCCCACCTTCAACAGACTTACATGATGTTTAATTTGACCTGATGATCACATCAGAATATGTATGTCACTGATTGATTAGTGATTGTATATTTCTGCTGTTTATAGCGGAGGCTCAAGTCAGAGATCTGTTGTCTCATTCATTTGGTGGTGATGACGGTGGTCTGCACTTTTTATTTGTTAATATAGTCACAGGACTGTTGTTGATTTTACTGTATTAAAAGTACATTAACTGCACCCTGGGCAAGATATGACTTCCGCTTGGTTCCAAGATTTCTAACGGAAGTGGCGGAAGTGCTGCGTTTAACGGAAGTTACGTCATGCTGTTTATATTCCCCAGCGAAACAAAGAAAAATAGATTGTAGCTCTTAACTCGTTCTTAATAGGTGTAACCCCACCTCCTAGCTCTGCCTCATATCTTGACCAGGCGTTTTTCTTTACAGATGAGGCTGCAGTAACTGTATCTGAGTGTGCATGTATGTGATTATGTGGTGATCTTGGTTAGATCAAGTTAGAATTCCTGGACTTTGTTTCCTGAACTATTAACATGTTTTTGCGTTGTTGTAAAACTATGCAGCACGGTCTTCTTTTTTTGTGTGTGAAAAGTAGTTCATATTGTGATACAGAAGTTATCAGTAGTTGACAATTACAGTGTGAATGTCACCTAAGCCAGGTCGTGTTTTGATTCAGTGCAATGGTAAAGGTTACAGAAATAGTGCATTGAATTAACTGCTAAAATGAGCTGGTTAAGCTTGACCATTTAACATGTAGCAAAGCTAAGCTCCCAGTTTCCTGACAGCTTAGCTTTCTCAGTCACCGTCAATAAAAGTGAATGCCCAGAGAATGACAGCATTTGCATCTACTTATAATAAACTTTATTTTCATAGATATAGACTGACAATAGACTGTCAGAAAGGTGAAATATATGGAGAGATAGATAGATGAAACAAGAGATTGACATTGTTTAAGTCGTTGTTAGTTTTACCTGAACAGATCATCTCCAGTCTTAGGCTAGAGGTTTTATGTTGTGAGGATGTACAACTCCCAAAACAGGAAGGTTTATATTCCCAAAGAGGTTGAGATCCGGACACAGAACTCATTTCTGATGAAACGGCAGAGCCACAGTCCAGCTGTCTACACAGTGCTGATGGATTAAACCAACGATCCAACCAAGACTGACCATCTGCTGGTCTCCACTCTCGTTTGTGTTTTATCTGCAGTGTACCAGAACAGTGACTGGTCCCTCCCACCAACCTGACATCATCAGATTCTGTACAGAGATAAGACAGTAAGTCATACGAAAATGCAAACTATAAAACAATCCAAACCAAAAGTATAGTTTGTCATTTACCTGAGCATTCGAGTCCAACAGCCTTGTCAGGTGAGCAGGTGTTTCTGGCTGAGTCTGAGGTTTTACAATCCAGGAGAACAGACTCGTTGCCTTCACACTGGAACTCTTTGGTCCACACTGGAGCCAATTCCCTTCTCCATAGAATCCCTCTTGGAGTATTGAAGGAGCACCACATCCAAGCTCCCTACAGACCACCTTTGCATCCTGCTGGTCAAAGTCACCTTTGCACACTGAGACCCACGACTGATCAGACTTCACCTCCACTCTGCCTGAACACAAACTACGCCCATTCACTAACCTCACAGATTCTGGAGAGAGAGAGAGAGAGAGAGAGAGAGAGAGAGAGAGAGAGAGAGAGAGAGAGAGAGAGAGAGAAGAGTATGAAGAAGAAGAAGAAGAAGAAGAAGAAGAAGAAGACGAAGACGAAGAAGAAGAAGAAGAAGAAGAAAAGGAATCTGAGGATGTGCCTTGAAGGAAAGCCAACTGTCCGGGACCTCACACTGGTCCCATCATCATTGTCATTATCCTCACCATCACGGCAGGCAGACAGACAAGACAGACAGACAGACAGACAGACAGACAGACAGACAGACAGACAGACAGACAGACAGACAGACAGACAGACAGACAGACATGACATGACATGACATATAGAATAAGAAGCATTATTACTGTCATTGTTGAACAATTTTTCTTTCTTTTTTCTTTTTTACCTAAACAGACCACACCCACTGTTACATTGGAAGTTGAAGATGGGATCTTTCCACACTGAGTCAGTGAAAAGTCAGTCCCAACACAGGAGGGTCTAAAGCTCCACACAGGTTGAGATGTGGAGCCATAATGCCTTTCTGATGAAAAAGCAGAGCCACAGTCCAGCTGTCTGCACACTACTGATGATGAATCCTTGTTCCAATTACTGTCATCTGCTGGTCTCCACTCTCTTTGGTGTTTAATCTCCAGTGTGCCAGTACAGTGACTGGTTCCTCCCACCAACCTGACATAATCAGACTCTGTACAGAGACAACAGGTAACAGACAGTAAACACATATTAATTTGTAAACATAACACAATAATAATCAAAACCTCTCTCTCTCTCTCTCTCTCTCTCTCTCTCTCTCTCTCTCTCTCTCTCTCTCTCTCTCTCTCTCTCTCTCTCTCTCTCTCTCTCTCACACACACACACACACACACACACACACAAACACAAACACACACACACACACACACACACACACACACATATTGATATTGGCCTATAAATTGTTAACCTGAGCAGGTGAGTCCAACAGCCTTGTCAGGTGAGCAGGTGTTTCTAGTTGAGTCTGAGGTTCTACAGTCCAGGAGAACATTCTCACTGCCTTCACACAGGAACTCTCTGGTCCACATTGGAGCCTTCGCTTCCCCATAGAGTGCCCCCTGGAGGACTGTAGGATCTGCACAGTCAAGCTCCCTACAGACCACCTCTGCATCCCGTTGGTCAAAGTCACCTTCACACACTGAGACCCACGACTGATCAGACTTCACCTCCACTCTGCCTGAACACCAACTGGTCCCATTCACCAGCCTCACTGACTCTGGAGAGAGAGAGAGAGAGAGAGAGAGAGAGAGAGAGAGAGAGAGAGAGAGAGAGAGAGAGAGAGATGCCTTTTTACACCTTTTTTATAGAACACACATGCAGAGCACACTCCATCTCGTTGGGATACATTTCGACAAAATGTGTCCCTATTTTCGGGGGATGAGGAGTCACGCGTTGTAATGCACATGGGCTTAAAGGGATATTTCACCCAAAAAAAAGTCATTTTATCGTCTAATCAGGCTTTTGGGAACACCTTGAACAGTTTTTCTTTTTTTTTAAATTGGCTTCATTCAGTATTTCGATATTTTATGTAAATGTTGTCAGGCCCTCCCCATCCAGGGCCCCTCCATATACACACCCATTGTAACTTCAAACTCCATTTTAACCATGATAGATTCATTAACACATTGGGAACCCTGGATTATTCAAGATTTATTTGGCTGTCGCCATGGAAAGAGAAAATGTAATCCGAGTATGTCCTGTTTATTTTCACTCAGAACAGATAAATAACAATTACGGGCATCAATGCTTTTGTAACAGCCAGTAGAGAAGGCTGCGTTTTAAACATGTGTGCGTGATTTACGAGATTGGCGCGTTGGCACGTCGTTTACCTCCTAGTTAAAAACACCCGTTATTTTTTGTGGTGACACAAAATACCCTCCTAAAACGTGAGCTGGCCGTGTTTTTTTTTCGATTACATTGTTCTGTTATTTTTAATAAATCTTCATAGTATTTTTTTTTCCTCCATTTTCCCAAATAATTATGAATGCAAGCGAACAGGCTCCGGAAGTCTTGCGAAACGAGATTTCAATTCATGGCAGTTTTTACAGCAATAATGGTTGACCTGGATATAAACAGACAATTATACAGACTCTAGGCATTACATGCTACTGGCACGTAGTGAACATTTTTGTTTCTAGTGAGATAAAACATCTTGATTAACGCGGGCCTGTATGGAGCGGAGCCATGGTCGGGTCGGACATGCGATCAAAAATGGAATAAATTGCTGCTTTGGACCAAACAACTGCTGGATCGCCCTGGAACCTTCCAAAAACATAATTTTTAATTATTTTTCTTTTTTTTAAGAGCTTTAACAGCACATGCACACTTTGAACCTGTTTCTCATTATCATATCATCATAGACAGACAGACAGACAGACAGACAGACAGACAGACAGACTCAGAGACATACAGTAGTTGTGTTACCCGCACAGATCAATTTCCATCTAGGCATGGAATGTTCAGATTGCATTGTTCCACACTCTATCAGTGAAGACTCTGAACCAACACAGGAAGATAGAATCCTCCATACAGGAGTACTATAGTCTACTCTCCCGTAAGTCGTTTCTGCTGAAACAGCATTTCCACAATCCAGTTGTCTACAGACTACAGCTGATAACTGCCGGTTCCATTTAGACATGCCATTCACTGGTCTCCACTCTCCCTGGTGTTTCATCTCCAGTATACCATTACAGTGACTGGTTCCTCCCACCAACCTGACACCATCAGACTCTGTAAGAGACAAAAGAGTAAGAAGGAAAAAAAAATGTAAAGGTAATATTACTTCAATATGTATGCAAACAAAACCTAGTGTTTGTGTTTTACCTGAGCAGGTGAGTCCAACAGCCTTGTCAGGTGAGCAGGTGTTTCTAGTTGAGTCTGAGGATCGACAGTCCAGGATAACGGACTCACTGCCTTCACACTGGAGCTCTTTGGTCCACAATGGAGCCTGCCCTTCTCCATAGAGCGCCCCCTGGAGGAGTGAAGGGGCCCCACAGCCAAGCTCCCTACAGACCACCTCTGCATCCTGCTGGTCAAAGTCACCTTCACACACTGAGACCCACGACTGATCAGACTTCACCTCCACTCTGCCTGAACATGAACTAGACCCATTCACCAACCTCACAGACTCTGAGAGAGAGAGAGAGAGAGAGAGAGAGAGAGAGAGAGAGAGAGAGAGAGAGAGACAGACAGACAGACAGACAGACAGACAGACAGACAGACATATAGACAGAGTCAGAGAGAGACAGCTGGGCCGAAGGACACCCTTGTTTAACCAGCTTATACCGACAATAAACCTCTCTGACAGGGAAGAGATGGACCTTCCGAGACCGAGCCTCAAGGCCTGGGGAGCTACCTAGGCTATATCAGTTGGACTATATCCTAGTGAGGCAAAAGTGGAGGAATTCCATCCTGAACGCTGAGCCATACAGCACGTTCAGCTCTGTAGGCTCTGATCACCGTGTGGTCTCCATGAGGGTGCGACTGAGCCTCAGGGTCCCCAAGCCAAGCCCCAAGATTCGGCATGACTGGAAGGCACTCACGACCAATCCGGGCCTCCAAACCAGGTACACGGAGGAAGTCAGGAAGCGCTTTCGGCAGCTGGATAGGGGAGAAGAGCCCAGCCGTGAATATGGGAGATTCATCACAGCGAATGAGGAGGCGACCAGACTGTGCGTGTCAGTGCTGAACAGAGTAAGAGCACCACCACGGTCCAGACACCCGAAGGTTGTAGCAGCACGAGGCAGGATGGAGGAAGCACGACTCAACTTTGAGCGTGAACCAACAGAGGAGGGTCGCGAGACACTGAACGAAGCCAAACAGTCTCTCTTCAGCACCTACGACACCATCAAAGGGGAGGAAGTGATGGAAAGTGTGCGAAGAGTGCAGGCAGCGCAAGGTGAAAGGCAATACGGGGAGGCCTGGAAGGTAATAAATGAGATGACAGGGCGGAAGAGGGCCAAGGAGGGCCAGGTGGAGGGACACAGCCCAGAGGAGAGGGTGGCAACATGGTTCGACCACTTCCAGAGGCTCCTGGGAACATCAGTGGAAGAGGGAGAGGAGGAAAATATACCGACAGTCCTCCAGGGCCTGAACATCGACGATGGACCCTTCACAACCAGCGAGCTCGCCAGGGCAAAATCCACCCTGAGAGAGGGAAAAAGTGCTGGGCCTGATGGCATACCCCCAGAGGTCTTGAAGAACTGCGACCTAGACAACCTCATCCTAGACTTTTGCAACAATGCTCTACAGCACAACAAGCAACCTGAAATATGGTCTCTGTCTAACATCATCCCGGTGCCTAAAGCTGGAGACCTCTCAAAGCCAGACAACTACAGAGGCATCAGCCTGACATGTATCACTGCTAAGGTCTTCAACCGAATGATACTGAACAGGATACGGCATGCCATCGACCCTCACCTGAGAGAGAACCAAAATGGTTTTCGAGAGGAGAGAACAACCGTAGCACAGATCCTGGCATTAAGGAGATTAATAGAGGAGGTGAAAAAGGACAACCTAGCAGCTGTACTGTGCTTCATTGACTTCAAAAAAGCTTTTGATTCTATCCACAGAAGCAAGATGGTGAAGATCCTTGAGGCCTACAATGTCCCTCCCAACATTCTCCGGGCTATCGAGACCATGTACGCAAAAACAAGGGCCAAAGTGGTGACCCCGGATGGCAGCAGTGAGGTGTTTGACATCCGAGCTGGTGTAATGCAAGGAGACACCCTAGCCCCCTACCTCTTCATCATAGTTCTAGATTATGCGCTCAGGAAAGCCATAGGGGGACGAGAACAAGAGCTTGGCTTCACGCTAACACCAAGGAGGTCAAGGCGGCATCCCGCAGTAGTTCTGACAGACCTGGACTATGCGGACGACATCAGCCTGCTCTCCGACAGCATGGAACAAGCACAAGAACTCCTGAACAGGGTGGAGATAGAGTGTGCCAAAGTTGGTCTCAGGCTAAATGCTAAGAAAACTGAGGTTATCACCTATAACCTACCTGATCACTCACCTCTGACAACAACAGAAGGAGCTGTGTTGAAGGAAGTCAAGGACTTCAAGTACCTGGGCGCATGGGTCGACTCAACTGAGAAAGACCTTAAAGTAAGGAAGGCACTCGCGTGGAGGGCCCTGAACGGCATGAACAGTGTATGGAACTCTAACCTCCCCCGCCAAATCAAACTTAGCTTCTTCTTTGCAACGGTGGAGTCTGTTCTCCTCTATGGCAGTGAATGCTGGACCCTGAAGCCAACCCTGCAGAAGTCTCTAGACGGGTGCTACACTAGAATGTTGCGTGCAGTACTCAACATCAACAGGAGTGCACATGTTACCAACAGGAGCCTGTATGAGGGAATACCAAAGGTAAGCGAGAAAATTGCCACCAGAAGAATGAGACTAGCAGGACACTGCCAAAGACACCAGGAGCTTCCAGCCAGCAAATTGGTACTGTGGGAGCCAACACATGGGCACCGGTCGCGAGGACGTCCCACAAAAACATACGTGGACGTACTCAAGGAAGACGTAGGGACACAGAACACCAATGAGCTGGCCAGATGTATGGAGAACCGAGATGACTGGAAACAACGATGGAGGGCTCGTCTGAGGACGACCTAGATAGACCATTGTACTAGGTTTTCAAATCTTTGTGAACATTGCATTACTTTGACTATATGTTTTAAACCTGAGTTTTTCCCGATGTCTCTGAGTGTCACGCCTGACTTTCCGAGTTATTAATTAAATATCATATTTATAAAATGTATATATCTAGAAATAAATTAAAGTATGTCCGGTCTGGGCCAGATCTGCATTGGCAAATTATCTGTGTGCAGATCCTGTAGTGTAGTAGATCCTTGCAGCATTTCATTGTTGCTTGATGAAGGCTATACAAGCAGAGTTGAGTTGAAAAGCCAACATTGGCACTGAGGAGGGTGCACACTGGCACACTGGCAGAAGTGTGGGAGAGAATATTTGTATTTTCAAATCAAATATTGTTTTTAACGTTTTCAATTAAGTCAACTAATTTGCAGCAAATTACATCCTGCACATAATTCTACATTCATTACAATTCTGAACTTTGACTGGGGAGGGTGTCAGGGAGATATGTGGGTCTAATGATCGTTATAACAATGCCTTGTCAATCAAAGTCATTTCATGTCGGAATTGTTGATGGGGTGGGGGCGGGTTTCAATCCCGAAACATCCCCATTCCGAAACAAGGTTAGCATTCACCAGTGCCGGCAGGTTAGTATTTCACCAGGTTAGCATTCACCAGCGTTATGAGTTTAGGGTTAAGGTTAGGTTTAGGTGGTCGGAATAGCAATGTTTCGGAGTGCCGATGTGTAACCGATGGGGTGTCATTAAAATGTATGTTGACATGGCACACTGACTATCTAGAAAATAAAAACATGGCACTTCATTTCAAAAGGGTTGCTGACCTGCTCTACATAAACCACTGTTGAGACCAGATTACAGACAGACAGACGTGTTGGGACGGGACGGGACAGGACAAATGGACCGATATAAAAAGATAGTTGAAGTCGTTGTTTTTGTTACCTGAACAGATCACCTCCAGAATGTCCCATACATATTTCTCAGACTCCATTATTCCACATTCCCTCAGTGAAGCCTCAGACCCATCACAGGAAGATGTAATCTTCCATACCGTTTTTACCGGTCCGTAGCGGCTAGGAAGAAAGATGAGGAGGCATTATTCAGTTTGCTTTCAAATGAGCCCAGGTATGTTCCTTTGCTGCAGCTAAGGAGGTTGAAGATGCCAGAAAAAACAAAAACAAAAACGTAACAGATAACTCACAAGCTAATAAGATCTTAACTTTTAAATTTTTATTTTTTTAAACAGGGTTCATATTTTAGATTGTAATTAGAGAAAAGAAAAGATAAATGTTGGAATATTTTCATTTACTGCTTTCTATCGTTTTAGCGATTTTGATTTCAGTAGGTGGTGGCTATGCGCGTGCTAAATTTGTCTTAGAAACAATAAGCTGGCAATTTCTTTATTACTATTTACAGTAACATTACTAGCCCCCATGAGTCACATCTGCTCATGAGAGATTGTGGTGCGTCTTGGGAATATGCTGATTGTGTCTAAAAATACATATTTAGCCAGACATCCCAAGTATCCCGGAAGTTGCAGGAGTCTCGCGTAAATAAGTGTCGCTCCCGGACGTTTGCGAAATGCACTAAAACTCCCGGAAATCCCGGCTGCTCCCGTAAATGCCTGCCATATCCGGTTGGATCCGGTGATCCGGTCTAGAAATCGGATCTGCAACCCGTGATGCGTTCTCATTTGTCGGCAAACTGTCAATCTGGCAAATGAATGACTGTCATTCGCTGTGGCAGATGTGGGCGTCTAAAAGTGACCAACCACTGGTCTCAGAAGCAGAGGGTTCTCAAGCATGAAGGATATAATCAGCTCGTAAAAGTAAACAGACTGGTTTTGACAAGTCCTGCTTAATATGAATGAAATAAAAGTACTTTACAACTGTCGGTTCTTTTTTGCTGGACATATTCTACAACTGGACATACAGTATAGCTGCGTCAGCCTGTGCGACGCGCGGCAGCCTGCCGTGTGTCTCGCGGTGAGAGTGACAGAACTTTCTCCCAAATAGGTAAGAAAGACATCATGCTATAAATTAACCCGATTATATTAGGCCTAAAATGGTTCCGCCACCGTGCAGAACCATTTTTAACTAAAAAAATGCATTTTTTCGTGCACGTGCACATGGGACCTCCCGGAAATGCTGATCTCCAAGTTGAGATGTCTGTATTTAGCACTGGTCTGCATGCCCCCACCCACTGAAATCAAAATTGTTAAAATCGCTAAAACAATAGAAAGCAGTCAATGAAAACATTTTTAACACATCTTTTCTTTTCTCCAATTACAATCTTAATTTTATGAAAACTTTGTTAAAAAAAGTCGTTAAACATAATGCTGTCTCTCTATTTCAGACACAGATGTAATCCTGCTTATTGCATAATGTAATGACCTACACTCCATAACCTTATTTCCCCTTCCCCAGAACAACTTCTTAGTGAATTACCCCCTACGGCTACGATGGACACCTCCGTCAATAAAGGCAACAAGCCAACAACACATAGCGTGAACACATAACCAGCACTACAACAAGTATAGAGAGTATTGCTGCATGTCTGGCTGACATCTCACGGTGGATCACCTCAAGCTGAGCCCAGACAACACAGAGCTTCTCTTCTTCCCAGCTAAGTCCTGCCCTATGCCATATATCCATAGACAATGCCTTGGTGACTTTGTTTCCAACTGCTGAGAACCTTGGTGTGGTCAGCTCTTATTCAAGGCACACAGTGCATCAGTCACCCGATCCTGTAGGTTCACACTATATAACATTCGTAGGATCAGACCCTTCCTCACCCAGGTGTCAGCCCAGCTCCTCACCCAGACATCAGTCATATCAAAACTCGACTCTCCTGGCCTCCCAGCCTCTCCAATTGATCCAAAATTCAGCAGCACGATTGGTCTTCAACCAGCCCAAATTCTCACATGTCTCCCCCATTCTCCGCTCCCTCCACTGGGTCCCAGTTGCAGCCCGCATGGAATACAACACAATGATGCTGGCCTGCAAAGCAGCCGAAGGTATGGCACCTCCATACCTTCAAAGCTTGATAACCCTACAACCCCACCCGACCCGTTCACTCAGATCTGCTGACACGGGGAGGCTGACGGAACCCTCGCTAAAAAAGCAAAAGCAAAAAGAAAACAGGACAGCGATCCACTCTTCCTAGACTCTTTGCCCTCATGGCCCCCTAAGTGTGGAATAAACTCCCTGTGGCACTTAGAAAAGCAGACTCACTCCTTAGCTTCCGCGGTGGTCTAAAGACACACCTCTTCAGACTCCACCTTAGCCCATAGCACTTGCCTACCCTCAATGACCATACATGCTTTTAGTGTCTGCTAAATGCCTAAATTGTAAATACTGTACCTGCGATCGCTGCGACCATGCATCCTTTTTGTTGAAACAGCAGAGCCACAGTTCAGCTGTCTGCACACTACAGCTGATGTCTTCAGGTCCCATTCAGACGCACCACCATACATTCTTATCCACTCTACCTGGTGTTTCATCTCCAGGCTACCAGTACAGTGACTGGTTCCTCCCACCAACCTGATATCATTAGGCTCTGTACAGAGACAAGAGATTAAGCTGTAAAAGCAACATAAACTATTGATGAAATAATAACCAAAGCAAAAAGTGTAGTTTATCTTTTACCTGAACAGATGAGTCCAACAGTCTTGCCAAGCGAGCAGGTGTCTCTAGCTGAGCTCGAGGTTCTACAGTCAAACAGAAGAGACTCATTGCCTTCACACTGGAACTCTTTGGTCCACATTGGAACCTTCACTCCCCCATAGAGCGCCCCCTGGAGGACTGAAGGAGACCCACAGCCAAGCTCCCTACAGACCACCTCTGCATCCTGCTGGTCAAAGTCACCTTCACACACTGAGACCCACGACTGATCAGACTTCACCTCCACTCTGCCTGAACACAAACTGCTCCCATTCACCAACCTCACTGACTCTGGAGGGAGAGAGAGAGAGAGAGAGAGAGAGAGAGAGAGAGAGAGAGAGAGAGAGAGAGAGAGAGAGAGAACTCATTTTACATTTATTTTGTTTGTTTGTTTTATTTTCTTTCAAGCACCTACATTATGTAGCAGTTACATTTATATCATGGGAACGAGGAATGTAACAGAACAGCAGTACCAAATATACATGAGGCCTGTAAGTCATTGTTTATGTTACCTGAACAGATCAACTCCAGTCTGATAGTGGATGTGCTCATTGACTCCATTGTTCTACACTCCCTCAGTGAAGACTCAGACCCATCACAGGAAGATTTAAAACTCCATACGGGTAGATATTGAGATGAATAATGACGACTTAACATTGAAACAGCAGAGCCACAGTCCAGCTGTCTACACACTACAGCTGATGTCCTCAGGTTCCAGTCAGACTGGGGAACCACAGGTCTCCACTCTCCCTGGTGTTTCATCTCCAGTGTGCCAGTACAGTGGCTGGTTCCTCCCACCAACCTGATAGCATCAGACTCTATACAGAGATAAGAGAATAAGTCACGTTATTAGCTATAGGCAACCATACTTTTGTTCTAGGACCACGAATCTTTATGTCACGCAAAGTTTTCTGTTAACCTTTTTGTCAACTAATGCAAACCTGTTTTCATATACGTTTTGTGTGATCCAAACGTCCAATGACTTCAATGGATGTTTTCTATAACCTTTTCTCAAAACCACAAACGTCGATTGAGTAGAATGGACCTTGTCTGTCCCTTTTCTGATTGGACTATTGTGTCCAATCAGACAGGATTGGCCATGCTTCACTTGACACAATATCTAATATAAATGGTGAGACTAAATTCATTTCCCAGTGGTTTCCTGGCGACTCACGTCAGTGCAACCACCTTTCTAGTTTTTCATATCATATAATAGCCCAGGATATTTGTGTGTGTGTGTGTGTGTGCGTGCGTGCGTGCGTGCGTGCGTGCGTGCGTGCGTGCGTGCGTGCGTGCGTGCGCTCCAAATGTTTGAAAGAACTTTGAGATCATAAACTCAAAGCTGATGGGAACAGTTGGGAGGAACTCCAACTGTGTCGAGGGGTACGGAGGGCTTTCATGTATGAAGAGCACAACAACCTGAAGGGTCATAATTATACATATCAAATGTATAATTTGTCTTTAACCTGAGCAGGTGAGTCCAACAGCCCTGTCAGGTGAGCAGGTGTTTCTAGTTGAACTTGATGTTTTGCAATCCAGGAGAACAGACTCATTGCCTTCACACTGGAACTCATTGTTCCACATCTGAGCCTTCACTTCTCCATAGAGCACCCCCTGGAGGTCGGAAGGAGGCCCACAGCCAAGCTCCCTACAGACCACCTCTGCATCCTGCTGGTCAAAGTCACCTTCACACACTGAGAGCCACGACTGATCAGACTTCACCTCCACTCTGCCTGAACAAAAACTGGTCCCATTCACCAACCTCACAGACTCTGGAGAGAGAGAGTGAGAGTGAGAGTGAGAGAGTGAGAGTGAGAGAGTGAGAGAGAGAGAGAGAGAGAGAGAGAGAGAGAGAGAGAGAGAGAGAGTTTCAATTAACTGACATTAAATCAAAACTTCAAAATAAATATCGTTTTTTAGGGAGGTCTAAGGAGTTAACTAAGGAATTAAGTTAGCATGTATTCCAACGGCAAGAAAAATGTTGGAATTAAACAGAGACTACTGTTATTGTGGAATTCATTGTTTGTGTTACCTGAACAGATCAGCTCCAGCCTGATCGTGGAAGTATAATCGCTTCCACGAATTTGTCCACACTCCCTCAACGAAGGCTCAGAACCATCACAGGAAGATGTTATCTGCCATACATGAGATTCAGAACCAAAACTTCTTTCTGTTGAAGCAGCAGAGCCACATCCCAGCTGTCTACACATTACAGCTGATGTATTCTGGTTCCAGCCAGTGGTCAGTGGTCTCAACCTTCCCTCGTGTTTCATCTCCACTGTACCAGCACAGTGACTGGCTCCTCCCACCAACCTGACATCTATATACAGAGACAAGGGTGTGAGGAATAACGAGATGAAACAAAAATCCCAGCGTGCCCAAAATTCATTTGATTTTACCAATTTACGGAGGCTCAGAGTAAAAGTAATCTGAGTAGATGTAATCCGAGTATGTCCTGTTTATGTTTGCGTTAGTATTTTCTTTCACTCATTTGTATACGGCCGGTAGAGAAGGCTGCGTTTTAAACATGAACGTGATTTAAAAGTTAGATTAGGAGCTAAATGCACTTTTGTGAATCTCATAACACTGCTGTCTACGAGGGAACTGGATTTCCCGGTCACGCGATACCCCGTTGGGAATTGGAGTGTTTCTCTTCAGCCGCGGGTGCCTCGTACAGTAAGCTACAGCTTACTGTAGCTTAATGTACAACACGTCAACCGTCTCGTGGGCACCGGGAGACATCAGAGCGATTGATGTGTTGGCGCGCTGTGGGATCCAAATGAGTTGATATTATCATTATAAATCATTAATACAACAACACTATGTTTGTATTTTACCTGAGCAGGTGAGTCCAACAGCCATGTCAGGTAAGCAGGTGTTTTTAGTTGGGCCTGCTCTCCGACAGTCCATGAGAACAGACTCATTGCCTTCACACTGGAACTCTTTCTCCCACATTAGAGCCTTGGCCCCACCATAGAGTGCCCCCTGGAGGACTGAAGGAGCCCCACAGCCAAGCTCCCTACAGACCACCTCTGCTTCCTGCTGGTCAAAGTCACCTTCACACACTGAGACCCACGACTGATCAGACTTCACCTCCACTCTGCCTGAACATGAATTATTACCATTCACCAACCTCACTGACTCTAGAAAGAAAAAGACATACACAAGCAAATATATCATCATCATCGTCGTCATCATCATCATAGACGTCAGACTAATGGCTGTGATTACAAAAGGGCCCCCCCCCCCCCCACATACTGTAGACAGGCATAACATATCAACACATTTTGGCCTAAGTCGGATTTGAAAAAAAGCCTTAAGGGCTATTCCCACTGGGCCAGATAAACAGATACAAAAATAATATCTTTCTCCATTCAAGTGGATGGTAAGATACAGATAAAAAATATTGTTGACAGAATATAGGCTATATATATATATATA
Organism: Nannobrachium achirus; assembly: GCF_963921795.1. Classification (NCBI taxonomy): domain Eukaryota; kingdom Metazoa; phylum Chordata; class Actinopteri; order Myctophiformes; family Myctophidae; genus Nannobrachium; species Nannobrachium achirus. The sequence goes on from NC_137814.1 coordinate 64,049,896, forward strand.
TATATATATATATATATATATATATATATATATATATATATATATATATATATATATATTCATTCTGTCACCGATATTTTGTATCTGTATCTTACCATCCACTTGAATGGAGAAAGATATTTTTTGTATCTGTTTCTGGCCCAGTGGGAATGGGCCTTTAAAGACCTATGTCCAATTTGAAAATTAGCTTTTCTTTTTTTTTATGTATTACTCAGCCACTGTAGCAGCTAGAAACAAAGTTCCCAAACTATTTGATAGCTTACACCTTTGGTTTTCATAGAAAATGTTCAGAAACACCCCTGCCCCCCTTTTTAAAATTACTGTACTACTGTACATGTACTGTAATACACAACAATGTGTTCCCGGCCTGAGGAGTAAATACACATTAATGTGAAACTGTCCATAATGGGTAAAGAAATATTAATGTTGTACGTAAGTAACACATTTTTGACACGTTAACGCATGACCAAATTAACACTGTTAATATTTGTATCGCATTAGTCGACTGCACTTCTTTGACCCTTTAAGGTATCCACAGGTCTAAAGCCTCTATCAGAGTCCAGGGTGAAGAGCTATTCACTTCACCTCATTGTAGTTTCCTAGCTATCACCTAGGCTTATTATGTATTTTTGGGTTATAGCTAGAAAACTACACCGTGGTGAAGTGAATAGCTCTTCACCCTGGACTCTGATAGAGGCTTAAAACTCTGCCTGATTTCCTGCTCTGAACACTCCCTCTGTGCATCTAAACCAATGACAGCAATTGGGGGGCAGGATTTGCTTAAATAAGACCATCTCAACCGATCATAGCGACATAAAAGGTGCAAACACTCCATTTTCAGGGGTGAAAGTGGGCCAGAACTGTGCTCCGTTAATAGATTCTGCTGTGGTACGCCGTTCCGGTAAGAAGAGGTGGGAGAGAGGATGTCCAAAGCCCATATTTCATCAGCACTGTACAGCCAACTTTAGCACGGTATCCGTTATTGGATACAAAATAAAAGTATTGTATAATAATTCATTGGTATGCATCCTGCTCCGTACACAATGCATTGCTTTTCAGCAGTTTGACTATGAACCATGAACCATGTTTGTGTGCGTATATGGGTGGGTGACGTGACATAGCGTTTTCGCTGTCCTCAGTGTCAAACATGTATAAATAAAAAATATATTTGTCAAAAACCTTCTGAATATTGTGCAGGACATTAAGCTTTATGTGAACTTACTAAAGATTAAAACATTTCATTCCTCATTTCTTCAGAATTTTCAACCAAACATGGCAAAACTCATATGGTGTGACTGTCCCGACCTTATTTCTCAAAGTGGGAACTTGAATAAAACTAAGAAAAAGAATTGCTAAAATTAATTTGAAAATTCCATAACTATAACATAGATGTCTATTTGTGAGACTATATCTTTTCAAAGTCCAAGCATAATGTTTTCAGTCATTTCTGATCAAAAAGATTTTGTCCCCCAAACCAAAATCATTTGGTGTGACACTAGTTTGGAAAAATTAAACAGGCAATTATTTGGACACCTATTGGGCTAGAGAGGTCCTTCTTCTGTAAGGCTGTTCAGCACTCCCAGCACAACTGCAAGACAGGTGTCTGAGGTGAGTTATGATTTTAACATTTTCATGAAATGCCATCTTGTTGAAACTTTGACAAGTGTGGCACTTCTGGATGTCTGTTGGTGTGACACCTTTTCATTAAAAAAAGCTAAAGTTATTTGAAGTTTTGGTCATAATTACATATAAATCTAGGTTGCTTTTCAATCATTGTTGATTGAAAAGGCCTTGGGGCAGATTTACTGAAACATGGCAATACATTAAAAATGTTATTGGACAAGAACTCTGTAAGCAGTGCTACTAAGAGGAACATGGTTATGAAATGAAGAGATTAGACTATGGGTGGGGAATAATGATACTTTATAATAAATAAACATGAATTTAAATTAAATGTATTTTCATATTCAGGCCAGCAATGACCACTTGCTGGCATGATTGGCTCAACACTGTTAAAGTATTCACATTATTCTCTTTGTCTTTGAACAGATATCAAGTTCAGGAGACTTCGGAAAAAAGCAATTCACCTGAATGCTGAGTTCTGTTTCCACTAATTGGTGTTAATAAAATGTTGCCTTGGCTCCCAGTGTGGCTATGCACCTTATTGTCTCTTTAAGATCCTTCTGCCGTGGGCCGGCAGAAGACTTAGGTGTGCGTAGCATTCCTGTGCACATCCTCATCATCCATCTACTACAATTCTTTGTTATCCCATGTTAAAGCCCTACAATAATATCCTGTTCAGAAATATTAAGGCCATGTTATTTAATGTTAAAGCAATTTTACTGTTGCTGTTTTTCCTGGGTAATTGTTTAATCAATCAGTAAAGTTCAGTACTCACTAATAGGTAGGTTAAAACACAGTTTGTTTTGACACATGAAGATATGATCATACGATGTGACACTAAATCATTTGGTGTGACATTCTAAATAGTGAAAAATCATACATTTATTAATGATGAAACCAAAAAAATGTTTATAGATTACATAGAACATTGTATCAGGAAGAGTCACAAATATTTGTGTAATTTTAGAGAAAGTTTTGTCAGAATAAATTTAAAATATGTTGAAAGATTGACAACATGGGCCTCACACAGAGTGTTGATTATGAAAAGAATATACAGATTTAATTAATTTTCACAAAACTATAGTGGATCACAGGTTGGTTATGGTAAAGGACTTTGATGAAGTGAGTAACTTAACTCATTTGGTGCCAGCGCCCTCTAGGGGCCAAAGAATGCCAGGGTATCTCTCATAGGCGAGCGCTTTAGCTTCCAGGACCTAACCTTCCAGGACCTCACGTGCTCACGTTCATGCACGTCATGGAAATGTCCCGGATGATAATGCTAACAGAATGGCTATTCCCATTTTGTCATCTAAAAGATCATTTTTGGGCGATTTCGCCGTAAATAAACCTCGCGCCGCTTCCCTAAAGACACAATCCAGAGATATAAGCCTTCAAAGATGTGGTCTTTCATTGGATTAGGCGGCGATTGGCGATTTCGTTCGCAAATAACGTCCGGCCGGGACGTTGCTAGCTTTCGGCTAGTAGCTAGAAAAATCAGGCCAGGCTTCAGAAGGCCTCTTATCATTTTCATTCATTTCATTATATATCCCGGACTAGTTCGGGATAGGCACCCTGGAATACGTCGCACCGCCTACAATGAACATTGGGTGAACATTGGGGGGGTCTAAACTTTATTTTAAACCATTTTCAATGGAATATATCGTCGGACAGAGTAGAATGGCTAGCTGGCTAGCGGCTAGCGAGCCGGGACCACCCACGTTGCTCCAAGCAGCTCGGGGTAAGTAAAATAGCAAATAAAAAAATGTTTTTGATCCCGAATATCCCGAACTAGTTCGGGATAGGCACTCAAAGAGTTAAGAAAGGTGTACTCCATTTTCATTTTATGAATAATTATTGTCATGTCACACCATATGACGATTTTAGGCACAAGTACAACAAACTGATGAATAAAGTCTGATTCCAATAAAATATCTAAAAACAAAATGTGTTTCCATAAAGTTGAGAGTGAGTAGAACAAAAGTAAATCCTTTTTATGCCTGCTATTTAAAGTTTTTTTAAAAACACATTTTTTGGGGCGTCACGTCACTGACCCACAAATTTATATATATATATATATATATATATATATTATATATATATATATATATCGAGATAGATAGATAGATAGATAGATAGATAGATAGATAGATAGATAGATAGATAGAGCGAGAGACAGAAAGACAGAAAGACAGCTCGATAGGTGAAATAAGAAACTGTAAATATTGTCATTCTATTACCTGAACAGTTTACTTCCACTCTCTTGTAGGCATTATTAGACTTCCTTGTTCCACACTCCCTCAGTGAAGACTCAGACCCATCACATGAAGATGTAATAAACCACGCAAGTTTTGGTTTTTGAAACCCACCATATTTATATTTAGGAAAATCATTCCTTTCCGTTGTAATAACAGAGCCACAGTCCAGCTGTCTACACACAACAGTTGATGCTTCCAGGTTCCATTTATAATCATCTGCATGTCTCCACTCTCCCTGGTGTTTCACCTCTAGTGTGCCAGAACAATGACTGGTTCCTCCCACCAGCTTGGCATCATCAAACTCTGTAAAATGACAATAGAGTAGGCAGTTAGTGTTAGTGTTCTTGCTCAAGGACACCTTGACACCAGTCTAGGGGGAGCTGGTGACTGAGCAGCCACTCTAACTCTAGAATCACTGCCTACACTAAAGCAACTTCCCATTGTGAAATAAATCCAAATCAAAATTGTCATTTCCCCTTTACCTGAGCAAGTGAGTCCAATAGTCTTGTCAGGTGAACAGGAGCCTCTAGTTGGGTCTGAGGTTCTACAGTCTGTGAGAGCAGACTCACTGCCTTCACACTGGAACTCTTTGGTCCACAATGGAGTGCTCGCTTGTCCATAGAGCGCCCCCTGGAGGACTGAAGGAGCCCCACAGCCAAGCTCCCTACAGACCACCTCTGCATCCTGCTGGTTAAAGTCACCTTCACACACTGAGAGCCACGACTGATCAGACTTCACCTCCACTCTGCCTGAACACACACTGGTCCCATTCACCAACCTCACTGACTCTGGAGAGAGAGAGAGAGAGAGAGAGAGAGAGAGAGAGAGAGAGAGAGAGAGAGATAATGTGACATCTGCAGGGGCGGAGGAGCCAGAAGTGCTGCTCTATTCAAGCTCTCTCAGTGCTTCCGATGTGCAGACATGTGTAAGCATTTGAATATTGTGTTATCAACAAGTCTGTTTGGACTTTGGAGAAAAGATTGATGGAGCAATGAAAGGAACAACTTTAGGGTTGACAAAATATAAGTGAAGTAGAACTACAGTCTGAATACTGCTAATACTATGTATTCAAAAGTACAAATTACAAAGTAAATTATAATAATGATGGTGAAAATAGATCTAAAAGCTCTCAACTCATCAATGCAACACACTGTGAAATATTGTGCTATTTTCACAATATTCAAAATAGGGCTTAAGTGGTCAACTCGTCATCACTTCCTAGTCAAAAGTACAACATTTGTCTTTGAAATGTAGTGGAGTAAATGTATCCAAAAATACAAATAATCAAGTACAGTAATTCACGCAGACATACAGGCAGCGAGGCAGACAGATCAATTGAAAAAAAAAGAAAAGACTATTAATATTGTTGTTGTTGTTGTTGTTGATGATTACGTTGCTGAATAAGTAATTGTTTGTGTTACCTGAACAGGTTACCTCCAGCCTGTCAGAGGACATTTTATTCCAGTCATACGCCGTTGTTCTAAACTCCCTCAGTAAAGACTCCTCAGAACCAAAACACGAAGCATTGAAAATCCACACCCCAACCCTGGAACCAGAAGACCTTTCTGTTGAAACAGCAGAGCCACAGTCCAGATGTCCACACACTGCAGCTGCTGTCTTCAGGTTCCAGCTAGACTTGACGTTCGCTGGTCTCCACAGTCTCTGGTGTTTTATCTCCAGAGTGCCATTACAGTGACTGGTTCCTCCCACCAATCTGACATCGTTAGAATCTGTACAGAGACAAGGGAGAACGTTGTAGAACACAATAAATAAATGGATAATAGCTGCAAGAGAGCACTGCGGGGTGATCAGGGAGTTCAACATGCCATAGCAACAGTCTGTGGTCAGTCTCTTCATATTTGTACAGTACAGAGATGTGTGTGTGTGTGTGTGTGTGTGTGTGTGTGTGTGTGTGTGTGTGTGTGTGTGTGTGTGTGTGTGTGTGTGTGTGTGTGTGTGTGTGCGTGCATGCGTTGCGTGTGCACGTTTGCAATATACCACCAATTACTCAGCTAATTCTTGCTATAAAGTTCCAAAGTCACAAGCTCATGGCTAGTAGGTCTACATCTAATTTTTTATACACTTTCTACATTTTAAACATAAAAACTAGATGTAGCCTACATACATATAGTTCTACTGTTAGGACTAATTGGAAAACACTAATCCAAACCAGAAGCGAAGTTTGTCTTTACCTGAGCAAGTGAGTCCAACAGCCTTGTCAGGTGCTGTGTTTCTAGTTGAGTCTGAGGTTCTACAGTCCATGAGAACAGACTCACTGCCTTCACACTGGAACTCTTTGTTCCACATTGGAGCCTTCCCTTCTCCATAGAGCGCCCCCTGGAGGATTGAAGGAGGCCCACAGCCAAGCTCCCTACAGACCACCTCTGCATCCTGCTGGTCAAAGTCACCTTCAGACACTGAGACCCACGACTGATCAGACTTCACCTCCACTCTGCCTGAACACAAACCGGTCCCATTCACCAACCTCACAGACTCTGGAGAGAGAGAGAGAGAGAGAGAGAGAGAGAGAGAGAGAGAGAGAGAGAGAGAGAGAGAGAGAGAGAGAGAGAGAGAGAGCACTAATACATAGCCTACAGTATGTACAGTCCATAAACAGCATTTTAAAAAGAGGCTGTGAAGGTTTCCGTCATTTTTGTTTTACCTGAACAGATGACCTCCAGTGCAAAAGGAGTATACTATACTATTCAGAAGTATACGTCTGTTTTTTATACAATCCCTCAGTGAAGACTCTGACCCATTACAGAAATATGTAATTTCCCATACAGAACATTTTGTACCATGATTCCATTTTAATGAAACAGCAGAGCCACAGTCAAGCTGTCTAAACAATACAGCTGATGACTTCAGGTTCCAGTGGTCATCGTCTGCTAGTCTCCACTCTCCTTGGTGTTTCATTTCCGGTCTACCAGTACAGTGACTGAGACTCAAATCATGAATGCATGCATATTCAGATGTGCACGCACATCTGCTATATATCGCACACGTGTGAGTCGACAAATTCATGCAAACAAGATCAGTAATAGCGTCAGCCGGCCCGCATGTCACACCACAAGTGGTGACCCGTTGTTGAATAGAAGGATTATGTATAAATCACAGACTGCTGGCCCGGTCACTAATGGGCACATGCACATGGGCACATGCACATGGGTGTGTGCACACGGGCACATGCACATGGGCGCGTGCACACATCCGCCTGGGTGACAGCAGACACTTTGGCATGGGATCAACTTTGACCAGAAAAATGCACAGAAAACATTGGGCCAGATTTTCCCAAATATGGAGATGACAACATAGATGTTTAATGTCATACACCACATGAGACTGACACAATATGTCCCTATACTGTATGGGAATTCCCAGATATGGGCTTAATAATGATGGGATATGGGAACTCCACATGGACATAACAGGGACTGTATTAGTGTGGTTGCCCTAACAGGGCATCATCTTGGAATGACCATATATGGACTTAATATTGGCGTTTTTGGCCGGGTAGGTCGTAAAATGTATATGCTAATTAGTAAGGTCAGACGGGGCCTCGGGCTGGCCCAGTTAGGGCCCAGTTAGGGCCAGGCCTTAATGTTCGGGTCAGTTGAGAACACTGAGCTGGTCGAGTCATCATTGTGATATCAGAACGGGTCATGACCGTGCAAATTAATTCTGTCTTGGCCATTCATTTGCATCATTGTGATGTCAGAAGAGCAGGAGGTGAGACAGACAGACAGACATGAGCTGCAAGTTGTCAGCATTGTATTACCTGAACAGATCACTTCCAGTGTGCCCTCGGTATATGATTGAAGCCTATGTTTGCCACACTCCCTCAGGGAAGACTCAGAGCCGTCACAGAAAGAGTCAATCTCCCATATTTCTCTTGCCCGAGTGGTCATCCTTACTGTTGAAACAGCAGAGCCACAGTCCAACTGTCGGCACACGACAGCTGACGATTCCAGGTTCCAGTAGTAACCATGCACAGGTAGCCACCGGCCATGGCTTGAACGAAATGCATGAGAACCAAAGTGTTTTATCTCCAGCATTCCAGCACAGTGATGGGTTCCTCCAACCAACCTGATATCTGTACAAATACGTTATAGTTAGTAATATTACTTCCTTATAGCAGTGGTTCTCAACCTTTTCAGGCCGCGGACCCCAAAATAATCATATTTTAACTGGGGACCTCCCACCCTACGAGCACTAAGAGTTGAGGCATTACATTTTGTACAGTATAACACATGGTTCAATGGTGAAAATAGCCGATCTACATGCTCATAACTCCTTGCAACATGAGGTGTTGTGAGCATGTAGCATGGCCAATGTTTAATTTGTTATTTTAGAGGTATTAAAAGTCATTAAATTGTCACTTTAGAAATGTGCAGATACCCTCTATACACATAAAATGTATGTTGGTTTGTTTGCTGTTGAGTGAGAAAACAATGTTGCACATTAAGTTAATAATCTGGGGACCCCCCCAAATTATTTTGGGACCCCCCTCTGGGTCCCGACCCACAGGTTGAGAACGCCTAATAGAATAATAATCCAAAACCCATTTATAGTTTGTCTTTTACCTGGGCAGGTAAGTTCAACAGCAGTGTCAGGTGAGAAGGTGTTTCTAGTTGAGTCTGAGGTTCTACAGTCCAGGAGAGCAGACTCACTGCCTTCACACTGGAACTCTTTGGTCCACATTGAAGCCTTCACTCCTCCATAGAGCGCCCCCTGGAGGACCGAAGGAGCCCCACAGCCAAGCTCCCTACAGACCACCTCTGCATCCTGCTTGTCAAAGTCACCTTCACGCACTGAGAGCCACGACTGATTAGACTTCACCTCCACTCTGCCTGAACACAAACTGGTCCCATTCACCAACCTTACTGACTCTGGGGGGAGAGAGAGAGAGAGAGAGAGAGAGAGAGGGGGGGGGGGGGGGGGGGGGGAGTGTCATCATTTTCCACTTTCATCCTTCTATTCTATTCTTTAAGACCAGACACCACCAGTCCAACACAAATTAGTTCCTTTAATTTAGTGTATGTTAAATATGATAGATATATATGCTATATAAAATAGAATACATTATCCATTCCATATACATTTTCTATCTTCACTTATCTTCACTTTACTGTAGCTGTGGTTTATCTGTTGAAATACAGAAAAGATAATTATGTCTGTTTCTCCTGTTTGCTATTCTAAATCTGGAGTTCACAGGGTGGGAATGCCACTAGATATTGGCTATGACAAATGTACAAATAAAAGGTTTAACACAGAGAACAGATCACTATCGCCTCAGGGACGCGTAGAGAATGTTAGAGAGGCATGGGCTGAAATGTCTAAAAGGGCCTTTTGGTGAAAATATTAAGAATAGCAGACCTCCAAGCTCACAACGCGTCGCTATTAGGTCGGCTATTTTCGGTGCTTGATACCACACCGAACGAAGCATAATCAAGTGAATACTGGAGATGTGGCGTAACGGCATGGATTTCTACACAGAGACAGCAATTCTTTCAACATAAGATGCTGCAATCAAGTTCAGGAGAGTTTGGACAAGGCAATTATCTTGAATGCTGCCGTCAGCTATGGCATGGAAAAGGGGCATTTGCATTTCTTTTTAACACAGTAAAAACTGCATTCATGGTCTGGAGAGGGCACTTTTTACAGACAGATAAAAGGGCAGGGGCTCAAGCTGCCTTTGATGTCTATGTGTGCACGTGCCTGCCATATACTATGTTTCCGCCTGCCGCGATCAGGATGCATTTGACATGTATTTCTGATTCCAGTCCGTTTGACTTTCAAAGTTTTCGGGAGAGGCCCGTTTTGCACAAAATGCCACACATCAGACACATTTATCCCACAAAGCCAACATTGCAATCCACTCTGACTTATTCACCCCAATGGCATAGGAATATGCTTCACCAAGCATTTGTGTTGAAACTTTAAGCCATGATAGTAATGATAGAATGGTCTTACCATCGACGCTGACTACGTTCAGAGTGTTCACCCATATGAAAAGACAGATGAGGAGACGGCTTAGCAATATTTCATCCATTTTCTTCCTCTTTCAGCAGCACATTAGACGGAACTGTGAAATGTGAATGACACAGATCTGCTGTTGTCCCTCCAGCACTGGAGAGGGAGGGAATGACCCTGTGGACGTTACGTTATTTGACATGAGGTTGTGACACATGATGAAGGGAGGGAAGAGGGGGGGAATCCTTAACAAATATATATCATTTTCCTGTTGCTACCCCTAGAGGGTCCTCATAATTACTACAGGGTGCCCTCCAAATCTTTGAGTGATAGAAACATTTGTTCTTCTTTTTTATATGAACCTCTTGAACGCTAGTGTCCTTATTCTGAGAACATTAGCCAAAAATAGCCGATCTACAAGCTCACAACACCTCACACTGCGAGGCATTGTGAGCTTGTAGATCGGCTATTTTTGGCAAAAGCTATTTTGTATAGAGGGGAAAAAAGAACAGATCATGTACAGAGTGAAAGGTCAAGTTGATTTGTATTGACGATTCAAGTGGTTAAATATCTGAAAACACAAATTGACATGAATCCAAAATACACTGATGATTGTGCTGTCAAACAATGGAACTATGGTTTTGGGCGTCCCTGCTTCATCTCTCCCAAACTAGTGAAAACAGCCGATCTGCTAGCTTGTAGATCGGTAGTTGTCACTACTTCTTGAACATTTGTGTTCTAATTTATGGGATTTCTTAGATTTTTCTTTGATTTCTTCATGAAAAAAAAAATGTTTTTAATTCATGGGAAAAAATAGCTTTTTGGGGAATATTTTCATAATAATAATTAAAAACAAAACTTAGGAAACAAAAAAATAAGGGACCCATGAAAATGTGTCCGTGACCCACAAATGTGTCCTGACCCACTGCTTGGGAAACAGTGGCATAACCCATCTGGTACAGTAAACATGAGCTTAGACATAAAGTAGGTCAGTAGCAGCAGATATACTGTATGTACATGAGGTTAGACATTAAGTTGTGAAAGAGAGTCAGCACAACATAGTGTCGTCAGGTTCACCTGCATTAGAGGTGTCCAAAATGCGTGATTCCTAAACCCACCAGGCTTGAGTTAAGACCCGCCTCGCGGAAACGCGAGGACTTCCAGGAGTGGCTGAAATCCCTGCCTGACACATGGAGGGTGGATAAAGTCAGAGGCATGAAGACTTGTACTTGAGAAACGCCTGCATTTACACAATGCACAACTATTAATTTCTCACTACAGTGCTCAAAATAAACTGTGCTAAAAAAAACTTGAAACTGACTTAATTGTACTGTGCTTAATAAAGGGAAAACGTTGTAACTTTGCTAAAGAGAAAAACGTACTGAGAAAGCTATTCATTTGTCACTACTGTGCTCAAAATAAAAACTCTTACTGCTTATCAGTTAAATTGTTATGGTTTGGATAGGCTATGGCTTTGGGCCTATTATGCTGCATGTATTATTGTAATGGATCAGTAGGTAGTAGGTACTTGGCACTTGAGCGAGCAGCACTAACGTTCATGGGCACTTTCATACTTAAGATTATCGAGAGGAGGCGGGTCTTAACTCAATCCTGGTGGGTTTAGGAATCACGCGTCCAAAATGCGGCCCGGCGGCCATTTGCGGCCCGAGGACGGATTGTTTATTGTTGCTCTGTCCAAAAGCAGGTTTCCTATGTTTGGCTTATAATGCATAACATACCCCCCCCCCTCTCTCTCTCACTCACACTCACACTCACACACACACACACACACACACACACACACACACACACACACACACACACAAATGTCACCGTAATTTGCAACTCGCTGTGATATCTGCTGTTTTCACCACTTTGGTGTGACACGCTTGAAGTAGGGAATTCATTTACAAAAAAAAAATAAGAAGTAAACATTAAAAAACATAGAAAGTTTAAATATGAAGAATTTGGATATGGAAGGTGGAATGTGTTCATGTTATAACGTTTCACACTGCTGAAGGAAAGTGATAGAATTGTTGTGGACAGAGGTCTCAGTCTAGTGACAGCGAAAGGGTTAATGAACGTTGCAAACAGACAAAGCTGGCCATAGTGTCGTGAGCTTGTTGATCAGGGGTTTTTCAAACTTTTAAGACTCAGGACACCCCTGTAAATAACTTTCATCCACAGCACCCCTGAATTACACTGTCCATTTTCCCCCCATCTTATCTTACATCATATTACGCAACATATTATGCACATCTTTCCACCTGGGATACAGCAGGCTATGTCACAGAGAAATATCTGTTTCCATCAGAACTGACTGGAAATAACTTTATACTTGACGTTTAACCACTTGAACCCAGAATCCCTATTCTAGGGGGAAGGTAAAAAATCAAACCTCGGTTCGAAGTGAAGCGGTGCATTTCTATTCTATGTGTTCTAGAGCTATGAAATCTGTGTTCTAGATCTATACATTCTGTGTTCTAGATCTATACTTTCTATGTATAGATAGACAGACAGATAAAACCTCTATTCTGAATTGTTATTTGAATAAGGTTTTCATAGTAGCATTATTTGTGGATGCAGTAGGTGAGAACTATTGCATGTACAAGACAGATACAACCTGAGGGCCGAATTATCATGTGAAGCTTGACCAATCCTCAGTATCCAATCATCAGACCGAGAGGGACACTACACGCATATTCTGGACGTACAGGACAGATAAAACCTGTTCATTCTGAACTGAAATGGCCATATACTGTATGGACATGGGACACACATTTTGCTTTTTGAAAAAGCCTATTCATTCTGGACTGATATTCTGGACGTACGGGACAGATAAAACCTGTTCATTCTGGACTGAAATGACCATATATGGACATGAGGTGACAGACATTTTGTTTTTGAGAATGCCTGTTCATTCTGGACTGAAATGACCATATATGGACATGAAACACACATTTTGTTTTTGAAAAAACCTGTTCATTCTGGACTGAAATGACCATATATGGGCGTGGGACACACAAAGCCACTCATTGGAAGCGGTTTTCACCGCTTCAAAAATAAAAAATAAAATAGCCAATCTACAAGCTTGTAGAGTGTGTAGACCTGCTATTTGTGGTGAAGAGAGTTGGCCTTAGATGGAAAGAGAACTGTTTACTAAGTGATATTGATGAATTCCAAATATTATCAAATGATTCTGCGGCACCCCTGGACTGGCAAAACGGCACCCTAGGGTGCCATGGCACCCAGTGCCCTGTTGTAAATCGCCCTGTTGTAAAAAGTGCCCTGTTGTAAATCGCCTTTTTTTTATAGATTTGATGTCACAAAAAGTTAAACTAATGAAAACGAGCAAAACTAAGTGAATTAGTTGAATTAGAAGGGGGAGAAAAACAAGTTTAAACAAAACTAAAACTAAACCATAATGAAAAATAATACATGTTTGTCATCCAACACGACACATTGCATATCTCCTTATATGGGCCGTTCTGTCCGTGACCTCAGTCATGGAGATCCGTGCTCAGACACACAAAGCCAGACGTACGCAGCGCTTAGCACCGCAAAGAATCCAAAACTATGAGGACAAATAGGCTGATCTGTCAGGAATTCAAAAGGTGGTGCCATAGGTTTGTACTCTTTCTTTTATGTGTGTGTCTATGGAGTTAACATTACTCTAATAGACCCCCATGTGGTTATGATATATTTTGTATGTGTCTATGGAGATAACATTACTCTAACAGACCCCCAGCTGTAGTTATACTATGCTAATATGTCGAGAAACAGCCGTGGACAGCTGCGTCCGAGTCATGTGACGCGACCTCAGACCCGTCTGTACTGTATACGCGTCAGTGCATAAATAGCGGTCAGGACGCAGCTTTGTGTCTCTGGACGCAGTTTTGCGTCTTCTAGACACGAAACCGCGGCCCTGGTAGACTTACCGCGTTTACAGACGCGATCATCACGGCACTGTGAGACACACCGCGGCTCCAGACGCAATTTTCGGGTCCAATCGCGGCTCTGAATTCCGAGACGCGACTCAAAGACGTGTCAATGGAACATGCAATATTCTACCATATTGTCGGCATTATAGTGTGTCATGATAACGTTTTTAAGTCGTATATATCCTCTTTTCTTTCTTTTTTTTTGTTCGCTTTTTTCACTTAAATAAGCTATAAGTGCGTGGATTCAAAGCACGTGCCAGGCCGTTTAGCTCAGTCGGTAGAGCTCTCGCCTCGTCCACCATGGGTCACCGGTTCGACTCCCACTTAAGTCAGTCTTTTCACCACCTTCCACGGCTAAACTAGACCGTTATCACACTGTAAAGCACTATTAAACCACTTCTTCAACGTTTTCAAGCCAAGGACCCCTTAGTTGAGAGAGAGATGAAGCAGGGACCCCCAAGACATTTTCATAGATTCCAGATATTTAACCATGTGAACCGTCAATACCTAATGAACTTGGCCTCTCTCTCTCTGTACCTCCGTAGCCTCCAGACGCAGCGGCTCACAGACGGCTCGAGACGCGGGCGGCTGTAACTCCTAAGACGGAGCTTTGTGAGACTACATCGCGTCTGTAACTCAGAGAGACGCGGCTCGGAGTTATAGACGCATCTCTCTGAGGCTACAACTCGTCTGTAATTCCAAGACGCGACTCAGAGACGCAGCTCGGAGTTACCCAGAGACGCGTGGACGCAAACGGCCGGCCGTGGACGCAAACGGACGAGGCCTTAAAAAAAAAAAAAAAAAAGGGTGTCTATTGTATGTATTTTTTGATGGAGAATTCAAATATGACCTTCTTTTTTGCATAGGACAACTCTAAGCTGCATCAATTGGTATTTTATAATTGCCAATTGTACCCTATCCATCTAAAAAACAAATTGGATGTCTATTGTATGTATTTTTTGATGGAGAATTCAAATATGACCTTCTTTTTTGCATAGGACAACTCTAACCTGCATCAATCGGTATTTTATAATTGCCAATTGTACCCTATCCATCTAAAAAAACAAATTGGATCTCTATTGTATGTCTTTTTTGATGGAAAATTCAAATATTACCTTATTTTGTAGATAGGACAACTCTAACCTGCATCAATTGGTGCATCAACCTGCTAGCTATCTATCTATCTATCTATCTATCTATCTATCTATCTATCTATCTATCTATCTATAATTCACCTTTACATGCTCTATAAATATGTATTTCTATATAAAACTCAGTTGTGTGGAGTTATTGTGTGCCTTTTCTTGTAGCTAAAGAGTCCATTTGTTCACTAGACATTAAGTCAAGGTTACTATTTTGAGTTGAAGCCAAGTGTTTTATTACTTTGTGGTTTAACATTATTTAAAAGGCAAATTCATTGTTATGGTTACTTTAGAAGACTGCTTTTGCATT